>NC_071355.1:240105682-240705682 GCF_943734655.1 Sabethes cyaneus
CAACTAAACTGATTCAAACTTGTAACAAAATACCGCTTCGGTGTAAACTCCTTCCATTCGATTCCTGCAGCAGCAGAACTTTAAATCAAAGTGTGGTCAAGCACCGCCACCACTAGCTCACTAGCTCGGTCCGTCACACGTGAAACTTTCGGCTTCGGGTTCGTTTCGGTTCGGCTCTCGAAAGATGAGCAGCCAGCATAATCCTCCTCAAAGTAAACACCACAACTAATGTGTTTCCATTTCAAAGAATCAACTAACTCCGAACCGAGGCGGGCTAACTTTCGGTCGGGCGAAAGTTCACCACGCCGGCCGCCCGTTCGGCAAAGAAGAAAGTGTCTCTACCGTAAAAGGGGAGTAAATTAAATTTTCTAAAACGAGTGAATCGGAAAGTTTAAGTTTTCCCACACTCAGCTTTTTCACAGCCACACCGTTCGAGCTCGAGAGTTGGACAAGAAACCCAATCGTTCCGTTCGTCCGATCGAGAGGGTAGATGAAGATTTATCGAGTTGCAGATTTGAAGTCTGTGCTTGAGTGCTTTCCGAAATTAATCTTCTCTTTTATGCGCTCGCTCTAGAAGCAATCAATTTCGAGTATGCCGAGATGGATATTGAAAATCAATATTCGTTTCAAGTTTGCCACCGCCGCCGTCTGAGGACCGGTGCTCAACAGCCAAGCCAGTAGTATGTAGTGGCAGGAGAGGAGCAGCAGCAGGACGCCATTTCTTCAGTCGTGCACTTTCCGAGTTAGAGGATTACCCCTCGCCGATTGAGCTGTGCTGTGTATAGCCGTCTCTTTGCTAGATCTCACTCCGGCAGCATCATCAATTCTCCGCCGAAAACCTCCATAAATCTGAACCGGTTTTTATATCCTCAGTGGAAGTTTAAATTGCTCTCATTTTTCAAAATTTGAACACGCATATGATGCTAAATGGTGCCACCCTGATAGGGTCGCGATTTATTCGCACCATAAACGGTGGCACGATGTGTTATCTGGACTTTTGTTCGGTCATTCAATTTTTTTTTTTGGTTCGAGTTTTGCGTCTTATCGGCTAACCGAAAAACGATGGGAAGTGATTTTAATGGACTTCTGCGTGTGTCGGGCTGGTCAAAATGCAGATGAATGTCCTGCTTTGTTTTGCTGGTTGATTTTCAGGCTCGGAATATGAAAATTCTGATGGTCACCTCGAGAGGAATAAATTCGAATATTGAAGCAGAGCAGAACTTGTTTGACTTCAAACGCAAAGCTCATTTTGCGTGACGGTTAATAGTTTGCTGGGCCCCGTTAGATAGTAATAAAAATATGACCTTTTTCCCAGGGAAGCTCTCAGATTTCGATCTCGCCTAAGTAGCATCACAGCAGCGGTAATTTCCCATGTCACCAATATCCTGTCAAGAAGCAAAAAAAAATGAACATCGCCATAACCATGAACAACCTTCTTTTTAGGAGAGTCATTGTTAAATGTAATGAAATTTTCCCGTTCATATAGTGATGTTATTTATGTGATTGCATAAAAAACAGTGTCAGTACAACCGAGCCTCGCAGAGGCTGCGGGACACGACGAGAACTCAAACAATCCCAGAGCCCGTAAAGGCCAGTGTCATTTCTTCGGCTCAGCACCGGAGAGCATTATCGTTTACGGTCATAACTTTGACGATTATTATTTTGTCATGACCCACTCAGCTCAGAGCGATAGCGGCGCTGCTGCAGTGCCGGACCTAGCCGGATGGCTAGTGTGTGTCTATCTGTATGAAGGAAGCTTCGTGGACACACCACCGATTTGGTACTAAGCATGAAATGATGAGCTTGACAGTAAAGTTTGACCAATAATATCCGCTCTCGTTTTTCGCCCGGGAAATGATCGCTGTGCTGTGATGAAAACGATTTCTTGAGAGTTCAAAAATTCATGGATCTAGTTATTATCTGCCATTAACTGGTTTACTGCCGAAAATGATTAGAACCTGTTTATTCAGATAGGTAAATATTTGCTGGACTGAGGCTCGATAACAATCTTATGAATAAAAAAAATCAACGGTAATAATAATTTTAGGTAAAAGATATCAAAATATCTTTAAGACTGAATCCGACTGTTCGCCTTGAAAAAAAACTACCCCCATAAAGCGCACCATAACGGAGCAGTCAAATATAAAGCTCCCTCAGAAGCGCGGGCAGAACGACGGACAAATCCTGACAAGTGCAACAAAAGTATAAAACTTCAGTCGCTCAGCGTTTTCTTGTTTTGCTTCCACCAGTTGCCTCTATCAGGAACATCCCCCTGGAGAGAAATTCACCAGTCCGAAGAACAGAACGAACGGGCCAAGAAACGGTGCGCTAACTTTTCATTTCAGTTGAGTTCCATTTTTCATCATCCTGCCAAAGCTGTTCAACGTGTATTCCCATATTGGCTGGCTAGCATTGAATTGCATCCCATTGCCAGCAGCCTGGTGCTCTAGTGCACCGGAACGAACGAAAACGGGACATCGCTTTGGGCTATGCTTGCCGGTGTCGCCACAATAACCGGGCCAACTGCAAATGAATTGAAACAAAAAAAAAGAGGGAAAATCTTTTTTCCTTTGTTTCTGTCGTTTTTCCGCACTCGACACAATTGACACCCGCATGAGGAAAGAGAGGAAGGAACGGGCTGGGAAGGAATGGATTGCTTTCGCGCTTTGTCTGTCTGCCCTCGGCTCGGTGCCAATATATCGGAAAGTTTTCCTATTAATGGGAAACTTTTGACAGAGGAGCGTTACGACTTATAGTACTATAAAAGTGTGTTTGAAAAGTTCCGGGTTTCTTTCCGGGAAGTTTTCCAACTGTTGACAGAGACGTTTAAGAGGGAGGCACTTGTTGTTTTTCGTCCGTCCTCCGATTTCCGATTTCGAGCGGTTCCAGCAAATGCACCGTGCAGATCTATCAAAGCAACAAACCGTAGTACGATTTTTGCAAACCTACACAGGAATTTCCTCTCCTTTTATTCGCTTAGAACGACCATTGTTTTGTCGTTCTTAAAATTTATAGTCACGAAATCTATAGTCACGGATTTTGAACAAAAGTACTTAAACCAACCTCGTGTTTTGTCTTGACCTTTATAATGAAATTAATTTTTAATAACGGTAGTTTTTTTTTACAATCGTCGAAGGGGACGGTAGAAGAAAGTAATGAAGCAAATGAGTCTATAGTAACCAAAACGGAGTAGGACAAGACGTGAAGCGGAAAGAGCGGAAAATCAGGCAGTCATTAGGGTAGTATTAGGGAGTCATTGATACAACGCTTAACCCTCTGTCTGTACACTGGCGTCAATTTGACCCCAGGCCACTTTGAGAAGCTATAACTTTTTTATTTTTCGCAGAAAAATTGGACACATAGAATATATTTGCAGTAAACATGGTCTTCTGACAGATTAAACCTACACACTTAAAAAACTTAGCAAAATTTGCCGAGATTTGAACAGCCGAGCGTTCAGTAAAAATTTCAGTTTTGCTAATCGACGTTTACGGATCTTTACTAACGTTTGGCATCATAAAAAATTTTACCGAACGCTCGGCTGTCCAAATCTCGGCAAAATTTTGCTGACTTCGGCACTTTTTTTTAAGTGTGTATGGCTAATAATGTGGTTGGCAATTTGATCGCTAGATGACATTGGTGCTCCATTTGTTTTTATTTTTCTATCGCAGTTTAGAGTACTGACTAGATTTTTTGTCTACGGCATAATTTTTCTATAGTCGAGACCACTATATTTTGAAAATTTTGGTACAAAATCAGTCGCCAGGTGACGCTATCGTTGTATTAATTTTCTTCCGGTACCATGTTCAATTTTTGCGGATCGTTTTGACATACATCCTAGCTGAATCGGTAATATATTGGCAATATAGTATTGCGAATAATTGTTACTAGTTTTATTTTAACAATATGTTCTTACACAATAAATAAACCAAAATAAAAAGCACACAAGCGCCACCAGGTGATTAAATAGTGTGCTAAACTGTCTATCATAGAAGGACCTGACCAATCTTGCCGAAGACAAGAAACTTGCATCTCATCTATTTGTTTAACTGCGACCAATATTTATAAAATGGTACGTGAATTCTGAGCCGTTCACCAAGGTTTTAGGGGAATTGTGTATAATGTGCCCGCCCCCTAAGAATAAATGGATATATCTCTGTTATGCTTCCCCAAATTAACGTGACAACTACGAGTATATGTTGGTATTTAAGCTGACAACCAATTGCAATTGTTTATTTCATCTAGTATTGTCGAATAAATATTCTAGGAATTATTTAATAAAAGCACCTAAATGTTGTGTTTCTCGGCTGCGCGGGGTAAAATGCCCCACCTGCGGTAATTTCAGTATTTCTACCAGTGACAGACCAACTCTATTTTGTAGAAAGTAAAACTATTTCTTTTGTTTTCAAATTATCGTATCTTTATATAAAATAAACCTAGTTTCGGCCTTCTGGTGCACTTTTTCTTTTCTGCATGGGGCACATTATACTGCAGCTGTGGCATTTTGCACCGCGTAGTCGTATTACCAGGAATTTGGACGTTGGTAATAAATTATTCCCACCACGGTTACTCTGCAATACTAATTGAATTAAATAATGGCAATTGACTTGAACTTAGATCTGTTTACCTATGTTTATAGCCACATTTGCATATTGGCCTGCTTTAACTTATTTTAAAAAATATTAATGCTAAAGCAAATCAAGCGTTTCATACCGTCATTTTTGGCAGAGATGTCTCTTTGAAGTTCACTTTACGCAATCGAATCGCAACAACCGGTTATTTACAGATTTTGACAAGAAAATAGCTTATATAAAAGACGCCAAAAGTTACATCGGAAGCTGTTCAAAAACAAATTTATTTTTGTTTTGTTTTTACATCATGTGACAACTGTCATAATTGCATAGTAGGCTAGTTCTATCAAATACTATGGATTCTGGGTGGTTTTGCATTTTATTTTCGCTTGATTAGGGAAAAACGAAGGGGCGGCACATTGGCCAGGGGGGGCACGTTATACACAATTCCCCTAGCTGCTATCGGACTATGTTCACTTCATATCTTGTCTATACAGTAATGACCCGATTTTGTCACCCTCATAATGAATTTAGGGGTGACAAAAACGGGACAGTGACAAAATCGGGTATTTTTCAATTTTTATCTTTTTCGCAAATAACTTAGAACAAACTATACACATTCCATTCTGATCACTTTTAGGGCATTTCGCACTCCCTTCTACCTCTCTGTGGACATTTGTCACCTTTTGACAGCACAGCTCCCAAAGGTATCAAAACACGCGTTTTTTAATTGCGCCGAAATGGTTGATTATATGTGGTTAACTTTGTTCAGAGAAATTTAGCAGCGTGAAAAGCTCTTTCTTGTAGTATGAACGGTTCTTTGTAGAGTAGTAAGAGTAGTAAGTAGTAAGTAGTAAGAGTAGTAGAGTAGTAGTAATCTTAAAGTAAGATAAAAAATTTATTTTTTAAGCAGTAAGAGATAGAGCAAAACAATGTTCGACAAATTTTGTGAGAATATTATAATAAAGAACTTTGCCAAAGAAAGTAACCTTCTAGCTATTATAGTTGTGGAGATAAGAAACAACTTTTGTAGAAACTCCACGATAATCCACTTTTTGAACACAGTTCTTTCCACAGTGTTTTAACACATTTGACATGTTTGATAATGCTTTTCAAACAGTCAAATTTCATACTTTTCTAGAATATAGTAACTTGCTATCGTCAATATTTGAGAAGAAAATTCGAACCCATGTGAAAGTAGAACAAAAATACTACGGAATGCTATACAAATTAGTCTGACCCTGCATGACCCTCTACAGAAACACATGCATTGAAATTTATTACTCGGTGGGCTATAATTTGGCGCAGTTAAAAAACAGTGTCTGAAATAATTATTAAAACGGTGTAATTCAAGCAACATAGATTATTTCTAGAGATTCAGAAAAAGATTTTCAAATATCCTTTTTGTATTGAATTGGAATCAGTTCAAGGTGTACAAGTTTCAGTGTATATGAAACTTCTTCAACATCATTATCGCTGTTACTGTGCCTGTCATCTGTCTGACCAACTGCGTGTTTTGATACCTTTGAAACCACTGTGCACAGTAGTGCTGAATCGCAAAAACTCGATCATTAGCTGAAAACTGCGTAATTTTTGAAGGTGGTATCTTTGGACAAGTTTAATAATAAAATACATCGTATATTATAATTTCAAATAAAAATTACCCACTTTTGTGTAAAAAAGATTTGAGTGTATTCCGACTTTCTTCCGAAATTTAACCCTCCGATTTTTTGTTCGACAGACTACGCAGCCAACTGTTAGCACAGGACAATTACCGGGCTCGTACTACGATCATTGGGGCTATCTCGAGCCCGTTGATTTAATAATAAATAAATAAATATATTGAACGATCCTTGTGACTAACCGTCTTTCCCAGCCGAGATTCGAATATACGATGACTAGCTTGTCAGACCAATGCCGTACGTCGAGGTAGCCTCTCAGTTACATGTTGCATATATTTTTATTATGCACTAGCTGACCCGACAAACTACCTATTACCACAAATTAAACTGTGTTGTACATAATCTCGAATGATCTTTGTCACAATTTCGAGTTTTGCAAGTATCTGCGGAGTTCAACCTTAGATGATTCATTTTGACAGTTACGTAACTATGAAAGCATGCCAGGTAACCAATAAGCCTCACCAATGCTATTAAAATGCAAGCCAATAAGCATTAAAGTCGCCTTAAATACTACTTAAATGCTGTTTTGGCAAAATATACAGCTACTTTACTGCTAACTTTCTTATAGTGCTGACGATGCTAATTTGCAGCTAATTACCGACACGAAGAATTTGAAAAGAATATTGGATGCCCATTTACAACACCTATGCAGTCAAAAAGCTAATATACAACAACGTGCAGTATAAAATGCCAGATATGCTGATATGCTGCTTATGTTAATGCTTATTGGTTAGCTGGGATGTGTAGTTTAATACACAAATTTGCAATTTTTCCTCACAGTAAAGTAGAAAACAACTCCCCTCATTTCTTAGCCAGAAAGCGGATAGCAATATTCGTCGTGATTGTACAACATTTCGCCGAATACAATTTCGCGAAAAACCGAATGTACCATTTCATGGAAAACTTTTTCGTGGAAAGTACCTTTTCGTAGGGGTGATCCTCTCCTTACTCGCTATCGCTGAAGGGAAGTAATAAAGGTCAGTAGACCTAGGAAAACAAATAAACCTAGACTGTGGTGATTTCTGCAGGGGTGATGCCCCCCCCCCCCCCCACCCTGCCAGTGGCCGGTGCTTCCGACGGCGAGTCGCCGGAAATACTCGCGGCCGTCTCACCCTGAATGATCTAGTGTTACTATAGATAGTTTTTGTGGTCTTGTTATTGACTAAAACATTAGTCACTCTCGAATTTCTCGAGTTCGATTAGTTTTTAAGTTACTTCTCAAGTTATGAGGAAATTTGTATTTCATTTGTATGGGAGCCCCCCCCTCCCCTCCTAAACAGGGGAGGGGTCCTAATTCACCAAAAAATTCTCGCCTCCGAAAACCCCAACATGCCAAATTTGGTTCCATTTGCTTGATTAGTCCGCGAGTTATGCAGAAATTTGTGTTTCATTAGTATGGGAACCTCCCTCTTAGGGGGGAGGGGTCTCTAACTATCATAAGATAGTTCTTATGCCCGGCTTCAAAAACCCCTACATGCAAATTTTAACGCCGATCGGTTTAGTAGTTTTCGATTCTATAAGGAACATAGCGACAGGCAGACAGAAATCCATTTTTATAGGTATAGATTTTCCAACACACTTCATCCCGTAATATACTAGTACTAAAATACACAGTCCATCGCTCCTTTTTCTCTCTGAAAGTCCAATTACTGCTACGCTACTGCACACTATACATCATAAAAGCAATAACATATGAAATCTGAGCAGAAAAGCAGTTCATTTTGACAAATCAAAAGCGTGACAAAATCGGGTCAAAAACGTGATAAAATCGGGTAGTGATAAAATCGGGGAGTGACAAAATCGGGTCACCACTGTATGATCAACTTTAACGAGAACAACGATTGACACTAATAGAAATTTGCTACATTAACTTAAAACATTTGCGACCAAAAAAGATCGATTTTTCCAGTTAAACGCCGACTGAGCAAATCCTGTAAAATGCCACAAGTAACTTTGAAGATCTCGTGTTCATATATATTTTTGTAGAAAAAAGCATCGTTCTAAGTGGTAAGGATTTCATGATATCCCAAGTAACAATTTGGGTTTTATTTTACTCTTATGATGGCATTTAAGACCAAACTTGGTCTTGAAGACCACCATAAAAGTACAATAAAACTCACATTGTTGCTTGAGATAATCGACACAAATCAGAAAAAAATCCGATTTTTCCGATTTATTTGTACTAAAACCCCTCCTTGTAAATGGTCCACCCCGCCAAGTCGCACTTTATAATTTTATCATTTAGTCCCTTAAATTACCTTTCTAAAACATTTGAAAATTCGAAAATCCGTCTATTTTTCGCTGAGATATAGCAGTTTGAATTTTGGGGTCAAATTGTATTTTTTTATTTTTTAAGTATTTTTTTTGTACAGACAGAAGGTTAAGTATGTTGTGTCCCGTTCCTCTTTACCCAAGCTGGGGGATCCGCTGATCGAACCAGTTATCCCAATCTTTTCTTCGAGTGCAAATGGTACCCGTCGTTACGGTTGTTATACGAGAAAAATATTTGGGTCCATAGGGACCTCTACATATATCCTTTTTAGCTTCGAGAACATGCTGGTTTCCTTTGCGATTGCATCGATATTAAATCCTATTTTCAGAACATTTCGTAGTTTACCTGAAAAATTCAAGAGTTATTTCTTCAATTTGTCCCCGGATTTCGTCCGCGGGCTGAGCCTATCTGGGTAAATAGACCCGACTCAACCGTCCTGTCTACCAAAAGTACCATGTACCTACGGCATACCGAAGCATCCACCGACAGCAGAAAATGCGAGTTGTGCACCTTGGAGGCGTCTTCAATTATGTGTGTGCTTCGATAGACAAGATCGCTGCAGCCCTTATACATGTTCCTAACAATATGTTACCAACAATATTCCTAACCTTTCTTCGCAATGCCCTTGCAGCTAGAAGGAGCCTTTTATGTTTCCAATATTTAAAAAAGGCGACAAACGTAATGTTGAACAGTATCGTGGGATTTCCCGTTTATGTGCCTACTCGAAAATATCGGAGGCTATTATTTACCATCGTTTTAAGTTCACCATAAAAAACTACATCTCTACTGCACAACATGTATGTTTCTCTGGCAAGACTGTAATTACCAATTTATTGGACCTCACCTCATTTTGACAAGGACCGGATACTATCTAAGAGATGCATTTGATTGTGTCGATCATGGGATACTATGTGCTAAATGTGATAAACTCGGATCTTCAGTTGCACTGGTAGCATGGCTTGAATCCTATCTACGCAATCGAAAAATTGCTGTAAAGTTGGGCGCATCTCATTCTGGCTGATTCAGTAACAATACTGGGGTCGCTTAGGGCAGTATACTGGGTCCCTTACTGTTTTCGTTGTTCATTAATTATGTTACCAAACTACTACCACTTGACACACGATTATTGTACGCAGATGATACTAATATTTTTCAGCGTTTAGAGACTTAGAATGATTGCTATAGTCTATAAGCGCAAATTGGTGCTCCAGCAATTACATGACGCTGTGCATTGCCAAATGCACTGCAATCAGCTCTCATCGTAAAAAGCAGCCTGTGGTGCAAGACTATCGTATTGACGGAATACCGCAGCAACGCTGCGAAGAGGTCACTCGGTGGTGGACTCGGTTACGGAAGCTAGCCTCGATACCTCTCGATATCCCGACGGCGCTGGTTACCGATTGTGCTCGAGCGCAGTTTTTCGCAGAGTGATCGAAAGGGAAAGAGGCACTCGTGCAAATGCTATAGCAACGATGAACAGGCTTGTCAGCCTTGAGCGGCTTTTCCTATGCCAGAGGCAGCTCTTGATAGCTTGACGGCTCCTTAACCAAGTACGCGACACTCCAGGCTGTGTGCGGCTCACTACAGTGTCTGATCCGGAGCGAGCGGCTGAATTAAGAAATATGTTGTCTCGGCACTGCACCTAAGAAGACCCAAGGCAATCTAGTTGAACCTGAAACTACTACGAACAATCAGAAAAATTCGACTCGAAACTTTCGGCAAGCGTACCTGGAACTGCAGATCGCTTAATTTAATGGTAATCGCGGATTGCGTAATGGACTGGAAGGCGATGTGAGACGACGACGAGAGGACGTGTATATTGAGGGTAAAGACCGTTTCTTTAACTATACCATCATAAACGTGCACTGTCCACAGAAAGGTCGACCCGACGGCGAGAAGGGAGCGTTATATGCGCAGCTGGAGTATGACAACCAATGGAGAAGAAAAACGAGTTCGGAAAAACTATCTGAGCATTGCAATGAGGGAGAATTTGGCCATGAACCGACGAGCGCAGAATGAGTTGACCACGGTCCTGAGAAGGAAAAAGTACCAGAAGCAGGACGGAGATCGTCAGAAGCTGGAACAACTATTCCGGACTAACGGCCGCGCAAGTTCTGTGAGAAGGTGAACCAAACTCTTAAAGGATATACACCGAAGCCTAATATGTGTAGGAACAACGAGAGAAACCTGGTCATAAACGAACGCGAGATGGTCGACAGGTGGGAGCAGTTCTTCGATGGGCATCTCAATGGCGATAGAACAAAAGGAGACGAAACAGAAGTTAACCTAGGAGTATCTACAAATAACAGTTGTGCTCTGTAACCCAAAACTTATTACTGTTCAACTCAGTTTGCTGCCCAGGTGCTGCCCAGGTTGGTACGGTGTATACTGATTTTAAAGCTGCTTTCGATTGCATTGACCATCAAATTCTTCTGCGAAAGTTGTACCGATTAGGAGCATCAAATGACTTCATCTGTTGGCTTCAAACATACTTAACGAGTCGTAATCTCTCTGTTATGCTTGGTCCGAGTTAAGTAACTTATGCAGCATGTCCGGAGTTCCCCGGGGAAGTGATTTAGGACCATGAATATTTCTAATAAACTTTAACGATGTATACTTTGTAATTGCACCTGCACGAAAGTTATTATACCTGCGGATGACCTAAAAATATTACTTGATATAAGATCAATAGAGGACTGCAAACAGCTGCAAGATTTAGTAAACCGATTTGCTGATTGGTTTCATATGAACAACCTCATTATAAGCGTGCCCAAATGTTCAGTCATCTTTTTTACCTGAAGCAAAACTCCAATCTTATCTGCATATAGGATCTATTTTGCAACGTTTTACGAATATCTAAGATTTGGGAGTGGAACTGGACTCTAAGCTTACGTTCCAAAACCCGGATATCTAGAATTGAAGCCTTGCAGCGGAGATTCATCAGACACGCGTTAAGATATCTCCCTTGGTCTGAACCTATAAATCTACCACCTTATGATGTAAATTCCTAAGCGTTGATACTCTGGTTAACAGAAGAAAGTCTTCTAGAGCCATCTTTTTCGCAAAATTGCTGAAATATGAAATCGATGCTCCAGATATTCTCGTTTAACCGAACATTAACATCGCACATCGAAAACTCAGAGCCCGAGACTTCTTCCGGATCGCATGTCATCGCACCTTATACGGGATCAATGGACCAGTTCAAGCAATGTACCATGCCTTTAATCGTGTTCACCATCTCTTCGATTTCACACTTTCAACTGACAAATTTATAACTGTGATATATTAAATTAAGTATGATATTGTAACTCTGTAATTGCATTGTATTTTTAAATGATTATGATTGAGTTTTATGCCAATTTTAGAATGATTGCAATGGACTCAACTTAAACTGACTTTTCCCATTCATCGACTTCAATAAGAGGTAATTAGTTGAAGGTAAAATAAATTTTCAATAAAATAATCTACATAATTAAAAAAAAGAACTCTACAAAAATGGCTAAGAAGCACTATCACTGGCACTTCGCTTAATAATTTTAAGAATTTCAATCAGACTGATAGTTCTCAACGCATTCGACGCCATATCTTTGCTAAATTTGGAAATATTGAATCCCGGGCTTTCACAAACTCATCTGGGATCCCGTAAGGCAGGAATCTTGTCCCCTTGATATTCATATTATACCTAAATGCTGTTTGGTTTCTGTTACCCCATTTTTTTCCTTTAAACACTGAAGATCGCCGTGAACTCCAGAATATTCGAAATCTTTTCGTACGGTAGTGCAAGTGGAACCGTATTGTCATGAGCGTCGGATGCTGTGTTGTATCATTCATGCGTAACAAAAATCCTTTTTACAAGGCCGGGATACAATTTTTATAGCTTTTCACACTGGGCTAAGCATCTTCTAATTTATCGATCGATCATCGCACAGCAGGCAAATTGCCAACTGGGGTTAAGATCAATTGGATCGGATGATAAAATTTATTAAACATAAGCATAGCATGAAGAAATATTTTTCATCCTTCTGCAGCAATATTATTTCTATAATCAAATAATATATTTTTCAGTTATAAACAATGCTAATGACGAGTGTTGTCTGATGTAAATAACACCGAATACAGAAGTAATAAAAGTAACCTCTAATCTACCGAATAAATATTTTCCTACCGAAAATTATTCCACTACATACCCGTTTCGAATACAACCATAATCGTTTCAAGATTGAATGGATCGCTAATCGCGCGAGGATTGCGGTATAAATACGACTCCCGAAAAACCACCTCGGTGATACCTACAAACAGTAATCAACCATCAGCGAGGGCGGCACGTTGCTATCGTAAAGTGGGCTATCAAAATTTACCCCGAAGCCGCACCGAGCCTCTTAAACACGCATACCCGACGAACGAACGCAAGAATCGGTGGCAATTTTCCTTTCCCTTAGCTCCGCCGGAGATGGTTCTCATTAGCAGCAATTATCCTGCACAGTCTATCGTGCGGATATTCCCATATCAATAAGCCAGCCAGGGGCCCCGGGAAACGGGATTTTATTAGCTAATGAGCGGGAAGAGGCAACCGTTATCTGGGGGAATCTCGACTCGTTCGACATTCTCCCCGTGCGAGATTCACTAATCAATCGGGCTCGCACCAAACCGCTGCTTTCGGAAAAGGAGAACGTTAGCCCTGCTAATGCCGGACTGGCTAATCACGTACGGAAGGTGTCCATTAGTATTAATGAGACTCGCCGGATTTACTTATTTTGCAGTACGTGCCTGATGGTGTCGAGGAAACCTCATACATACTGACAAAATATTGTAAAATCGAATGAAATTGAAGGAAAATGACATGGTAATTTTTATGGTTCTTTATCGCGACTTTGAGGTAAAACAGTTTCCATTGTTGGATGCATGTGATGCTGAGGGGTTCATTGTCAGGCAATCTCACTTCACTTACTCATTCGTTTACACCGCAAACCAAACACTTGTCGGAGTTAGGTGAGGAGCAGCGACACCCTGAAAACCACGTCGCCTTCGCAGTCGGTTCATCCACCCGATGACGACCAACGCGCGGAAAAGCAGCACACGTACCTAAAGCACTATCATCATCCTTCGCATTTGCCCGGGTTTGGCTGGTTTCGAATGTACTCACCCGACAGGGTCGTTACATTTTATTGTTTAATTTTTACTGTTACGACTTTAATTTAACGGCTAGTTGCGCTTCTTGTCAGGCGTCGCAGATTTCCGGCGAGCACGTACCGAGGGCTGCCGTTGAACTTGAACGAAACTGCTGTCGGTCCAATGCGGTCACCACAAGAAAGATGCGACTTGTACGACTGTCTACTGGTACATACTACGACTACTGCTGAAACGGCGTTGATGATGAACACGATAATGACGCGGTGATATCCTTCGGTACGACGCTGCTGGAAAAGAACCTGTCAGTCCGAAGGAAACTAAATGCTATGAAGAAATAATGACTGCCGGCTTCTATCCGCTCCGGAGCTCCGAGGTTCGCAGTTAATGAACCGCAAGAAATCACCACAAGCACATTAAGAGCAAGGATATTACAGCCCTTGTCACATCGCTTGATTGTCGTCGGTTGATAGGTACCTGCGAGCTTTATTTCCAACTAATGGAGTTCAGGTGCAAATGGATGTAAAACAAATGCTAAATGATTATTCTCCGCTAGAAAATAAAATTCAATATGAGTTATGAACATTAAATTTTTTGTAGAAATTTTATAACACATTAAAACTCTTTTAATAAAAATGTACATCTACATAAGAATCATTTATTTTTAAAGGTTTATTTTTATATTCTGTGAACTTTGACGCATTGTTTCCAATCACCAGCATGCCCACACACAAACAAAAGGTGGGGCATCAGCCGATCTTTCAGAAGAATGTTTTGACCTTGAAAAACGGAGCAATCGTAAGATGACGAAAAGATTATTACTTAACACGAAAATACCGGCCGAATTGGTTGCAAATTTCGGACTTTCGGATGCGACTGGATTTAAAATCAATGTTGAAATTGGACAACTAATTAGACTTGAAACTGGACTAAAAATTGGGGTTGACATTGGACTTGACATAGGGCATTTCAGGTGAAGGTTTTATGCTAAGTTTATGCTGAGTTGCTAGCAGTAGGTAATAATCTGTTATGAACAATTATGAAACGTAGAATCGCGTATCCATTTTTGCTGTTGAACTAGATCCGACAGAAATCTATCACATAAAATGTTGTTTACGGTGAATTTTATTATCAGAGAATTTTATAAGTATTTTTTCGGCACTTTACGATCGTCAATTTAATAGCGCAAATTATTGGCCAATTTCATGCTCAACGTAAATATGACATCTCTCCCGTCTCCATGGTAACGTATCAACAACGACGGTCGCGGATTTGGAATTGCAATCGAAACGAAGTTTTTCATATCAATTCAAGTGAACAGTTTGGGCAAAATCATTATAATATCTTATCAGATAACTTCTGGTTCGGATGGTAAATTCAAGTTTTCTGTGTTTCAAGTTAAGTTTCGCGAGTGATGTGATGAATGGAACGGCTGAAAAAAATTAAAGAAAAATCAACGGCGAAAAAGTGAAAACATAGTGATGAATTTTAATTGGGTCCTAAAATTTGTGATAATAAGATGATTTTTTTAGAAGGAACGATAAAGCTTCCCATTATGACTACCAGAGTATAGTTTTTTCTTTTTTAAAAAGATGCAGAGCACTAAAAAATTAAAAAACAAAAATATTGTAATTTATTCTCCCTTGACATTAGAGATCTTCCTTGACATAACGAAAATAACACGTTTCTGGCAACAATGATAACTTTTTCTCACTGGCAACTCTGGTTTGACATTAGAGCAGCTGATCGTTTTGACAGTTACAGCTTCGCAGTTGTCTCTTGTGCTTGTCTGCGTTTTGCTGGTCGTGAGGAAGTGGAACATCAAATTTGTACTAGTTATCGGATAAAAGTTTTGATTCGGGCAATGTATTCCAATCCATCGATTCACGGTGCTAGACTTTGTCCAAATCTAGTTTTCGCTAAGAATGACTAAACGATGTCAAACTGATGGCCAACAGTATAATCTCGGTACAATCGACCCCGCAGAACAGTATATGAAAAAAAAAACGCCAACCGAAACTGGCACCGTATTATTAATCAGATTGGTATGTTCTGCTACTCCGATGTGAATCAGCAGTAGGGCGAACGGCAGACCAAAAATTTCTGTGCGTTTCTAACCAAACACGGTCGCATATCGATGGCGGGTGTTGCATCCGAAAATTGAAGCCATCCACGCTGTGACCAAGTGCAGTCACTACGCTTATTGCTGATTTTGACAAAGGCCTTAATTAAACTGAGATGACCGGAACCGGAAAATGAGCTGTAAACTCAGAAAATGTTTTAGGTCGCGATTGCCAAGCCATTTCCTGACTTTGCAACTTTTGACTTTTTGGCACACTATCACATGAGCGTGAAGGTAAACAAAAAGTTTTCCGTGACATTTCAAGACATACTATGGTTTCTTTTTATAATTCGTGTTGTCTAGACACCGCTTGACACAACCATGCGCAACTATAGTTTGTCTATATAAGGTTGCCCAAATGTTTATTTTTTGTTCAAAATTTCACAAAATTGAAAAAAAAGGTTTTTAACGGCAATAGCCTAAAAATATAAAATTGAATATCAAAATATGTGTTTCTAACCCTAACCTCATCGATTCAAGCTAAAAACGACATAGGGCTTTAGGACCCAATTGGGCAGAAATCTCAGTATTTATGCCCAGTATAAGTTATGCCCCAAAAAGTAATAGAACCTATAGAATGCTATGTTTAGTGCTTCGAGTTGTAAGATCTGTTTACGACTAGCCGGTTAGTTGAACTAATTTTATTTTTTTGTGATGGTTTCCCGAGTCTATGGGAGCATGTTGATACACTGAAGGAGGGAAGGGAAGAGTGAAATTCGGTGCCATACTAACTGCCATAAATGGACTCTGATGACCTTGTCCTTAATTAGACTTAAATTTCGACTAATTTAAGCTTAAAACTTTGCTTCAAATTGGACTAGAAATTGGTCAACCTCGTGTTCCAGTCTTGACCTTGAAATGAGGTCAGGCATATAAATTAATTTGGAAATTCTTTCGACTTTTCGACCATGTTCGCTAGTTTGACATTTAAATAACATACATTAATATTTTTTGAAACGGTAGTTCTTTTTCAATTCACGCAGGGACGGTAGAAGAAAGTAATGAAATTTTAGAGTGAAGAAGAAAGAGTGGAAAGGTGAGAGGGAAGGGGGGAGGGTATTAGTAGCTACGCTTAACAAGTAATCGTTGTGACTCCTACCTTTTGTCCAATGCTGGAAGCTCCAGCTCTCCCTTTTCTTATTAGTTTTCCTTCCGTTTTTCGTCTTTTTGTCTTCCGTTTAACCTTTTTTTTAGTTCGATTTTCTTGGTTTTCTTTTTCACTTTTTCTGTGCCTTTTTCTTGTCCCACATTTCTGCTTTTATATCCCGTTTGACTTATTTTTCCTGTTCTTCTGGTTTTCTCTACCGGGTTTCTTTTTTCTCATTTATTATTCTTTCTTTTTAAGTATCTCTTTTCTGTTCCCACTTTTTCTCTCATGTCTTTGCTTTTTCTGCCCGCTGTTCCTTTTCTCTACTTTTTATGTCGCGTTGATGTCACTCTTCTTCCATTTTAAACCGTTTAGACCAGTTTCTCATTTTCTCCTGTGTCGTCACTTGTCGTTGTGTTCTTTTCAAGTGTTTTCAAGTGTTTTCCTTTTCCATTTTGTCTTCTGTTATTATTTTTCTCCCCATTTTATTTTCCATTCTGTCCCATGTTTTTTTTTTGTTCCTCCATTCTCTTGCTCACATGTTTTCTTTTTCTATCCCATTTTTTCTCCTTTCCACGAAATTAGACACGACATTTTACTTGAAATTAAAATTGACATTTTTCGTCTCATTCTCTCACACCTTCTACGTTTTTTCTCTTTTCCAGTTTTCCCGTTTTTCCACTTTTTGTTTCGTTTGTTTCTCTTTCATGTCCCATTTGCTTTCTCTTTCTGGTCAGTTTAGCTTAATTTTTTAGTTTTCTTCAAGATTCTTCCAACTTTTTTCTCATTGTTCTTTTTTTCTCTTCCGTTCTTGGTCTGTTCAGTTTGCTCGTTTTTTGTCTCGTTTTCACTCTTTTTCCCTTCTGTTTTCTTCTTTTACATTTTTTTTGTCCCGTTTTCTTTGCTTGTTGTCACTTTTTTTCTTTCAGTTTTCCTTTTTTCATGCCAATTTTATTTTTATTTTCTCATTCGCGTTTTTATTCTTTTTCTGTTCCACTTTCCCATTTTTTGTCCCGCGTTTTTTGTTTTCGTTTTATGACATTAGTCATACGGCTTATTTCTCCTGCTTTTCTCGTTTCTACGTATTTCTCTGTTCTCCCCATTCTTTTACCTTTTAGTTTCTTTTGTTTCCTCTTTTTCTCTTTCCAGTTTTCTTTTTCAGTTTCCCTTTTTTCTGTTAGCTGTTTTCATCTTTTTCTGGACCTTTTCCTCTCTTTTTTGTCTAGTTTTTCGTCCTTCTCAGGAGAGTTCAAAATTACCGCTGTTCCGCTTTTTGTCTCCCTTCTTCCGTTTTACCCCGTTGCTCCTGTTGTACTGTCTTTTTTCATTTTCTGTCCTTTTCCGACCTATTTTCGGTCACAGTGTTCTTTTTGTCGCTTCTTTTCAACTTTTCAATCCTGTTTTTTTGCTGGTCGCTCGTTTTTTTTTCGTTCCGTTCCATCTGTTCCTCGTATTGTATCCCCCCTTTCCACTTTTTTCTGTCACGTTCACGTGTTTCTCTTTTTCATTTTGTCTTCTGTTATCATTTTTTCTGCATATTTAATTTTCTCTTCTGTTCCCTCTTCCTCCGTTTTTCTCGTTCCTTCATTCTCCTGCTCGCGTATTTTTTTTTCTTTCTAGCCTTCTTTTCTATCTTGTTTTTTCTCGTTCCCACGAAATTAGACTCGAATTTTTCTTGAAACTAAAATTGACATTTTTCGTCTCATTCTCCCACACGTTATATCGTTTTCGTTCTGATTTTTCTCTTTTCCAGTTTCGTTTTTCCACTTTTTCTTCAGTTTATCTCCTTTTTATCCCGTTTTTTCTCTTTTACTATTTAGTTTATCCGCATTTGCTTTCTCGTCTTCTTCGTTTTTTTTAGGATTTTTTTTTGTTTAATTAAAGTCACTTTAACTCTTTTTCTATTTAGTTTATCCTCATTTGCTGTTTCGTTTTCTTCGTTTTCTTTAGGTTTTTTTTTTTTTTTGTTTAATTAAAGTCACTTCAACAGCTTGGGTCATTCGTGACTTCTGAAGGGGTTGGGATTTGAACCCGGGTCCTCGGCGTGTATGTACCATCTTTCTTTTCACTTATTTTTATTCTCTATTTTTCTTCGGCACTTCATCTTTTTCTGTCAAATCTGCCCGTTTTTTGCCTCGTTTGCCCTCTTTTCCTTCTCTGTTTTCTTCTTTTCTACTTTTTTATTTTTTTTTGTCCTGCTTTCTTACTTTTCTGCCACGTTTTTCAGATTTTCAGGCGCACGTTCCACAGGCATTAAATTGATCTAGGTTTAATCGCGGGTGAAGGAATTATTTGTCACTTTTTCTGACGTACTTCCCAAGCAGATACATCAAATTGGAGTAGGTATGATGGACATAAAGAAATTTCGTTTCTGTTGGACCAAGAAAGCTTTGTTACTTTTACTAAGAGGAAAGTTTTCAAAACTACAGTTACCAGGTGGTGTATTTACCAGTCGTCTCTGCCTGAGAAGCAAGGCGATCACGAAGAAATTGTATGGGGATATTTGACCTTGAATCTTTTCGTTAGTTTTCACTAATTAGTGATTGAAAAAGAAAGTTATATTAGAAATGGCATAATTGCTACATCTGTTAAAGAGCGATCGGTATCTTAACCATGAATATTGATTCATAATTGTTAGAGCTATTAGCGTTCAAAATCTTTCATATTTTCGTGACAGAAACTAGAATTTATATTATTGAATGACATACTGCGATAAGACGTAGTCTTACGTCCAAATCCACGTGATAGAACATAATTTTCTCGGGTCCTCGGTGGGAGCGTGAATGCTAACCACTACACCGGGATTGACCCCAAGATTTGAAACTGTATTTGAAATCGAACTTGAAAATTATACCTACCTGAAGTTGGACCTAAATTGAATTTGAAATAAGTCTTGACAGTAAACTTAAAATTAAACTTGAAGTTGAACTCAAAACAGAAAATGAAATTGGATTCAAATTGCACTAGAAGTTGTGTTTGGAATTGGACTTAAAACTAGGCTTAAAATTAGACTTGAAATCAGTGTTGAAATTGGGCATGAAATTAGAATTGAATTTAAACTTAAAATTAAGCTTAAATTAGGCCTTCCAACAAAACTTGAAATTTGATTTTAACTAGAATTGAAATTAGACTTAAGTGAAAATATTTTTTACGCTTTTATTTAACTTATCACAAAAATAGTGCCCGATACATTTGAAAACTGCTGATTTCTGGGCCACAGAAATTATTTACATAAAATTTTACAGAGAAGATGTGTCACGTGCCACAGTGTGCTTCAGCTTGGGTACAACAGTGTATCCAAAACTTTGGACTCTTCCTTTACAGTTTCTTGTTCACTATAATTTACATTTACTTAAATTGCTCAATGGAGACCAAAAATCAGAACAACAAACTTAAAGGCTGCTGTAAATCTTAAACTTGAGAAAATCTTAGACTAAGACTAAGAGTTGTCTGATTTAAAAGCCCATGCTTCCGTTAGGACGGACGCCGTCCTGCCCCAGCTTGTCTGCAGCGTCTTCGCTCCTTCAGCAACCGAAATAGCAGAAACTAATTAGTAAACCAAAAACCGTTAATCCTAACCCCCCGTTCCGAGTGCAAACAAAACTTTCGCTCTGTAGACCGCAAATTTGGTAGGATTATAACTTTTGAATTTCTTCCCGTTTGATTATGCTCCCTGTCGCGAGAAGGCACTGACCGGCCGGCCAAGAAAAGCAGAAGGAAGGGTTCATCCAAAAGTAACTTCTTTCCCAGCACGGGGTCATAATTTATTCACAAACGTCCCATTCATCGTGTCACCCCCTCCGGCACTTCGTGTCGGGAGGTGCACTGATTAATGCGTTATCAAAGCGTTCTGGAATGCGATGAAAGTTTAAAATTTTTTTGGAAGTTTTTTTTTCTTTTCATCTCGGGACGCTGACCCGATGCTACAGCCGTTGGACGGCAGTGGATTACTTTAACAATTTTGTTGTGAAATTCAATTAATTTTTCTATAACATTAAATGGTACCGATGCTATTGTAAAGTAATCACGGCCGATTGTCAATGCAAAGGACAATTGTAAAGCTAATGAAACAACATACAGGAACAGCTCGCACCAGTAATCATCACACCCCGGAGACCGGACCGATGTTTTGCAGCACGAGTCCGTATAAATTACAACCTTCCGATATGCAACTCAAAGTTGTAAATTTACTGTCAAACAAAGACATCAAAACTTTCAGTATGTACAGTGTGGTCGTACGTATCGATATATTTTCCCCATTTTCACCCCAGCCCAGCCAGCCTGAGTGTCCCGTCCCGGGGAGTTCGGGCGATCCCGCAATTCGACATAAGTCAAATTCGGTTATTGTTTTGCCTGGGCAAGATTGCTGTTTCTGCATATTCCGGGCTTCGTTTCGGGTTGTAGGTTGTACGGGCACGGCAGAACTCTGGACCCGAGCAACGTGTTTGGTGGAGAAAGTTGTCATTGTACACAGGCACCGAAAACTTTACACCAGTTTGGTTCGTTTAGCTTAGCACTGCGCCGGAGCTAAGTTTATTGTTTGTGTTTGATAAATTGATTACAGTTTGTGTCGAATTTGAAACTTTGCTGCAATTTGCAGCGTTCGCTGCAATAGTTTACTGTTGTCCCGATCAGTGCTTTGGTCGCTTTATATCGATGATTTTGTTTCGAATATTGTTGTAAATTGAATATTGAATTATACGTATCTGGTTCAAATGGAACAAACGAAGTTGCTCCATGCAATGTAAATGGAAACAGTAAATGATTATAAATTCGATTTGTGTTTCAAAGCACTCGTTCGAGGGAATCGATATTGCTGCTTTGTGAAGCAACACAACGAAAGAAAGTATCGTAGGTTTAACTTTGTTATATTTCAACAAAGGTATAGAAATTACTGAGCCTAGATTCGTTTAGCTGGGTCCAACTTTGATCAAAGTATTTAAAAAACTTATGCAACGAAAGCTTTGTAGCCTCTAAATACATAACAATTTATACAAACCAACACGGGTTTCAGCCGAACTCAAATATCACACACTGGATAATCGATACTATAATCGATAATTATAATCGATAATAGAGCTCAGGTAAATTCTCAAACTTATGGGCAACTTTCTCCGTGTTTTTATGAAGGCACCCAAAAAGACCAGAAATCACCTCATTCCGCTTCCAATAAAATCAATTTTACAGACTCTGTAAATTTACCCAATCAGTCGCCGTTATTGGAAAATGAATTACAATTAGATGGAACTAAAAGCCTTTGCACTACGGGGATGTTGCAAATTTTCACTGACAATTTTGTCCTCCCCTAACTGTGGAGAGAGGCCCAAAGGTTTACAACAACGCTTACGACCAACAACATAAAAACTCCCGGTGCGTGACCGGGAATAAATTGTTATTTCATCACAACACCGCGGATTTGCCATCCATTAGAGCGCAAATAAATTGCGCAAAACGAATCAATCGGAATATCACCGTTCCGACGCCAAATGCTGTGAACCGTGCCAGATGGTTTTTATTGTGTGCCGGAAATAAATTGATTAAGATTGTGTCGATAGAGAGATTAGGGAAAATTCGAACGTCCGATAAATTACGGAAGCAGGTCGGCTCCGCTCGGTTCGGTCGGAGAGACAGATTTCAACCACTAATTGGTAATTGCCTTTATCGCCGTGTAAGAGTCAACCCTGAAGTTTAACCGCCAGAATTCGGTAAGCATCTAATCGATTGACAATCAGCTCATCAATATTGCATCGATGGCATTCCATTAGTCCCCAATCCTAACGGCTTTCACAGTTCAAACCATCATACGCTACTACTGCCGTCTGCCTTTAACTATATGTATTTGAGCAAACCAAAACTGGGCCGATTGAAAATCTTTTTTACAAGCCCAATTTAAGGCTGCCTTCCCTGCATATTAGCCGAAGATGTTCCGATCCACATTCTCGCCACAAGAAAAAGGAGGAAAACCTTTTACTACCCGATGCGGTTTCGAATAAATATTTATGCGATTAAAGGCAAGCATTGCATGTGAGTTAGTGTGTTTGTGTGCTCTGGTGCCACAGCTGTCGCACTCCCGGGTCAGCTTACGATAAATAAGTAATTTCTTTGTGGACCGAACGGAAGACAAGCGCAAAAAACGAGCTTCAGAAGCACGCACTCTGCAGCACTCCGATGGTGTTTTCACTCCATTATTCCGCCCCGCTTAACTCCGTGATGATTCCTCCGCCGACACAAGCGCGGATCGCTTTCCCGGGGAAAGCGTCTAATGTCTTATCCTGCAGCAGCAGCCGACCGCTACCGCTACCGCTCAGCCTCAGAATGGTTGCTTTTAAGGAAAACCTATAACAGGGGCAGATTTTAAAATTCAACTGACGATTTTTTTTCTTTGCTTTTCCCTACAACAGCGATCCCACGAGTCAATCCCTTTTTCGCTTTGTTGCTACTCCGAACGACGCCTTCGAACCTCTCGGGGAAGATTTTGAATTACCAAATTGTTTGCACGGAAAACGTACTTCAGCTCGAGCTCGTTTGGCGTGGAGGCGGAAAAATAAGGCTTAATACTGGGAAAAGGATTTCCCTCGTTTGTTGCTTGTTTTGCGCTGTGCGAACGTAAATGGGTTTGTTCTTCCTCTTCGGCCAAACTGGAACGCGTGCTGGCTCTTCGAAGGGTTGCGAGAGTTTGTGTTTGTTGTTTTTTCCAGGATAAAGCAACCTTATATTGTTGCTCAGATTTGTGCCACCAACCACACCATAGTGCATGTCACACGCAACTCCAATTTACCAGCGTAGCATCGCTTGATCAACTCAGCAATACAGTTAAAGGGTTGTGCAGCAAAATAAAGAATTGGTTTCTTTCTCAGTTAAAGTGCCTACTCGAAATGAGTTGTCATATAGCTGAATCAAAATTGAGATAAAATCAGGACGAAATAGAAATACTTCTTTTTTAGATTGGAATATGTCTTACGCTAAGGTTTGGCTGGGTACGGTGACTCAAATAAGGGAATAAGGAAAACTATTCCTTTATCTGTCAGCCCATGGATATGACTACTGAACTACTGACAGTGTCCAGCAGAAAGTAACCATCTCTTGGTTTGTTTACATGTTGAGGTTAGGCCTTTTTGAAAAGTTGGTGCCGATTTGTGCTACTCTTTACCAGTGATGCCAGATCTAAGGATTTATTCGTAGTCTGCGGATTTAAAATTTAGGAAGGTAGAAAGCGCTAGTATATAGGGAGTAATACTAAACTTTACGGAAAAGTATAAAAACTTTTTTCAGTTATAAACAGGCATGGGTAAAACACCCAACCGAGCTTACACGTGGGCACCATTGCTCAAAACCACTCAACAAACTTAATTTCGTTTTGCACGCCGTTCCCGTACATGCAAACAAACACGGAGTGTAAGAAGCATTACACCGGTGGCGTTAGGTTTAAAAAATGTTCAGTCTGTTTTCAATTACACACGGTTTCCGAGTGTTACCGATATCGGAATCCACCGTAGGCGAGTACTTTCAAGCTTGCAAAAACACGCATGGAGGCGCTTCATACTTATTCCAATTGGCCGTGTGAGTGAAAGAAATAGAAAAGTAAAAAGACACGAGTTCACGCTGGTCGTCCAGCATATATCCGAGAAACTTTTACGAAGTAGAAATACACGCCATCCCGAGTGTTTCCGAAGTGTTAAAACCCGGTGTGCAAAAAACAACACTGAAAAGGCTAGCGGTTGCTTTTTCACAGCGTACGGGTTGTTTTATCAGGCACGGCAACTGCGTACCGTCTCAAATAAACTTCGTGGTAGTTTTCAAATGCGGCACGCAGTTTGGTTCAGTTTTTAGACATGCCTGGTTATAAAAATTACGAGCACGCTACATGCAGTGAAAAGTATAACTTTATTCTTTAAGAAATAATAAGAAAGCTTCTAATAGAGTTCTTCTGAGTTCTTTCTCTCAGAACAGAATAGTAAAGAGGGCTCACGCTCAGAGCCGTGGCGTGACATTGTAGTGCCCTTGGCGAAGACCCGATTTAGTACTCCCTCGTTTCTTCCTTCCAAGTTTATTATTTTTGATATGATTTTAACCCACCAACCAGATTCTTTAATTCAAATGTTAAATTCGTACTGCTGTATGCCTGCGAAACGTGGTGCGTCTCAGTGGAAACAACGCAAAATCTGCAAGTATTTATTAGCCGGTGCCTGCGATGCCTGGTGGCCTCACAACTGGATATCCAACGAGGAACTCCATTGTCGATGTCATCAACGACCGATAACACCAGAAATTCATGAACGTAGGGGGAAATGGATCGGACACACCTTGAGGAAAGGAACGAACGTGGTTTGCAGAGAAGCACTCGACTGGAATCCACAAGGACAGCGTAGAAGAGGCAGACCCAGAGGCCCTGGGTCAGATTTTGGTTCTCATTTTTCATTAGATTTTGAACCTCGAGGAGATTTTGTGCCGCAGTTTTTTGAACAGTGTGTAAACCACCAACTAAATTTTGGGTCAGATTTTGAACCAGACTCCGGACCTGGACTATATTTTGAAGCTGGGTTAGATTGCGAACTGCATTTTACATCAATTTTAGTTTTAGATTTTGGTACACCTAATTTAGAACCACATTTTTGATCAGATTTTTGACCAGGTTTTGAATCAAACTTCGGATAAGATTTTGGACTCAGATTCAAGACCGAATCTGGATCACATTCTGAACCTGCATGAACAAGATTTTAAATAAGATTTTAGACCAAATTTTTGATCACATTTGGGACCTCGTTTTACCTTTGTTATACTATATAATTACCAACGCCCTACGCAACGTTAACCAATAGATGAATTATGTTCCGAAGATGTGTCGGTTTCTATCTTAAGTAGCAAGTAAGACAAAGGTTACTTTCACCACTAGGTGGATTAAATCAGGTTTTTTGATCAGATTTTAGATCAGATTCTGGACCTGAACAAGATCTTGAAGCTGCATCAGATTCTATGTCAGATTTTGAACCGCATTTTTATCAGATTTGGACTAGATTTTTGATCAAATTTGGACCACATTTTTTATCAAAATTTTGGACCAGTTTCTACACTTGGACCAGATTGTGGGCCTTGCCCCGATTCTACACCACATTTTTCATCAGATTTTGGACCAGATTTTGCATCAAAATTGGGTCCAGATTCTGGAACTGGTCCGCAATATAAACCAGATTTTGGGCCACTGTTTAAACCATACAACTGGTTTTGGGTCAGGTTTTGAGCCAGATCGCATTTTGGACCTGGACTAGATTGCGGATCTCGTTTTTAATCAATTTATGTTCCAGATTTTGTAACAAATTTGAATTAGATTCTGGACCAGATTTGGGACTATATTTTCAATTAGGTTTTGACCATATTTTATATCAAATTATAGACCTGAACCCGATATTAGGCCGTATGAATAAATTAGTTCGCTTTGCTTTTCCCGTGTGAATCTTACGGGAGCATTTGCTCTAACTCTTTTATTCATACGACCTATTTGACCGCCATTAGATTCTGGGCCACATTTTGGACCACATTTTTATAACACTAGCTGAGTGCTCGATCTTACTCGGGGAGCCTTTGTCTCACAGCCACTTGTAACCGAAATGCTTATAATGCAAAAATACAACGCTTGTTTCTCTTTCGGACGTTCCTCCCCATTTGTCAGCTCCCTCTCATTTGTCTGCCCGGCCACCTGCACACCTATTTTCTTTACGGAAAACCCTATAAAACCCTACAAAGAAAGAAAAACAAAGCCATTTTTCCTATTTGCACCTTCCGCTTTTACCAATGGCTACCCCACCCATAGGAAATGAATAGTTTTGTTATTGTGCTTTTCTAAACACAGCTTTTAGTATAGAGATTCGCCGGAAAATTTGACATAAGATCACTTATATTTCAGCAGTTGGCAGATCATTTCTGAATTTTGTTCGTTTTTTTAGCCAGTTTTCCCCACAGTGCAATGAAGTGTTAAAAAACCATTTTCAAGTTTAGAAATTACTTCGAACTTTCGAATAATCTCAGGAGTGAAATACCACATTAGTCGACATAATAATGCATTATATTGCTCAAACAATTAGCACACTTAAATAATAAAACTATGAAAATTTGTACGAATTTGTTACTGTTATTTAAACATATATAACAGTATCCAGAACATCAAAATTTATTGTGCTGTTTCTATGTTAAAAATGCATCTTTTTCATTAAAATACATTATTTATCCCTGAAAATGTCCGCAAGTTTCAGGTAGACAAGTTTAAACATACTTTCGCTAACAATTCAGTTAAAATTATGCATGTCTCAGATATTCAAAACGGCATATCTCCCAAACTACCAATATTGTTTTTTCTAGTTAAGTGATTCTTATGTAGAATTTTCTGGCGAACATTTTGGGCATATTTATTTGAAAATAAAACTGGGGGTGTTTTCAGATACAGGCCGGACTCGATTATCCGGGGATTCGATTAACCGGGGATTCGATTATCCGGGGATTCGATTATCCGGGTTTTTAGACTCGATTATCCGGGTGAAAAAAAATATTTTTTTTTTCGCTGATTTATTTTAAACTCAAATGTTATTGTTTTCATGCTACATGATGATTTCAACTAGACAAGCATTGATTCACCTCCCTAAGGCCACAAAATTCCTTTCTTATATCCCTTTTATCGGCGAACAAAACAAAAATAAATCCTGCGATGATGAAATCAATTTTTTTACTTAAATATCATCATCACCATCATCAATGTAATCATCAATAAAAAAATTGCAAAAACGGAATTTTATGGCTTTAGGGGAGATTGATCAATAATGAAAAAAAACATTTATAATACCTAAATATTGAAAAACTTGACATACCAAAAAAAAATTTGTACCAAAAATGATAATTCGATTATCCGGGTGATTCGATTATCCGGGCTGAAAATAAAAATGAGCACCCGGATAATCGAGTCCGGGCTGTATATGCTGCATGCCTTTGAGCAATTGGAAAATATTAGGCATTGTTCAGTCAACATAGTTTCATTGGAGAGTTGAACGCGCGTCGGTTGGTCGGTTGGTTAGGTGTTGCCGATACCAATGTAGTCCTACGTCAACCATGCGGTTGTGTCTTGTACACAACCCCACTGATTCTGTATTTATGCATATTTTTCAAAATCATTATACAGGTTTGGATCTTGTTCATAGACTTATTATTATGGACATGAATCTATCCCAAACGGCGCAACTTTGCCGATTACGGTTTTGTTTTACAATGTGTCACGAATGTTGTCTGCACTAAGCCAGCACAATTCAGAGTCAACCTCCATGCATAAATAGTATTCAAATACCTATAATCAAAATTACCAACATAAAGCTGTTTAAATTACAGCCAATAAAACTTGCACCAGAGAGCCGACCGAGTCGAAACACAACAAGCCAGTCTATTCATTCTCAGTTCCTACACCTCCCAGGAAGCTGAAAATGTACACAATTCAACTGAAAATTGAAACCGTTAGTTTAATAAAATATCAAATGACGCTATTAGTGTGGTAAATTTCTACTGGCAACTACCCCGTCCCGAATGCAGAGAGATACACACAATTTTCCACTGGTGGTTCTGTTTTGCATCCGCCCACTTTTATCAACCCATTTCACCTCCCTTTCGCCATCGAGCCCCATCGCAAGTTGGCGCAACAAATTTTCCAACATTTACTGACTGCAAGTGCATTCGAAAGTTAGCTACTGCCACTGGCTGCTGCTGCTGCTGTATAGCTGCCAGTGAATAGTCCTTCCATTCGTAATGGGGGCTGCTGCAATAAAATTTAATTCCGTAATCAGACCATTATGAATCGTTTTACATATTTGGAACGGATTCCCTTTTTCGGCTGTTACCAACTTATTCAATCGCAAGTTGATTAGTTCGCAGAAGCAGTTTTTGACATTTAATTAAAAATGTAGAAACGTGCCGGGAGGGAGTCACTTCAAGTTGAACTAAAATCTAGTAATTAGAAAATTAAAAAAACAAATGCGAATCAGTAAGCAACTTGACAAATTTATTGCGTCATCGCAGCTCATAAATTTTCCTCATGAAGCAACATTAAACGCAGCTCATAGTTTGGTTCCAGCTCCTACCGGAATGGAAAGATCGACGACGACGACGACGGAATCGACGACTGACAATATCAAAAGCAACCCGACGACCACACAGGAGTTCACACAAAGCAAATCGGCTAAGCCACAAAGAAGCCCCTCCTGCCTCAGCCACTGAGCCGGTCGAATTTGGTGATTAATTGTAATGACACAAAAGCAGCACCTAAAGTGGGACGAGATTTATTCGTGGTGATTTATCCCGAGATTTCGTGGTCTGCAACCATAAGACGGAAGTGGTGGTGCAAGTTCGAACAAAGATCTGGCCCAACTTTTCCCGCACCGGCACCGGCCACCACCGAGGCAGGAACTAAATGAGTAAGTAAACGTGCGCTGGTGTTAATCTAACTCGATTTTGATCCTTATTAATTGCGGGTTTTAGCTGCCAGTTGTGATTATTAAATAGAGGAGAATTTTCCTTTTCTTCTGGGTTGGTTCGTCGAAGACGACGACGACGATGATGATGACGACGAGGACGACGTCAAGACGCTCGGTGGCCAGAGCAGCAGCAGCTAACGATAAACTTTCGGTTAATGTGCTAACCGACGATTGTGGCGGAATGTGGTATTTTTAGTGAGCACGAAAGGAAGTTGTAGCAATTAGGTCTAACGAAGGAATTTATGTAACTGCGGTGGAGAGACAAACTTATGTGAAACTTGTGCGTGCTGGCCTTCACTGAAAGTCTCGCACAGGAGGTTAACAACAACGGTAACAATCGACCAACCTGAGCAGCAGTAGTGGCATTTTATGCTCATTGGTTTTGCTTCCGTTAAAATAACGATCCACATTGGTTTAGCATTATGTAGACACCCCGCAGCGTTTGCTGTATTAGTAAGCCGCGGGACATCCCAGCACAAATGGATTTCTTTCTAGTCCTCCAACAGGCGTTCTCTTTATTGTCTTCTGTGCATTCTTCCAACAACAACAACAACCCCCCAAGGACACGTGGCATAGCCGTATCGGGTGTACGTAACTGTAGATCGTCACCGTGTCCTCCACCCAAGGAACAGTTTACTTTCTTTCCTATTCTTTTTTTTTTTTTTTGCTCCAAAAAGGATCGCTTCCAAGCTTTTGCAGCAAAGTGGAAATGCGATAGTCCTGGGAAAACGAAACTATTCTTTCTGAGACAACACAAGCTGAAAGGAAAACATCCCATTCAGCGGGAGGAAACTCAATCGCTTTCACTCAATTGTTCACTATGGGCGGCTCGTGTTAGAGCTAACATGACTTGTGATTGTTGGGATTTTCCCTCCTCCCACCTCGCATTGATTCATGGATGATTGAGCGCTGGCTCGTGTGCTTGTTGATTGGAGGAGCGAGGGATGGAGGATGTCTAGCAAAGCTCTAGGAAAGATGAAGGCATTCATGGCAACGTGTCTATGAGGAGCAAATCCTTTGTCAGAGAAAAAGTGGAACATTTTGGCTTGCCTGCGGAAAACTATTGCCAGGAATGAATTGTGGTGATCCATCGTTCAATCAATGATTTGTTTGGTTCTTGCGATGATGAGTATGTGATATAATGTTGACGAAGTTTGTACAACATTGACGATTGCTGTTTGTTATTCGTCAAGCACAAAGAAAAAGAAAAATAAGAAGGTATAGAAGCGTTAGCTTTTGCAGTACTACTAACATGAAATGAAATTCATAGCAAGTGATAGCGACTTCGCCGAACAAGAGTCTGCTTATACAGCACATTGAATGAGGATTTGACCATAATAAGGAACTAACAATAAATGCTAACGTGAAACTTTTTCACAATCAAATGTCAGTGACAGCAAACTAACTACTTATTTCACAGCAATCAGAAGTATCACCAGAGTTTCCTCGTCAGGATTTCTTGTAGTCGGTTTTGATTGAACAGATTAGCCGTTCCCAGGACCCATCCATATGTGGTGCTGAGAGCGGATTGAAATTCCGTTTCGTGTTGACGTTCAGGTATCAGCATCTTTGGCTCGAGCAGCACGTTCCTCACAATCAATTCAATTCGTGTTGACGTTACTCACCACCATATGAAACCGAGTGTGCTAAAGCAGTACCGGAAACCGTAGCCTTATCCCCTTGATTACGGTCGGTCGTTTCGAACTTAAGGTTCCACATAGCCTGAAAAGTGACTGTAAAAGAGACATTCTAGGATTTCATTGTCATTCGAACAGTATTCGCCGTTCGAACTTCGAATGTTATTAACCTGATAATCTTTCGATTTTCACAGTATTTTATTGAGTCGACTTGCCTCGCTGAAACTGGAAATGTTGCTGCAGAACCTGTGCCAGCTCGTGCGTGCTGAAAGGCTCCACGCCATCCCTACGACGTCTATTCCTGCGTCGTTTCTTTAGTTCCGCGAGATGAGAGTTCCACCATGGTGTTCCTCTGGTCGTTTTAATAGTTTTTAGCGGGCAAGCTACTTCAAAAGCTTCCGCAATAAAAGATGTTGTGACATCTACAGTCACACCCAAGTCGATCGATGACTCAATCGTCGGTTCGAATCCTTGAAATTTCGTCGCCAGTTCCTGCTCAAAGAGTTTCCAGTCGAAAAATCTCGGATTGCGAAATGTTGCAACGTTCAAGGAGACACCCAAATGATCAAAATATATAAATCAATGATCAGATATTGGTGTCTCATTTGAAACATGCCAACTCATGACTGATCCTGTTAGAGCAGAGTGTTACATCTATCACTTTCTCTCTTCCAGCTCGTATGAAAGTTGGACAATTGCCAATGTTGAGTATGCCAAGGTTGTTACCACTCAAATATTCCATCAAATCAGAGCCTCTTAGATTGATATCCGAGCTGTCCCAAATGATGTGATGGGCATTGACATCACTGCCTACAATGAGCGGAAGCCCATTAGCTTGGCAGTATCTCACCACATTTCTGAAATCTTCGCTGGGACACGGTTCATCGTGTGGTAAGTATGCAGAACAGTAGACTTAGCGCCTATGGACATCATCCACGACGAGTTCTACTGTGACTACACAAATATCTCGAGTAGTCAACTCAGAGATAAGGCGTGCACTAATTGACCTATGCAACAATATGCATACCCTGGGCATCAAACGAGGATTTGTCATACCAGTTTTGCTGAAAACAGCAAAGTTCTGGTCTCCAATATCCGTCGAATGAAATTACCCCTTGCGAAAATACAGTTCCTGAACCAATGCGATGGTGACAGAGCCATTAAAAAGTTTTTCGCATAAATACAAATTTGCGGCCCGTTTGTGTTGAAGATTTATTTGTGCAACTCTAACTATTTGACTACACTGATAATAAAACTTGGTTTATAGTACGAAAGCTAGCGTTTGCTTTACGAATTCTTTCGTTGTTTTCTACCACGAAGTAGATTCGTAAAATCCGTTCTGAATGTTTTGTACATATTAACAAAGCTATATTCGAACGAATTATTGCATTTTACAAAATGGTTCGTAGATTTTACGAATGCACGAAAAGCCTCTCGATAAAAATAATCCTAGATTTCACTATTTTCCGATAGGTGTCAGTATGCTACATTACCGACACCTATCGAAAAATAGCGAAATCTTCTCTATCTCCGAATAAAGCTGATTTTATCGGGAATCGAACTGAGCTCATTTGTCATACTTCTTTACGAACAGACGACGACGCCGCAAACCACAGAACTACAGCTACTACATACCAAGAAGGTCATAATTGCACAAGTCTATTTACTCTTCATACAATCATCGCATCCCGTTTTCGTCGATAACGATGCCAGACAACAATTGTGCATCAAATGGGTCTTGATGCAAGACAGCTACAAATGTGCTCTCGTAGAAAATACGAACCATTCGTAATAACAACATTTGCGGTAGACAATAAGCCTACGAAAGTTTTTAAATGGTATGAAATTATTTGTATCAGCTACAAATATAGTTTTACGAATGTTTTTTCAAAAAAAAATACGAAATTATATTCTCAGTGTAGCGGAGTATATGCACAAACAATTCCCAACACAGATCAGACAGAAAATTGTAAGCGAAGCCAATTATGTTGGCAAGAACGCACTTGGCGTAATATCCATAAGGGAAATGGGATAGGACTCCTATGTTGTTCCTACGAGACGCAAAGGACAACAAAGATCGGCCGTACCAGAGCCCCGCATGGCACAGTAGGGGCAAGATGCCCAATGCACTCCGTTCGCGACTGGCATGTTTTCACCCCTCCAGCCATCCAGTCATCGGCTCGGAGTTACACCTTGACTTAGGGGCTCCTGGTTTGCCGACTCTCAAGGCAGGGTCAGGTCCCGTGGCTCAATTTTTGCCGAAATGTACAATTCGGCACTAACCGCCAAAGGGCACAACTGCAAAATGTGTAAACAGACCGATTGAGGGTTTCTCTCTCTATGCAGCAGAGCAATCCAGCAGAGAAAATAACTCTCCCTCGGTATGCCCCGCAACCACGCCCTCCGAAAAATCGGTACCGAACTGCATGATTAGGTAGCCGGAAATCACACGGCGTGTGTTCCACCTTCTCTGTCTGCGTACGACAACCAAGGTTGCGCACCACAAGGCTGCCATACCCAGCAGGCACCACGTGGAAATAAAGATAGGAAACAGAGGTGATATATTTGCACATGTTCACTTATTTGCCAGCTATTGCTCAACAGTTTTTGACTTACGTCAGCAGTTGAATGAGAAGGGCAAAACGAATTAAAAGTTAATGATTACCTTTCTTTTTTCGTTCCGCGTGTTGCTTGCCATAAAACTGAAGAGCAGCGTTGCCAGACTTTGCTGAAGAAAAATCTGTAGTTTTGCCATTGGGGTTTTATCACCGGAGAGAAAGTCATAATTTCGTTAAAAAGAGAGACCTCATCTTTCATTTTTCGTCTTTTGTGATATGATGTATACCCTGTCACCTTTTGTTGTCGCCTTCTTGTCGTTTTTAAGTTGTTTTCTTAACGTCTGTTAATCACTTTTCGTTCTTTTTATCATCTGTCTTACTGGCACCTTTACATTTCTTTATCCTCTTTTTGTAATCATTTGGAGTGCTTTTTGGCATTTCATATCGCTGTTTTGTTGTCTTTTCAGCGCCTTTTCAGTATCTGCTTAGTCTTGTTCGGTGTCTTTTGGTCGTGTTTTTGTTGTCTTTTTTCTTTTATTCACCGTCTTTTCGCTTACTTGTCATCAGTTTTACGTCATATTTTTGTTATCTATTCGCCCCTCTTCGTTGACTTTTTGTCATCTTTTTGCTGTGTTTTCGTGGCTCTTTTACCGGTTTTTCATCAAGGTAATTTAATTTTTACGCCACGCCACTGTCACCTCTTTAGTGTTTCTTCATATTCGTCATATTTTTATCGTCTTTTCATGTTTTTTGCCATCTCTCCATTGTATTTTCGTCGTCTAAGTGTCTTATCTTTACCTTCGGTACATTTTGGTACACTTTTCAACGGTACTTTGACGTTTTTATAGTCATTTTTGTTGCTGTTTTGACGTCTTTTCATCATCATTTCGTCATCGTAACTTTTTAGCCATTTTTCGTCGCCTTGTTTATGAACAAGACATCAATGTTTTCTTTTTACTGGTTTTACGGGGTTCTTTCGTCGTCTTTCAATCATGTATTCGTCATCTTTTCGTCGTCTGTTTTGTCACTTATTTTACATTTTTATAACGTCTTTTTGTCATTTTTTGTCGATGTTTTTTCATCTTTCCGTCGTATTGTCATATTATTGCCATTTAATTTTTGTTGTCTTTCGTTATGTTTTCGCTAGCTAGATTTTTATCGTATTTTCGTTCGTTATTTTAGTCATCTTTTCATCACTTTTTTGTGGTATTTTCTGAGGCTAAAATGTTTTTAGTTTTTAATCGAATCGGGTCTTCAACAGGGCCGCCAAATGCCACGTTACGATGCTCTGGAATCAGGTCTACACACTTAATTTTTTTTTCCGAATACCGTAATTTTTTGACGAACTGCAGATTGTTCGATAAAAATTTCGGTAATAGATATAGTTAACATTTTCGGATCTTTAGTACCTAACGTTTGGAATCACCGAAGTTTTTACCGAACGTTCAGCAGTTTTAATTTTGTCAAAAAATTACGGTGTTCGTTAAAAAAATGTAAGTGTGTAGGTCCAAAATATGGTCCTGGTTTAGAATCTGGTTTAAAATCTACACCACAATCTGGTTGCTAGTTTAAAATCTGATGAAAATTTGGTTTGAGACCAGATAATTTGAATCAATATCATAAAAAATGTGTTTCAGAATCTGGTCCAGGCTGAAATCTGCTGTTGGTCCAATATGTGGCTTAAAATTTGGTGCCATATTTGATCGAAAATGTGGTCCAAAATATTATCCAAAACCTGTTCCAAATCTATATATGGGTCATTCCATCTCAAACGTACACAAGGTTTGGATTCGACCATCAGCGATTTCAATCAAAGTTGGCATAATTGTTCATTCTGACTCCACAACCAATTTGGCAAGATATTATGCCGATTGATCAATCCCCCTAGCAGTGGCGCTACTTCCTTTTTTACAGATTTTCAAAAAAAGTCTTTTTTCGGGTTCAAATATCTCTGAATCAGTTTGATGTGAAGACATGGCAATATACTTTTTCTATGGATTTTTGGCCGCGCAATCGAATGATGTTATCAATTTTTATCTAATTTGTCAATATCATGCATTTTTTGCAGTTTAAAAGGAAAAAAGCGAATACAGCCCGGACTCGATTATCCGGGTGACAATTTTTATTTTCAGCCCGGATAATCGAATCATCATTTTTGGTACAAAATTTTTTTAGGCATGTCAAGTTTTTTGACTTCTAGGTATCAGAAATGTTTTATTTATTATTGATCAATCTCCCCTAAAGTCATAAAATTCCTTTTTTGCAATTTTTTTTATTGATGATTACGATGATGATGATGATGGTAATGGTGATGATGATGATGATTTTTAAGTAAAAAAATTGATTCCATCATGGCAGGACTTATTTTTGTTTTGTTCGCCGATAAAAGGAATATAAGAAAGGAATTTTGTAGCTTTAGGGAGGTGTATCAATATTTGTCAAGTTGGAATCATCATGTAGCATGAAAACTATAACATTAAGGTTTAAAATAAATCATTGAAAAAAATAATTTTTTTTTTTCGCCCGGATAATCGAGTCTAAAAACCCGGATAATCGAATGCCCGGATAATCGAGTCCGGCCTGTATTTGCAAGCCGATTTTTGGGACGAGCTAGAAAATAGCGGAAGGTCACAATGGCGTAATGAATGGTTTAGTTATTTCAAGGAGCATAACGTTGAAGATAGGCTCCGTTACTAAAGTATATTATATTCCAATTAATCGAAGACTACTTGAAGAAAATTGTCATAAAATCCCAGGTAATAATTTGGGTTTTATTACACTCTTATGTTGGCATTTAAGACCCAAATTGGCCGACCACAATAAGAGTCCAATAAAACTCACATTGTTGCTTGGGATACAATAAAGAAGAAATTTGTAAATGAACCTAGGCAAAAAAAACGCAACAAAAAATAACTGAAAATTGTAAAGCTTTAAAACGATAAAAACAAGTTTCTAATATGCTTTCTTGTTGAAATTTTTTGGTCCGAAGTATAATAGAATAGTTTGGGCCTAATACGCACATTATTTTAATGCCGCCAGCTAGTAGTAGTAGTAAAGGTTAGTAAATGTAAATGAAAACCATCTAAACTGTGGATTTTCATGAAGCAAAGCCTTTTAATAAGCTCAATGTTTTCTGAGATAAGGTATTTCTTAAGCCGGTAAATTCAATCAACCAACATAGTTTAACGGATTCCTTAAACTTTTAATTGCTAAAAGTTTCCCCTTTGAGCTTTTATCGCCCAATTGGCTCATCATTTTCTATAGCAACAATCCATCCCGAAAGTTTACTACACACAGTAATAATCCCATCATACAACCGATCACCTACGCAGTCCATCAGTGAGGTGTAAATTATATTTGGATTTCCATCGGCTTCCAACTCGGCACGGTAAACGTTGCCGTTCGAATCCTTTTACCCTTCCTCCCGTACGTGTGCCACACGCAAGGAGCTTGGAAGGAGGAAAACGGCGAATATGTTGGCATCCATTAGTATCACCCTCAGCCGTATTAAATGTACAGGTAGGTACACACGGTGCCAAATCAGGCACACACACACCGAAACCCACCCAGCATCAGCAGCTGGCGGCATCGGCGGTGGCGGAAATGTTGATCTTGCCGTCGTACCTCGCGGCCAACCGAACGGGTTTTCGTTGTACCCAAACGGAAAGCTTACTGCCACATGCCGAGCGTGAAATGAGAAGCTTATGATGATGAATGAAATTGTGCACGATGATAAATTACTGGAAACCATCCGTTCGACGACCTGCCCGTCCCTATCCTTCTTTCGCCCACTGCTGCTGTGGAATAGCAACGCATGCAGATAGCTACCGACCGACCAACCAACCAACCAACCGTCGTCGACACGTCCCTCGGTGGTAAAGCCCCGGTCGGTGGTGGGTTGCCCCGGGATGATAAACCATCGCATCGGAGGGATCACCACGCAAAGGCCGCCAGTACCGCCGTGCCGCCTGAAAGGGTTGACTTGAGTCATAACTGTATTATCAACGGGGATCATCCGTGTATTATGCTTATTTTCGGATGGGATACAATACGGTCGGTTACGTGAGGGAACCGTACGTGTCTTACTTTGAATGGTTGCTGGAGGGTAAAGAAGGAGGAGGACGATGGTAGATTGGAGGGCACGCGTGGTGTTTTTTGATAATTTCGGTCACATTGAGATTTTATGAACCAGATTATCAATAATCGGTTGTTGTTGTTTGTTTTTGTGTTAAAGGGCAACCATTAAAGCTGTGCGGTAATATCTCATGTTTATTTATTCGTCAATTTCTAGTGCTACTATATCTTCTTGTGATTTTTTGTTCGGCGCTTCCTGGTACTCTCATCGATGCGTTTGTGTCCGTTTGAACCGATCGGGCGGAAGTGCGAAGGCACACGTAGAAAAACACACGCACTGGCTGGCTCTCGCACGTATTCAAACATACGCTCGGCATCGCAAGGCGCGCAAGGACACGCGCCGAAAGCGAAGGTGATTACACAAACCATAAATCTCGAGCCTGTGTGTGCCGTTGTATCGTTTTCGCTAAGCCATATATCCTCAGTGCAAACAAGTGCGAGCAGCACCAGCAACAGCAACGAAACAAAAAAAAGCAGAAGATCTTCCAAGCTGTACGGCCGGAACTCGACCTGGGCTGTCGTTGGGAGGAAGGGAAAAAGTGAGAAAAAGTCATCCCATAAATAAAAGTGACAATATTTTCCTGGCTCTTGTGTGTGCCAGGCCGAGTGTGAGGGTATGTGTGCATGTGCGTGCGTGTAAGCTTCTATGTCGGAATCCACCTAAGCATACACACCGTACTGGGGTTGATGGTTATTAGCAAATGTTTGAAGAAGAGTATCGTTTACGTAAACAAAAGCGTGAGCTTTGCATGTTTGGCTGGCTGGATTAAGCTGCAACTTTTTCTTGCGTGATGAGAGCAGGGATTGTCTGTATGTTTAGCTCGAGCCGACGTAAACAAATTGCAATCTGTGTTTAACCCTAATTAATGTAATTTTTTGGCATGTTTATAAAATTAAATTCAGTTAACTAAACTCTGTTAACATAATTATTCGTAGCTTTATGGTCTTCTCTAATTGCTATGAAAATTTTCAACAAAAGTTTATGAACAATAAAAATGAAAGATAATGAGTGCAATTAAATTAATGACGATAATTCTTCCACGAATCTAAATCAATTGTAGGGGAGCAAAGACTCGCAGAATCCATTAATCACCGAACTCAATCAATGACACTTGAGACGGGTAATTTGCTTCCTTGAAGTGCTAGAAGAAACCCAATCATTAAATCCCAATCTAATTAATGATCCACCTGGTGTTGATTACACTAGATCAGTCAAACTGCGTTTAGAAAAAAAAACCGCTCCCAACCCTTCAATCACAATCCCGTCTGAAGGTAATTGGAAGCTCTGGAATTAATTTGCCCCTATTTATTAGTCAACGAAAGAAACTACACCAATAACCATAATCACACAAATTAACTGCGGAAATAAATCTACGCACTGAATTTCAATTACCGCCTCTGTTCTTGCTTTGCACACCGTCCAAAGGACTTCGGATGGAAAGCAAAAAAAAACTACAGACAGACAAACATTTAACGAAGCTAACCCAGTTCCGTCGTGTCTGTTTCCAACTAACCGGAATCGCGGTGTGGTCCCACATTTGCCGGGGAATTTCCGATTCGCGTGGGACCGACGATGCCAACGGGACAACCGCAGCCGGTTTTAGGAGCACCACCGACCGTGGAGAAAAATGCGATATACTTTATTCACGCTAACACACCGACCGAAGCACAGACGTAGGAACGTGCGATCCTGGCGGGCCGCGCTGACACGATAAATACAGCCAAGATTGATATCGCCGCTATTTACATTCATTTGTTGTAGGTACGGAATGAACTGGCAGTCAATTTCCGCCCGCCTGGCTTGCACTGGTGAAAAACCGTTTCGCACACGATCCACGGTCGATTAAGGGGGGGGGGCGGCCGGGGATGATTGGACTCCGATTGTCTCGTTAGAGCGCGCGAGCGCTCTGGAAGGAGCAGCGCCATAATTTACCTTGCAAATTCAATTACGATGTCTATTTTGGCAGCTCTGAAACATAAGTGTTATGACTTACGAGGAGAATTTATCGCCCAAATGACGACTCCAACTCGCTGGCTGCTCTCAATGTCTAAATCCCTCAACATTAAAAACCGAAACTTTATCACAAGAATTTGATTACCGATAGCAGCTTGAGTAAGTGGCGGTCCGGGGTTTGAATTCAAGTGTACCAAAAACCTTCCCCACCAACGAAATTAAGCTTCCGCGTTACGCGGACTAAATTAGAACTGACCTGAAATTGGGCAATAAAAGCCCGAAAAACTTTTCGAATAAAACGGCCCATAACTCACTTTAATTGCGCGGCGCTCTGGTTTCGGTTCATCGGACGTCAGGCCGTTTAGATTGTTTCGTATTATTTTCGTTTATGTACCTGTACCTACCTGCCCGCGCCTGTGCCTTTGCCTTTGCCTTTGCTGCTGGAAGAAATCAAACGGCACACCGGAAGGTGAGAATTTATTGGTGACATAAAACGAAATGAAAACAAAAAAGTGATCTAGTTATAGAATTCTAGTGTGATTTAAGGTGCCGCACGATAAGTTTTTGTTCATGGACGAAAATGGGCACTTGTCTGGGTTGTCCCGGAAGACCCCGGAACTTGTCCAGATATAACCAAAGTGGCGCTAGGTAGTTGGTCTGACTTTTATTGATCTAATTTTTAAATTCTGGCGTAATTTGAGGTGTCGCATGATAAGTCATTGTTCATGTTCGATACTGATCATTTCCCACAGCGATAACTTAATCCGGAACATTTCTGGTTAGTCTCAATATAGCGTAAAACTCTTCAAATGGTCGCCAATGGGCATATGTTGCATAAAAAATCAATACTGGCTGTGATTTACGTTTATTTTGGAAGTGTCATTGAAGATTTTTACTTACTTTGTATGAGCAATCTGCCCTTTAAAACTTCAAAAGGGAATAACTCAAAAATTCGTCGATAGATTTTTTTAAAAATTGGCTCAGAGGTGCAGGATAGTCATACAAACCAACTGGCATTTGCCGTTTAAATGGCCTATTTTATTTTTTAATAACGGTATTTTGAACACCGTGTATGTCTTTATACGCTGAAAGCACCCCAAAAAATTCGGCATTAGCCATTACCATAATTAAATCCATGGTCAGGCCGTCTTGTGCTATCCGGGTGGCAAAGGAATATTGTTATCATTTTGATTGCTTCATTTTAAATATTTTATTCTCGATAACGTGAAGGGCGAATTGATTCGGGTTTTCTGCATACTGAACATTACACTATAGACTAATACTAAAAATTGTGCTTTCTTATAGAAACCACTACCCCACTCTCTGACAGCTCCATGAGGTTGGACATAAAAAAAGACATAGTTTCATGAATTGGCACTCGTAGGTTTGGACCCCGAGACACAGCACAGGATTCCAATTTCAATTCTATTAATCTACTTCATTTTTCATGCCTCTATACCTCAGCCATTTGGGTGAGGTTGCGCATTCTTTCGCGATTTCTTCGTAGGATACATTACTGCGCAGAATTTGGAACATGAATAAAAAATCGGTGCCTAAATCTGCGCATTATTGCAACGCATTTTTCTAAGGAAAGTAATGCATGCAATCATTCTTTTTGTCTAAAACATGACTAAAACTAAATATTCTTTCTAATTATGTTGGGTAATTTGCTCATTGCAAAGAACTTCGATCATAAATTTGTTAATTTTCTAAACGGACAATCTTAGCGTTGGTGCTAACGACGATGTTTTCTGCCATATAAAATACTTTCAATTCCACGTTAAATTATTTCGCTCTCAAATATTATGCCCCGTTTGTCAATAATGGCGTAATATTCAACAGACATTTATAAAAAAAATAACGCAATGATCATAGTTATGCACAATGTTAAAAAATACTTATATAAAGAAAAATGCGCACAATTAAGAGCTGCGCAGAGTTAGGAGCGGTCACGGTATATGAAACTCAACGTTATCGTCCTCCTGCGTTTGACTCGGTGTCGTGGACTCTATAGATTTCTCTACGCTCCTCACTATCTGTCTCCTTTCTTACATGCTATACCAGTCTTCTTGCGCTCAGACATCTAGCTTTAAGGACGTTCAGCTCCTCAATCCACCAGTACACTGGTCGCCGTTTGTTCATAGGTTCCAGTTTTCGTGGCATAATTGTACCTCTCGTTAGCAATTTAGTCAACTTTTTTGCATTCTGGACCGAAGATCCATTCTCTGCACTTCAACGAAAAGATCGCTTTCACTTACGCCCGTGAATTCGAGGCCGCAGTGTTACTGCCGTATTACGCTGGTAAATGTTGTACCGGATCGCCCGATGGTTGCTTTGGTCATAGCCCCGCAAACTCTCCAATTTGTGTTTGCTATCAGCGACGGACTACAACAGGTGACATCGATAGTGGACTATGGGCTCCTCTGAACTTTGAACTTCTCTAGATTGCTCTGGATTCTGAAGTCTTCTGGACTCTGGACTCTTCTGGACTTCTCTGGATTCTTTTGGACTCTGGATTTTTATGGACTCTGGACTTCTCTGGAATGCTCTGGATTCTGGAGTCTTCTGGACTCTTCTGGATTTCTCTGGATTATGGGCTCTGGATTCTTCTGAACTCTGGATTTTTATGGTCTCTGGACTGGACCAACACACCGGCTTAAGCATCCATTTCGGACTCTCGCTCTTACTTATGCATGCACTGCGATGAGTTTTTGCGAGTGTGTATTTAGACAACAGAACAGCTACGATCGTCGCTTTTGTTCATCATTGCAGCCCGAGTTGCTGATACCGATTACTCGCGATGGCTCGCCCGTGTGTAGAATCGAGAATGAAGATGAAGAAGAAAAAAAGTAATGCTAAATTTGTATTCCAGTGCGCCACTAGCCCTCACGGCCAGCTGATTGCACACGAGTTATTCAACTCGCGAGTGGGTTATGCAGAAAGACGCTATGAGGCTGTACGTTCGCGAGTGCGTTGGTAGTATAATGTCTTCACACAGCCACGGAGGCTGTTAGTTTGCCTTACGCTTGCGTGAGCGGCGTAAGCGTTGAATGCTATGCAACTCATATTCTCTCACATGAGACTAGGCATCGTTGGCGTTACGATCGATTTGCAGCATTGTCTGGAAGTGCTCCTTTCACCTGGTTGCTACCGGCATTTTGTCATTAAGCAGGTTACCAGCACTATCGTTGCACATTAAAAAAATGGAAAAGTAGGAACTTCCTTGCTTGGATCTTTTTGAAATTTTGATTTTGGAAAAGTAAATAAAGCACAAAAAACAGAAGAGTTAAGAGAGTTGAAAGAATCAGGAGTGAACATCTCCAGATGATGAGGCAAGAGTAAAAACAACGACTCAAAAAAGTACAATGAACAGTCAAAAGACACAAAAGCAGAGTTTAACGAGTCAACAGAACGCTCCAAGAAGTCAAAAGAAGTGTCAAAAAAAATCGAATCAAGACGAATCGAGAGAAGACCCGAAACATGAATCAAAAGAAGAGTCAAAATAAGAGTGAAAAGAAAAGCCAAAAGAAAAATCAGAAGGGAAGTCAATAGTAAAGTCAAAAAAGAGTCCAAAGGAGTGTCAAAAGAAAGGTCAAAAGACGAAACAAGTGAAGTATGAAAAGAGGAGTCAAAATAACAGTCAATAGAAGAGTCAAAAGAGGAGTCAATAGAAGAATCAAAAGAAAATTCAAAAGAAGAGTCAGAAGAAGAGCCTTAAGAATAGTCAGAAGACGAATCGACAGAAGAACCAAAAGAAAAGTCAAAAAATGAATAAAAAAAAGAGTCAAAAGAAGAGTCAAAAGATAGGTCATAAGACGAATCGAAGCAAGAACCAAAAGAAGAGTCAGAACAACTGTCAAAAGAAGAATCAGTAGAACAGTCAAATACGAGTCAAAAGATGGGTGAAAAGAAGCGTAAAAAAACAATAAAAAAGTCAAAAGACGAGTCAAAAAAGTCGAAAGGTCAAAAAAAGAGTTGAAAGAGAAGTCAAAAGAAGAGTCAAACAAAAAAGCAAAAGTAGAGTCAATAGAAGAATAAAAGTAAAGCCAAAAGAAGAGTCGAAAGAAGAGTCAAAAGTAGAGTCAAAAGAACAGTCAAAAGAAGAATCAAAAGAGGAATCAAAAGAAATGCCAAAAGAAGAGTCAGAAGGAGCGTCAATAGTAAAGTCAAAATAAGAATCAAAAGAACAGCCAAAAGAGAAGTCAAAAGAAGCGTCAATAGAAGAGCCAAAGAAGAGTCAAAAGAGGAGTCATAAAAAAGGCCAAAAGACGAATCGAGAGAAGAACCAAAAGAAGAGCCAGAAGAAGAGTCAAATGAAGAGTCAGGAGACGAATCGAGAGAAGAGTCAAAAAAAGAGCCAAAGAAGAGCCAAAGAGGAGTCAAAAAAAGAGCCAAAAGAAGAGTCAAAAGAAGAGCCAGTAGGCGAATCGAGAGAAGAGTCAAAAGAAAAGTGAAACGGTGAAGCAAGAAGTACCCAAAAAAGACTCAGAGTCCTCTGTACTCTTCTGAAGTCTGGACTTCTCTGGACCCTGGGCTCCTCTGGACTCGACACCCTGGACTTCTCTGGGCTCTGGATTTCTTGAGATTCTGGACTCCTCTGGACTCTGGAAACTTCTGGAATCTAGATTCTGGACTTCTGTAGATTCTAGACTACACTGGTCTTTGGAGTGTGGACTTCTCTGGACTCTGAAATCCTCTGGACTCTGTACTCTTCTGGACTGTGGACTCCTCTGTACTACGAACTCTGGATTCCACTGGCCTCTGGACTCCTTTGGACTCTTCTGAAGTCTGAAGTTTTCGGAACTCTGAAGTCCTCTGGACTCGGGACTCTGGATTTCCCTGGACTCTGGACTCTTGTGGACTCTAGACTGCTCTGGACTCTGGACTCTGGACTCTGGACTCTGTACTCTGGACTCTGGACTCTGTACTCTGGACTCTGGACTCTGGACTCTGGACTCTGGACTCTGGACTCTGGACTCTGGACTCTGGACTCTGAACTCTGGACTCTGGACTCTGGACTCTGGACTCTGAACTCTGAACTCTGGACTCTGGACTCTGGACTCTTGATTCTAGACTCTGGACTCTGGACTCTGGACTCTGGACTCTGAACTCTGAACTCTGGACTCTGGACTCTGGACTCTGGACTCTGGACTCTGGACTCTGGACTCTGGACTCTGGACTCTGGACTCTGGACTCTGGACTCTGGACTCTGGACTCTGAACTCTGAACTCTGGACTCTGGACTCTGGACTCTGGACTCTGGACTCTGGACTCTGGACTCTGGACTCTGAACTCTGAACTCTGGACTCTGGACTCTGGACTCTGGACTCTGGACTCTGGACTCTGGACTCTGGACTCTGGACTCTGGACTCTGGACTCTGGACTCTGGACTCTGGACTCTGGACTCTGGACTCTGAACTCTGAACTCTGGACTCTGGACTCTGGACTCTGGACTCTGAACTCTGAACTCTGGACTCTGGACTCTGGACTCTGGACTCTGGACTCTGAACTCTGGACTCTGGACTCTGGACTCTGGACTCTGGATTCTGGACTCTTGATTCTAGACTCTGGACTCTGGACTCTGGACTCTGGACTCTGAACTCTGAACTCTGGACTCTGGACTCTGGACTCTGGACTCTGGACTCTGGACTCTGGACTCTGGACTCTGGACTCTGGACTCTGGACTCTGGACTCTGGACTCTGAACTCTGAACTCTGGACTCTGGACTCTGGACTCTGGACTCTGGACTCTGGACTCTGAACTCTGAACTCTGAACTCTGGACTCTGGACTCTGGACTCTGGACTCTGGACTCTGGATTCTGGACTCTGGACTCTGGACTCTGGACTCTGGACTCTGGACTCTGGACTCTGGACTCTGGACTCTGGACTCTGGACTCTGGACTCTGGACTCTGGACTCTGGACTCTGGACTCTGGACTCTGGACTCTGGACTCTGGACTCTGGACTCTGGACTCTGGACTCTGGACTCTGGACTCTGGACTCTGGACTCTGGACTCTGGACTCTGGACTCTGGACTCTGGACTCTGGACTCTGGACTCTGGACTCTGGACTCTGGACTCTGGACTCTGGACTCTGGACTCTGGACTCTGGACTCTGGACTCTGGACTCTGGACTCTGGACTCTGGACTCTGGACTCTGGACTCTGGACTCTGGACTCTGGACTCTGGACTCTGGACTCTGGACTCTGGACTCTGGATTCTGGACTCTGGATTCTGGACTCTGGACTCTGGACTCTGGACTCTGGACTCTGGACTCTGGACTCTGGACTCTGGACTCTGGACTCTGGACTCTGGACTCTGGACTCTGGACTCTGGACTCTGGACTCTGGATTCTGGACTCTGGATTCTAAACTCTGGACTCTGGACTCTGGACTCTGGACTCTGGACTCTGGACTCTGGACTCTGGACTCTGGACTCTGGACTCTGGACTCTGGACTCTGGACTCTGGACTCTGGACTCTGGACTCTGGACTCTGGACTCTGGACTCTGGACTCTGGACTCTGGACTCTGGACTCTGGACTCTGGACTCTGGACTCTGGACTCTGGACTCTGGACTCTGGACTCTGGACTCTGGACTCTGGACTCTGGACTCTGGACTCTGGACTCTGGACTCTGGACTCTGGACTCTGGACTCTGGACTCTGGACTCTGGACTCTGGACTCTGGACTCTGGACTCTGGACTCTGGACTCTGGACTCTGGACTCTGGACTCTGGACTCTGGACTCTGGACTCTGGATTCTGGACTCTGAACTCTGGACTCTGGACTCTGGACTCTGGACTCTGGACTCTGGACTCTGAACTCTGAACTCTGGACTCTGGACTCTGGACTCTGGACTCTGAACTCTGGACTCTGGACTCTGGACTCTGGACTCTGGACTCTGGACTCTGGACTCTGGACTCTGGACTCTGGACTCTGGACTCTGGACTCTGGACTCTGGACTCTGGACTCTGGACTCTGGACTCTGGACTCTGGACTCTGGACTCTGGACTCTGGACTCTGGACTCTGGACTCTGGACTCTGGACTCTGGACTCTGGACTCTGGACTCTGGACTCTGGACTCTGGACTCTGGACTCTGGACTCTGGACTCTGGACTCTGGACTCTGGACTCTGGACTCTGGACTCTGGACTCTGGACTCTGGACTCTGGACTCTGGACTCTGGACTCTGGACTCTGGACTCTGGACTCTGGACTCTGGACTCTGGACTCTGGACTCTGGACTCTGAACTCTGAACTCTGGACTCTGGACTCTGGACTCTGGACTCTGGACTCTGGACTCTGGACTCTGGACTCTGGACTCTGGACTCTGGACTCTGGACTCTGGACTCTGGACTCTGAACTCTGAACTCTGGACTCTGGACTCTGGACTCTGGACTCTGGACTCTGGACTCTGGACTCTGGACTCTGAACTCTGAACTCTGGACTCTGGACTCTGGACTCTGGACTCTGGACTCTGGACTCTGGACTCTGGACTCTGGACTCTGGACTCTGGACTCTGGACTCTGGACTCTGGACTCTGGACTCTGGACTCTGGACTCTGGACTCTGAACTCTGAACTCTGGACTCTGGACTCTGGACTCTGGACTCTGAACTCTGAACTCTGGACTCTGGACTCTGGACTCTGGACTCTGGACTCTGAACTCTGGACTCTGGACTCTGGACTCTGGACTCTGGATTCTGGACTCTTGATTCTAGACTCTGGACTCTGGACTCTGGACTCTGGACTCTGAACTCTGAACTCTGGACTCTGGACTCTGGACTCTGGACTCTGGACTCTGGACTCTGGACTCTGGACTCTGGACTCTGGACTCTGGACTCTGGACTCTGGACTCTGAACTCTGAACTCTGGACTCTGGACTCTGGACTCTGGACTCTGGACTCTGGACTCTGAACTCTGAACTCTGAACTCTGGACTCTGGACTCTGGACTCTGGACTCTGGACTCTGGATTCTGGACTCTGGACTCTGGACTCTGGACTCTGGACTCTGGACTCTGGACTCTGGACTCTGGACTCTGGACTCTGGACTCTGGACTCTGGACTCTGAACTCTGGACTCTGAACTCTGAACTCTGGACTCTGGACTCTGGACTCTGGACTCTGGACTCTGGACTCTGGACTCTGGACTCTGGACTCTGGACTCTGGACTCTGGACTCTGGACTCTGGACTCTGAACTCTGAACTCTGGACTCTGGACTCTGGACTCTGGACTCTGGACTCTGGACTCTGGACTCTGGACTCTGGACTCTGGACTCTGGACTCTGGACTCTGGACTCTGGACTCTGGACTCTGGACTCTGGACTCTGGACTCTGGACTCTGGACTCTGGACTCTGGACTCTGGACTCTGGACTCTGGACTCTGGACTCTGGACTCTGGACTCTGGACTCTGGACTCTGGACTCTGGACTCTGGACTCTGGACTCTGGACTCTGGACTCTGGACTCTGGACTCTGGACTCTGGACTCTGGACTCTGGACTCTGGATTCTGGACTCTGGATTCTAAACTCTGGACTCTGGACTCTGGACTCTGGACTCTGGACTCTGGACTCTGGACTCTGGACTCTGGACTCTGGACTCTGGACTCTGGACTCTGGACTCTGGACTCTGGACTCTGGACTCTGGACTCTGGACTCTGGACTCTGGACTCTGGACTCTGGACTCTGGACTCTGGACTCTGGACTCTGGACTCTGGACTCTGGACTCTGGACTCTGGACTCTGGACTCTGGACTCTGGACTCTGGACTCTGGACTCTGGACTCTGGACTCTGGACTCTGGACTCTGGACTCTGGACTCTGGACTCTGGACTCTGGACTCTGGACTCTGGACTCTGGACTCTGGACTCTGGACTCTGGACTCTGGACTCTGGACTCTGGACTCTGGACTCTGGACTCTGGACTCTGGATTCTGGACTCTGAACTCTGGACTCTGGACTCTGGACTCTGGACTCTGGACTCTGGACTCTGAACTCTGAACTCTGGACTCTGGACTCTGGACTCTGGACTCTGAACTCTGGACTCTGGACTCTGGACTCTGGACTCTGGACTCTGGACTCTGGACTCTGGACTCTGGACTCTGGACTCTGGACTCTGGACTCTGGACTCTGGACTCTGGATTCTGGACTCTGGATTCTAAACTCTGGACTCTGGACTCTGGACTCTGGACTCTGGACTCTGGACTCTGGACTCTGGACTCTGGACTCTGGACTCTGGACTCTGGACTCTGGACTCTGGACTCTGGACTCTGGACTCTGGACTCTGGACTCTGGACTCTGGACTCTGGACTCTGGACTCTGGACTCTGGACTCTGGACTCTGGACTCTGGACTCTGACCTCTGGACTCTGGACTCTGGACTCTGGACTCTGGACTCTGGACTCTGGACTCTGGACTCTGGACTCTGGACTCTGGACTCTGGACTCTGGACTCTGGACTCTGGACTCTGGACTCTGGACTCTGGACTCTGGACTCTGGACTCTGGACTCTGGACTCTGGACTCTGGACTCTGGACTCTGGACTCTGGACTCTGGACTCTGAACTCTGAACTCTGGACTCTGGACTCTGGACTCTGGACTCTGGACTCTGAACTCTGGACTCTGGACTCTGGACTCTGGACTCTGGATTCTGGACTCTGGATTCTGGACTCTGAACTCTGGACTCTGGACTCTGGACTCTGGACTCTGGACTCTGGATTCTGGACTCTGGATTCTAAACTCTGGACTCTGGACTCTGGACTCTGGACTCTGGACTCTGGACTCTGGACTCTGGACTCTGGACTCTGGACTCTGGACTCTGGACTCTGGACTCTGGACTCTGGACTCTGGACTCTGGACTCTGGACTCTGGACTCTGGACTCTGGACTCTGGACTCTGGACTCTGGACTCTGGACTCTGGACTCTGGACTCTGGACTCTGGACTCTGAACTCTGAACTCTGGACTCTGGACTCTGGACTCTGGACTCTGAACTCTGGACTCTGGACTCTGGACTCTGGACTCTGGATTCTGGACTCTGGATTCTGGACTCTGAACTCTGGACTCTGGACTCTGGACTCTGGACTCTGGATTCTGGACTCTGGATTCTAAACTCTGGACTCTGGACTCTGGACTCTGGACTCTGGACTCTGGACTCTGGACTCTGGACTCTGGACTCTGGACTCTGGACTCTGGACTCTGGACTCTGGACTCTGGACTCTGGACTCTGGACTCTGGACTCTGGACTCTGGACTCTGGACTCTGGACTCTGGACTCTGGACTCTGGACTCTGGACTCTGGACTCTGGACTCTGGACTCTGGACTCTGGACTCTGGACTCTGGACTCTGGACTCTGGACTCTGGACTCTGGACTCTGGACTCTGGACTCTGGACTCTGGACTCTGGACTCTGGACTCTGGACTCTGGACTCTGGACTCTGGACTCTGGACTCTGGACTCTGGACTCTGGACTCTGGACTCTGGACTCTGGACTCTGGACTCTGGACTCTGGACTCTGGACTCTGGACTCTGGACTCTGGACTCTGGACTCTGGATTCTGGACTCTGAACTCTGGACTCTGGACTCTGGACTCTGGACTCTGGATTCTGGACTCTGGATTCTAGACTCTGGACTCTGGACTCTGGACTCTGGACTCTGGACTCTGGACTCTGGACTCTGGACTCTGGACTCTGGACTCTGGACTCTGGACTCTGGACTCTGGACTCTGGATTCTGGACTCTGGACTCTGGACTCTGGATTCTGGACTCTGGACTCTGGATTCTGGACTCTGAACTCTGGACTCTGGACTCTGGACTCTGGACTCTGGACTCTGGACTCTGGACTCTGGACTCTGGACTCTGGATTCTGGACTCTGGATTCTGGACTCTGGACTCTGGACTCTGGACTCTGGACTCTGGACTCTGGACTCTGGACTCTGGACTCTGGACTCTGGACTCTGGACTCTGGACTCTGGACTCTGGACTCTGGACTCTGGACTCTGGACTCTGGACTCTGGACTCTGGACTCTGGACTCTGGACTCTGGACTCTGGACTCTGGACTCTGGACTCTGGACTCTGGACTCTGGACTCTGGACTCTGGACTCTGGACTCTGGACTCTGGACTCTGGACTCTGGACTCTGGACTCTGGACTCTGGACTCTGGACTCTGGACTCTGGACTCTGGACTCTGGATTCTGGACTCTGGATTCTGGACTCTGGACTCTGGACTCTGGACTCTGGACTCTGGACTCTGGACTCTGGACTCTGGACTCTGGACTCTGGACTCTGGACTCTGAACTCTGAACTCTGGACTCTGGACTCTGGACTCTGGACTCTGAACTCTGGACTCTGGACTCTGGACTCTGGACTCTGGATTCTGGACTCTGGATTCTGGACTCTGAACTCTGGACTCTGGACTCTGGACTCTGGACTCTGGATTCTGGACTCTGGATTCTAGACTCTGGACTCTGGACTCTGGACTCTGGACTCTGGACTCTGGACTCTGGACTCTGGACTCTGGACTCTGGACTCTGGACTCTGGACTCTGGACTCTGGACTCTGGACTCTGGACTCTGGACTCTGGACTCTGGACTCTGGACTCTGGACTCTGGACTCTGGACTCTGGACTCTGGACTCTGGACTCTGGACTCTGGACTCTGGACTCTGGACTCTGGACTCTGGACTTTGGACTCTGGACTCTGGACTCTGGACTCTGGACTCTGGACTCTGGACTCTGGACTCTGGACTCTGGACTCTGGACTCTGGACTCTGGACTCTGGACTCTGGACTCTGGACTCTGGACTCTGGACTCTGGACTCTGGACTCTGGACTCTGGACTCTGGACTCTGGACTCTGGACTCTGGACTCTGGACTATTTTCAACTTGAAGTTGGATATACCTATCTGGACTCAGACATAAACGTTGACATAGCCATGCGGGGACTAGTCAACCTCTCTTCTTTCAGGCGCATGATGTCCCAAGTAACAATTTGGGGTTTATTACACTCTTATGATGGCATTTAAGACCAAAATTGGTCTTGAAGACCACCATACGAGTACAATAAAACTAACATTGTTGCTTGGGGTATTAGTAGAATCAACTGTATAGCTTGTACGGATATCTTCCCAACAACGATGGGATCTGGCTTAGTTCGAGGAGCAACATTCAACGAAGGGACGAGATTTGCCATTCTCGGCGAATGCCAAATCTTGTATATTTTATTATTACCGATATGTCAGCCTTTTTTGTCAACGTTTCGCAGTTTCAACTGTGATTATAGTTGAAAATTTGCCTTTAATATTTCCTTTTTCTTATTTTACGCTATACATGAATCAAATCACTTCCTCCAATCAAATCAAATTGCAGAACACTTTTTGATCGATTGATACAAAAATCTTGGTGACATGTCCAGAAATACGAGAGTTATAAGCTTTCAAATGGTGGCTGCTTTTTCACTTTTTAAATTTGGGTTTTATACTCTCTCAGTAACACTTGCAAGATGATTTCACTGTTCAACATTTCCAACGTCATCTGCCTTTTACGTTTCAGTTAAAATCTATTTGCATTAAAATCATCTATTCACACTAATTGTTCGCATAAACAGACGTAAAAATCATTAAGATTAGTTCGATCTTGGTAGTTCATCGAATTCTTTCAAATCATCTTCAACTACCACCGTAGAAAAGTTCGATCCAGCTATTAATCAACCAATGACAACTACTTACCGCCTCAGCTGCCACTCCCCCCGCCTGTGCAACCAGCCCTTGCAAAACTAATTAAAGTTATTCGTGCAGAACGCGTCCTTCCCTGGTAAGCCGATCGATGAAGTGCATACTAGCCCCGTTCTCGAACTCATTCATGGCATTGTTCGTAACCACCTGCGCCGTGTCGCCGTGAGAATTGCAGCAAAAGCAAAGAGGTTCGACGTCAGCTGCAGGAAGAAATTTCCTTCGAAGGCTTTTGCTTTCAACTTCGTCCCCGCCAATCCCTCCACCGCACCGGCTGGAGCTACTTTTTCCAGTCGAAGGACGAAGGAACATAAATCCTTTTGAGAGCTATGCAGGTATGTTCGACTTTGCGAAGATTCATTCCGCCCTGTGTGGGGAAGCTGTGTACTTACTCACCTGCTTAGGGCGTAGGTACGTAGAGCACCGTCTTAATGGCGTTACGTTCGATGATTGTTGTTATTCTGTCCACCAGTTGGTTGGAATGAGCTCCAATGGAATCACTGCAAAGCCTCCGAGAATGCAAGCAATTCCCCCGGACACAAACCGGTGGCGTCGATTTGGATCAAACGGTTTAAGTTGAAGGATATCAATGATGAGCACGCACTTGTCAAAATTTCTTTAGTTTTATGCGGTGGTGGTAATTAGATTGTGAATGAGAAATGAATGTCATATTCAAAGTAATATATGTACTTAAGGTAAGTTTTCGTTATTCCTCAGAAGCACACGCCCCTGCTGCCGATACAAACCAATCTGGAAGACAGAACGTCTTAGTTGCGTTTATTTTGCCTTCTCATTCTGTCTAATATGCAATGGCACTTTCCCACGGAGTGAGTGAATGGGACAGAGCGAACAGAAGACACCATGAATGGTGGCTTAAAGACGATGCCAAGCTGTTTTCTCATTTGTTTGAAGTGCTTGCACTTGGGAACGCGGGCTGCAACTGCACTGTGCTCAGACCGGAGCCTTGATAGCGAAGATTTGCTTGCTGTTACTGTATAATGATACTTTCCGAAGGATAAACTTGACTCGAGTGACACTCCGGTATGGTAATTCATTCCTTGGGATAAGCGAAGCGTTGGGAATTATTATGTGGGGGAGGAAGCAAAGTGATGACTATTATTATACGAGCTCGTCTTTGATTTCCTGCGGTGACGACCTCGACCATAATGCAACCTCGCTTAATGAAATTAAACGAAGCGGTTATCTATGCTGGGAAAAACTAACTCCCACAACGGATGTAGTTCACTATTAGAATTGCAAAATAAATTAATGATTGTTTTAGTTTGGTCGTCGTCTTCTTGGTTGTGTGATTGGGGTTGAAACCGGCTGTCGTTACGTTTGAGCTTAGTTCAGAACAAATGAAATTCCTCAATCAACTCTGAAGTTTTCACGCGATTTACAATCATTAGTTCACTCATCCAATTCAGATCAATTACAGCCAAGGATCCTTCTCCGTGAAATGCGAGACGCAAACATTCCCCAGCCGGCATCATTCGGAACTATTCAACCTTGTTGATTTTACACTTCTCGGGCGAGCAAACCGAAACAACAACTAATCGCAAAGAACAACTGCATAATGTAACCAGCCAAAACAGCACACACACACCGGGCGAGAAACCGGGCTGCAAATAGCTACCGGCAGCCAGCAACTGCCAAAGTAACAATCCTTCAAACTTTTCCGAGCAAACAACGGAGCAGCGCAGCGCTGGCAACAACTGGCTGGCTGTCTTTTTTGCAGTTCCGCAACAGTTCAAGCTTGAATTCCGAGGAAAACTTACTGCACTTGAACCCACGGAACTAGCTATACGGGCTCCCGCCCGAGCTGGCTGGAGGAAAGAGAGGACACAAACTTGCTTACCAAAGGGGGTACAAAACTTTTCTTCAGTTGCTCTATTTTGAGCTCTTTCTTTCAAATGAAAATATCGCAATGAAACGCTGCTAGTGTTGGGAGATTATTTTCTTGTCGGTGATACATTTATTCTTTTACTTAGTTTCAGCGTGGCTTGTTGGATGACTGTTTTACGTTCCGGGCTTCCCGGCAGGAAAGCTCTTACGTAATGTAAGAAATAAATGCACGCTGCCGTTGTTTATTTTTGTATGAAATAAATCCGTTTGAGCTCCGGGAAGTCGGAAACCAATTTCTAGTGGCTTCGTAAAACTAAATTTATTACTTCTTCTAAGCAGCAGCGCACAGCAGCAGCACAGCGGACCCACATGTTTATTCCTACGGATTTGCAGTAAAGGAAGTGATGAAACATACCCCGGTAATCGCTTCCCGCCCAGCGCCAGTGCCAGTAGCCGGTGCATTTTACGAAACCTCAAATCTACCCCAGCGGGCACGGGCGGGCGTTCCGGACTGCAAACCCAACAGCCAACGGGGAACAAATGTGGTTGCCGTGGAATCTAATTTATCATCGGAAGCAAATTTCATTTTCTCTCGTTACCAAATGAACGTAAAGGAAGCTGCATCTGGCGGGTTTTGTGGGTGTTGGTCGGTAAGCCAGTAAGTATATATACATGTGTCTGTGTGTGTCGGGGTGTGTTGGAAAAGTTGCCGTGAACAATGGATATTCTTTCAACAAATGTGGTTATGGAATGAAATATCTACCAGTTGGAAAATTTGTTTGCACCATGCCGGCTTTGCTTGCTTATCTTTTACCTCAAAATCCCGAAATGTGGTTTTTGCATGCGAAATAATTCAGTGCGAAAGTGGGCGATACTACTTCACTTGCTGTCTGTAATGCAATGGCCACTTAGCAGGGGATCTAATGAATGCGGTTTAAAAATAAGGTTTAGTAAATTATAATCGATGCTTATTAATTTTACAAAATTTCAAATAGTATTGGGTAATTTTTATAACAAACAAATTTATATTAAGATTTTAAATAATCGTAAATATTTTATATAAATTAAGCATTCGGAATTGTGCTATGCTAGAAGAAGTTGTCAGCGATAGCCGCTTTTTGCTAGTCGCTTTTATTTAAATAAAGGTGAAAGTGAGCATGTTTGTATGTATGTATGCCAAGCTTGGCACACAAGTTCGTTGACCTAAGGAATGGGGTTGAAGAAACGAGGATGTACCTAACAAGGGGGAGAGGTCCAAATAAGTAAAAGGGGTTGCGTTTGGAATGGTGGAATGTGGAAGTGGAATGGTTTAAACTGGAGGGACAAAATTACATATGGGTCATTCCATCTCAAACGTACACAAAAATCGGAAAAATTGGATCCGACCATCAGCGATTTCAACCAAAGTTGGCATAATTGTTCATTCCGACCCCACAACCAATTTCCCAAGATATTATGCCAATTGATCAATCTCCCTAGCAGTGGCACTACTTCCTTTTTTACAGATTTTCAAAAAAAGTCATTTTTCAGGTTCAAATATCTCTGAATCAGTTTAATGTGAAAACATGCTAATATACTTTTTCTATGGATTTTTGGCCGCGCAATCGAATGATATTATCTGTTTTTATATAATTTGTCAACATCATACATTTTTTTGCAATTTAAAACGAAAAATGCGAATTTCTAAAAACACCCCCAATTTTATTTTCAAATGAATATGCTCAAAATGTTCGCCAGAAAATTCTACATAAGAATCACCTAACTAGAAAAAACAATATTGGTAGTTTGGGAGATATGGCGTTTTGAATATCTGGGTCATGCGTAATTTTAACTGAATTATTAGCGAAAGTATGTTTAAACACGTCTACCTAAAACTTCCGGACATTTTCAAGGCTAAATAATGTATTTTAATGAAAAAGATGCATTTTCAACATAGAATCAGCATTATAAATTTTGCTGTTCTGGATACTTTTGCATATCTATACCTATAAAGAAGGATTTCTGTCTGTCTGTCTGTCTGTCTGTCTGTCTGTATGTTCCTTATAGAATCGAAAACTACTGAACCAATCGGCATGAAAATATGCATGTAGAGGTTGTTTGGGGCCAGGAATGGTTTTAGTGATGGTTAGAAACCCCTCCCCCCACTAAGAGGGGGGACTCCCATACAAATGAAACACAAATTTCTGCATAACTCGGCAACTAATCAAGCAAATAGAACAAAATTTGGCATATGGGTGTTTTCGGTGACAAGAATTTATTCTATGGTAAATTGAGACCCCTCCCCTCTTTATAAGGGGAATTATAACTCTTCTCCCCTTAAAGAGGGGGGGCTTCCATACAAATTTCCTCATAACTGGAGAACTAATCAAGCAAATGGAACCAAATTTGGCATGTGAAGGTTTTCGAAGGCAAGAATATTTTCTATGATGAATTATGACCCCTCCCCACTTTAAGAGGGGGGGCTCCTGTACAAATGAAATACAAATTTCCTCATAACTCGAGAACTAATCAAGCAAATGGAACCAAATTTGGCATGTGTGTGTTTTTGGAGACCAAAATTTTTTCTATGATGAATTGGGACCCCTCCCCACTTTAGGAGGGGGGGCTCCTATACAAGCGAAATACAAATTTCCTCATAACTCGAGAACTAATCAAGCAAATGGAACCAAATTTGGCATGTGAAGGTTTTCGGAGGCAAGAATATTTTCTATGATGAACTAGGACCCCTCCCCACTTTAAGAGGGGGGGCTCCTGTACAAATGAAATACAAATTTCCTCATAACTCGAGAACTAATCAGCAAATGGAACCAAATTTGGCATGTGAAGGTTTTCGAAGGCAAGAATATTTTCTATGATGAATTAGGACCCCTCCCCACTTTAAGAGGGGGGGCTCCTGTACAAATGAAATACAAATTTCCTCATAACTCGAGAACTAATCAAGCAAATGGAACCAAATTTGGCATGTGGGTGTTTTTAGAGACCGAAATTTTTTTTATGACGAATTGGGACCCCTCCCCACTTTAGGAGGGGGGGCTCCTATACAAGCGAAATACAAATTTCCTCATAACTCGAGAACTAATCAAGCAAATGGAACCAAATTTGGCATGTGAAGGTTTTCGAAGGCAAGAATATTTTCTATGATGAATTAGGACCCCTCCCCACTTTAAGAGGGGGGGCTCCTGTACAAATGAAATGCAAATTTCCTTATAACTTGAGAACTAATCAAGCAAATGGAACCAAATTTGGCATGTGTGTGTTTTTGGAGACCAAAATTTTTTCTATGATGAATTGAGACCTCTCCCCACTTTAGGAGGGGGGGCTCCTATACAAGCGAAATACAAATTTCCTCATAACTCGAGAACTAATCAAGCAAATGGAACCAAATTTGGCATGTGGGAGATTTTGGAGTCTTGAATTCATTTTACGATAGTTAGAGACCTCTCACCCCTGTGGTAGGGGGATATGGACTCTCATACAAATAAAACAGAAATTTTTGCGAAACTCAAAAACTAATCGAACTCGAGAAATTCGAGACTCTTCCATAAAACATTGACATAAAATATTGACTAAGACCACAAAAACTATCTATAGTAACACTAGATCATTCAGGACGAGACGGTCGCGAGTGTTGCCGGTGACCCGCCGTCGGAAGCGCCGCCCACTGGGGGGCTTGCAAAACTCGAGATTGTGACAAAGATCATCCGAGATTCATGATTTATGTACAACACAGGTTAATTTGTGGCAATACGAAGTTTGTCGGGTCAGCTAGTATTTAAATAAAAGTAACAAACTCGTACAAATTTTTATAGTTTTATTATTTAAGTGTGCTAGTTGTTTGAGTGATATAATGCATTGTTATGTCGATTAATGTTGTATTTCACTCCCGTGATTATTCGAAAGTTCGAAGTAATTTCGAAACTTGAAAATGGCTTTATTAACACTTCATTGCACTATGGGAAAAACTAGACTAAAAACGAACGACATTCAGAAATGGTCTGCCAACTGGCAATTAGGAAAGAGGTGGGCACCATTAAACTCGCCGGAAAATTTTACATAAGATCAATTATATTTCAGCAGTTGGCAGATCATTTCTGTATTTCGTTCGTTTTTAAACCAGTTTTCCCCATAGTGCAATGAAGTGTTAATAAAGCCATTTTCAAGTTTCGAAATTACTTCGAACTTTCGAATAATCTCAGGAGTGAAATACAACATTACAACTCAAATAACTAGCACACTTAAATAATAAAACTATCAAAATTTATACAAATTTGTTTCTTTTATTTAAAAATATACAAAATTATCCAGAACATCAAAATTTATTATGCTGATTCTATGTTGAAAATGCATCTTTTTCATTAAAATACATAATTTAGCCTTGAAAATGTCCAGAAGTTTTAGGTAGACGTGTTTAAACATACTTTCGCTAACAATTCAGTTAAAATTACGCATGACCCAAATATTCAAAACGCCATATCTCCCAAACTACCAATATTGTTTTTTCTAGTTAAGTAATTCTTATGTAGAATTTTCTGGTGAACATTTTGAGCATATTTATTTGAAAATAAAATTGGGGGTGTTTTGAGATATTCGCATTTTTCGTTTTAAATTGCAAAAAAATGTATGATGTTGACAAATTAGATAAAAACAGATAACATCATTCGATTGCGCGACCAAAAGTCCATAGAAAAAGTATATTGCCATGTCCTTACATCGAACTTAGTCAGAGATATTTGAACCCGAAAAATGACTTTTTTTGAAAATCTGTAAAAAAGGAAGTAGCGCCACTGCTAGTGGGATTGATCAATCAGCATAATATCTTGGGAAATTGGTTGTGGGGTCGGAATGAACAATTATGCCAACTTTGGTTGAAATCGCTGATGGTCGAATCCAAACCTTGTGTACGTTTGAGATGGAATGACCCATATGAGACTATCTAATGTGAGAGTGCGGCAGTAGTTTAATTGCAAAAACATTTGGGTACCACCCGAAAGAGTGTGGATTGGAGTCCCACCTGCCATTGAAAGACCAACAATATTTTTGGCCTACATATCGGATTTTTACCAGACCATCCAGTTTATCATTCTTCGCACCACAAACTCCTTCGCTTTACAACAAAAAGTTTTATTTATCCAGTAAAGAATTCAGCCAGTTAGTAAGTTTACATTTAATATGATTACGAACATCTGTTGACTTTATTTCATAGGCTTTCATCCTGTGACTGGCTCGCCTCTTAGGATATATTTCATATACTCATACTTTATTTTTGTATCGTGATCGAATGACTGGAAACTTGGACAGTTCTGTGAATGAACATTCTGTGCCATGTTGGTAAGTGCTTGGGAGTCACGAGATCTCCAGTACATTACCAGTCCCAAATCTAGTTCAGGTGTCCCAATTATAGTGACCCAGTTTTAGTGTCCCAGTTCTAATGTCTCAGTTCTAGTACCACAACTCTAGTGTTCGCGATTTTGTTTCCAAATTCTTGTACCTCAGTGTTAGTGCCGTAGTTCAAACGTATCAGTTCTAGTGCCTTGTTCTAGTGTTTTAGTTCTAAATCCCAGTACTAGTTTCCAAGTTCAAGTGTCCCAGTTTTAATATCAGGTTCTAGAGACCCAGTTTTAATGTCCTAGTTCTATTGTCCTAATTCTTCAATTGTCCCGCATCTCAGTTCTAGTGTCTTAGTTCTAGCATCCCAATTATAGTAAGCCCGGTCTAATGTTCCATTTGCAGTAACACAATTCAAGTGTCCCAGTTTTGGTGTCTCAGTTCTTGTGTTCCAGTTCCAATGTCCCAGTTCTAGCGTCCCATTTTTAATATTCCAGTTGAAATGTCCTACTTCTTGTATCCCAGTCCTAATGTCCGAATTCTTATGTCCTAATACTTGTATCTCAATTTTAATGTTCTGGTTCTAGCTTCCCAGTCCTAATTGGCAGTTCTAGTGTCCAAGATCTAGTGTCCCAGTTCTAGTTTCCAGGTTCAACTGTCCCAGTTTTAGTGCACCAGCTCTTGTACCTCGATTCTAATGTCCCCGTTCTAGAGTCCCAGATCAAATGTCCCAGTTTTGGTGTCTCAGTTCTATTGGCTCAATTCTAGTATTCCAGTTCTAGTATCCCAGTTCTGGTGCGTCAGTTCTAGTCTCCCTGTTCCATCGCCTTAGTTTCAGTGTCCCAGTTCTAGTATCCCAGTTTTTATGTCCAAGTTCTAATGTCTTAGTTCTAGTGTTCCAATTTTAGCACCCAGTTCTTGTGTCCTGGTTCTTGTGCCTCAGTTTTGGTGCCCCAGTTCTCGTCTCCTAGTTCTAATGTCCCAGTTGTAATGTGTCTGTCTAGATTCAAAGTACAAGAATCGCAGTTTTAGTGCCCACTTATAGTGTCTCAACTTCATTGTCTCAGTTCTAGTGTGCCAATTTTAGTATCCTAGTATTAGTGTTCTAGTTTTGGTGTCCAAGTATTGGTATCCCAGTTCTAGTAATCCGATTCCCAGTTCCCGAGTCCTAGTTCTAGTGTCTCAGTGCAAGCGTCCCAGTTCTAGTGTGGCTTTTCTAGTGGCACAATTCTATTGTTTCTATTTCACTCACCCACTTTTAGTGCCTTGTTCTTGAATCTCAATTTCAGCATGCCAGTTCTAGTGGCATAGTCCTAGCATTTCAATTATAGTAAGCCGGTTCAAATGTCCCAATTATAGTGACCCAGTTCTAGCGTCCCAGTTTTGGTGTCTCAGTTCTAGTTTCCCAGTTCGTCCCAGTTGAAATGTTCCAGTTGTAGTATTCCAGCTCTAGTGTCCGAGTTATTGTGTCTTATTTCTTGTGTTTCAATTTTAATGTTCTAGTTCTAGCGTCCCTGTCCCAATGTCCTGTTCTTTTGTGCTCGCCCTAGTGTTCCAGTTCTTGTTTACAATTTAAGTACACCAGTTCTTGTAACCCGATCCTAATGTCCCAGTTCTAGTGTCCCAGATCAAGAGCCCCAGTTTTTGAATCACAATTTTAGTTCTCCAATTCTAGTGTTCCAGTTCTTACAGTAACGGCACTTGGACTGCAGAATTGAAACGTTACAACTCGGATCTAGAAACTAGGAAACCAGAACTGGGACACCAAAACAGAGGTACTAGAATCGGAACACAAAAACTGGGACGCTTAGATTGGGACACTAGAACTGAGACATTAGAACTGGGGCATTTCAACTGTCCAGTTCTAGTAATTGGGTGATTCCAATTATAGTAAGCCGTTTCTAATGTACCATTTGTAGTGACCCAATCCTAATGTCCCAGTTCTCGTGTCTCCGTTCTAGTGTCTCAGTTCTATCGTCCTAGTTTCAGTGTCCCAGTTCTGACGTCTCAGTTTTATTGTTCCAGTTGAAATGACGCAATTTTGATGTGTCAATTTTAGTGTCCCAGTTCTACCAGTTCGTCCCAGTTTGAATGTCCCAATTCTAATATCCCAGCTCTAATGTTCGAGTTGTTGTGACCTAATTAGTGTGTCTCAATTTTAATGTTCTAGTTTTAGCGACTTTGTCCTAAAGCCCTGTTTTAGTGTCTTCACCCTAGTGCCCAACTTATAGTTTCCAAATTCATAAGTCCCAATTTTGGTACACCACTTCTTGTAACCCGGTTCTAATGTTTCAATTGTAGTATCCCAGGTTAAGTGTCCCAGTTTTTGTATCTCAGTTTTAGTACACCAACTCTAGCCTTCCAGTTCTAGTGTCCCAGTTTTGGTATCTCAGTTCTAGTAGTTGGGTAATCCCAATTATAGTTAGCCGGTTCTAATGTCCCATTTGTAGCGTCCTAACTCTAGCATCCCAGTTCATGTATCCTAGTGTCATGTGCCTCAGTTTTAGTGTCCCAGTTATAGTTTTCTAGTGCTAATGTCCCAATGTAATGTCTCAGTTCTAGTTTCCAAATGAACATAACCCAGTTTTAGTGCTCCAGTTCCAATATACCAGATCTAGTCTGTACTATATTAGAGGGTCTAGGTCGCGTGTACCAGTTGAAGTGTCCCAGTTTCAGTATTCCAATTCCAGCGTCGCAATTCCCTTGTCCCAGTTGTTGTGTGCCGATTTTAGTGTCCTAGTTTCAGCATCACAGTTCTAGTAACCCGATTCTAAGGTCCCAGCTCTAGCGTCCCAATTTTATTCCTGATCTACTGTCTCAGAACTTTTGTCTCAGTTTTAGTGTTCCAGTTCTAGTGTTCTGAATCTAGTATCCCAGTTCTAGTGTCCTAGTTCTAGCATTCTACTTAAAGTAACCTAATTCTACTGTCCCAATTGTAGTGTCCCAGTTCTAGCGTCCCAGTTCAAATGACCCAAATCAGGTGTCCAAGTTCTAGTCTCCCAGTTCAAGCGTTCTAGTTCTAATGTCCCAATTCTGGTGAAAGTCAGTGATTCAAATTAACAGCCCAGTTAGCTTCGAAGTACGATGCTGGTCTAACAAACCAGTCGTCGTATGTTCGAATCTGGGCTGGGTGGTGCTGCTAGAGTTAGTAGGATCATTACACTAGCCCCGTAATTGTCCTGTACTCCAATTAACGGCACGAGGTCGGGCGATAAAGTAGGGTAATGTCTTAAAAACGGTAAGACCCAAGGTTTTGCCTTGTTTCAAATTGATTCAAATTGATGGTTGGAATGCTTGTATGAAATTGGCTTTTGTCTGGGGTCTTATTCTTTTGCCATGCAGTTTTAGCGACTAAAACGAATGATTTTAGGTTTCTAATTTATTCAGTAAATTGTTTTTGTTGTGCATCGTTGCAAACTACAATAAAATAATAAAAAATTCAATTCCAAACGATTTGATTACAAGAAGCTGCTAAGCTCTTCTAGTTTTTCCATGGATCAGATTCAACTTCGAACAATGTCACACAACAGAGTCGGGCGTGAAAAAACCGAAAAGCGATGCAATGCTCATAAATATTTACAGCAACTTTTCTCTGTACGCCTCGCACAGGTGCTCTGGTCTGTCCGTGGTTCCGAGGAGAAGAGAATCCGTTCCGACTTCCTTAGCGTAACCGAACTGTCGGAAGCAATTTAAATCGTATTAGTTTCTTGGTCGAAGCACAACGGCAGACATTTCTAGCCACCCAGCGATTGGTTTCGTTACATCTGGGGACTGTTTAGCGCCAGTATTATCACTAGAGGTAAAGTTTTACTTTGGCAGTAAACGAATTTTTCTGTCTGCATTCATGAAAAGTTGCACTTTTTTTTAAACAAGACTTAATTGACGACAACGAAAATTCGTTAGCGAAACGGCGAATAACGTCCAAAATGACAATTCAAGATATCATGATTCCCAATCGACAGCGAGCAATTTGCAACAATGCTTTTGTTACACAAAAAAAACCTTCGATTTCCATCTCGAATGAAGCCCGAAAAATGATTATCTGCTTTCGCACCATCAGACAGCATTAATTTCCGCGGCGACGAGTTCCGCTTCCGCTCGAGTGAGGGAGGGTTGCAGGCTATCAAATTTCCATCCGAGCGGGTTCCACCCGCCGCCAGTTGTGTCCCATTTTCGTCAGCGAATCGGTAAATAACAACAGCCAGCAGAGCTCAGTGTGGCGGAAGCGCAACACAGGGACATAAAATTAAAATGAGAAATGAAAATCCCATCCCCGGAGCAGCAGCCGCCGCCACGCTGCTGCTGCCATAGAGAATATAAGTCACACATCATAAATAATACGACTTTTTGCGAGAATTACTTACACATACCCCCCCAGTCATACAAATAGATATCCACTTTTATGACCATTCAAAAATCGAATGAAAATAAAAGAAGATTAATCGTTTTGATCTCCATAATATGCTTTTATGTCCATATATTTCATCACTTGTTACACCGACTCGAACGGGTCGGGTCGATGGTATCATTTGGCTTTAACAATGTTCTGTGAAAAAATCTCTCAAAAACGAAATTTGATGAACCCGGAAAATATTTCCCAATTGGTAACAGGACGCGCATGTTTCCTAACAGAAAAAAAATGTGTATTACGCTTCTAGAACACAAAGCTGAACCAAATTGGTAAGTTCCTGCCCTCGGAGAGAGAGGCTAATATCGTTAGGATAACTTTCTCTGCCGTTACTGCAGATTACGTCGTTAGCCGGAAAAGGCCATCTCGGAAACCTCTCGACGTTTCGAGTAGCGCCCACGTTTGGCTGGCAAACGCTAGCTGCCTGCTACCATGAGCACCCGTAATACATATTACATTTTTGCTCTCTAACAAATTTATATGGCGGAGTGGCGCCGGATCTCCCGGGCAATGCGATGGGACGCACTTGTGCACCGGAGAGCAGAGGCCCATATTAATGAGAACCATTTGGTATATCCAATAAAGCTTTTATCATGCGCAGCGCTTGTATTACCTGCGGTTATAACAGTTAACTTTAACAACGACATCCAGCACAGCACAGCGCGGCGGCGGTGATGGAGATGGTAACTCACTCCATCCAGCAGCTTCACTTTGCCGGTTTCCCTGGCGAAAGCAACAAATGTGGCAAATACTTTGCGGATCGCGGATGGAAATTTTCCCAAACCGTCGCGTCGTCCGTCCGTTCGTCCGTCCGTCCCCGGTGTTCCCGGAGGCTGGGTGGGACGAGGAATTTTAAAATTGAACACACACTCGATTGTAGCGTGCTGATCGCTGATGATGGCGATTACGGTGCTGTGATGGAAGCTACGATGGAAAGCACTCGGCGTTTGATTGAAAATTAAATCTCACAACGAGGGAGCCATTGTTCATAATCAGGGGACCGCACCGAGCCGCGCCGCGGGGATTATGCGGAATACACGCGAACCGAATCGAAGACTTCGTCGTCGTCGTCGGGTCGGATGCTGGAAAAAAGTGATCGGCGCAATTTGTTTCGAATGTGGGCATGGGACTATATGAGGAAATGGATTTTGTCTGGTAGTGGAGTATTGGGAATTGGTGATTTCTTTCGCCAGCTCATAAAACGACACTTTAAACCGGCATAACTGAATAATTTAATAACAATAAAGAAAAAACTAGAACTTCGTCTTAGGGTGTGCTGCTGCACATTGTGCAGAAAAAATAATCTCGATTTCCGAAAAAAAATCAGAGTGCTCAAGAGTATCGAATAACGTCAACAGGTAGGTGGTAGAAATTCATAATTTCAACTCTTCAGCTAATTTATATGGTGGACCTGAAAAGGTCTGTTTGTTAATCTCGAATTCTCAAGTTTCTGACTAGTGGTGTCCATTGTCAACTTTCGTCCTTCAGATGGGTTATTGATGTAAGGATTAATGGTGGGAATACCGTTTACCGGACAAACGCTACTGGTAGGATCTGTAATCAAGATAGACTTTTATGTTTGTGATGTTATGTTATGATGATGTTATGTGTCGCAAGCTAGCTGCTTGACGATGTGTCGCCAACCAAAACCGCTGACCGAATGACGATGCGCATCGTAAGGCAAGCAATGTTTCAAAAAAAATCTTTCCTGCCGATGTGTCGCGATCGAATGACGATGAGCAGCAAAGGCAGGCAGAGGCAAGCAGAAGCAATGTTTCAAATACAATCTTTCCTGGCGCAGCAAAACGCAGGCAAGCAGCAATGTTTCTAATTTCTAATTCCCGTCATAGTAAGGAAAGCCACTCTAATTTTCATCATTTCTTAGGTGGATTTAATGAATAATCCATAAGCTCTGCTGCTGATTTGACTCAGACACACTTACCTTCCGATCCGTGCACTTTGAATTCACTAAAAAGCGATTATTAAAGCGATTATTGATTGAAATTACGCAACTGACTTTATATCTTAAATTCGTCGTACCGTTTTATAATCCGTCCATCAAAATTTTTCATCGTCCGAACTAAAAATCACAACAATTTTTACGAAGCTAACGCGCATGTATTTGTGTAGGACGGCATGACAAATGTTATTCTGCAAAACTTCTGCAGGTCAGACAAATTTTCCTGGCTGTAGAATAACAGTAATGCCTTGCATGAATTATTTTCATTTATAAATGGCAGAAATTAAAACGATTAGTCGACATTTTCTTCTTCGCCGCACGAAAAAAAACGCTGGAAATTTGGCTGCTAGGAATTCTTTAATGAAAAAAAGGCATTCAAAAAGATCTCAGCTCACTTTGATTGGTCGTGTATGAGAGGCAGCAAACTAAAATAATAGGGAATAACTAATTTTGCATTGTGTGTCATAGAAATCGCTGATATTTTTAATAATTTGTGTTGGATAGTACGGGAACAGGCAATCACGACGAAGCAGCAACATACCCTACAACCTTTCCTACCGATGTGTCGCGACCGAATGACGATGAGCAGCAAAAGGCATATCGTTCGCTGGCGGATGAGTCGATGGATTCTTCGATTTGTTGGCGTCTCGCTTGGTGAATTTGGATGTCTTCGTTGCTCACCTATAGCTCATCTCGTATATATTTTTGTCATCTGTGCTAGGGAAGCATTGACGTGGGAAGGCAAAAAAATGAAAATAATGAATAGTCGTCTAATATTTTCTTAATTATTAAACGTCTATTAAGGAAACATGTAATCTAATGTATTGTAATGGATAGATTGGATGAAAAATTTCCAATCGATTGATACCAATATTTCTAGAATCTATTGACGGATCACTGAGTTATAACCGTGCAAACTATACCCACTTTTCGTTACATGTTCCCTTTTCGTTTTTCTAACGTGCACCCCCACATAGATAGAATAGAAACCAAAGACGTAGTCCTACGTCAAAATGAAACGCGTGGGTTTACCGGATTGGTGCCAAATGAATTTAGTCATACTTGCTCGGTCGTAGTGATTCGCTAAACTACATGGATCCAAATAGCGTTACTTCTATATCCCCAATGAAGCGCCTCAAGGCAGTATATTGAGACACTGAATTTTTCTCGAAATCTAATGATATCCTCGGTAGTTCAATGGAGGGTCGCCTACGAAATCCTCAGGATTTTTCTGACCAATCTTGTGGCGAAGAGTTACAACGCAATGACTATGCTAAAAATTGATTCTTAACCATTGTCAGAAAAACACATAAGCCCAACCTTCTCCATAAAGCAATGATGACCATATGGTCCTTCGAGATGATTCGTGTGACCCGCGGACTGGTTTGAAAGATGGTGGAGAAATTTTTTTGATGACATAGGCGTCCCTCAATTTAACTGTAATGCCTCGTGAATGTTGTGAATATGAATTCTTACCGGTTTAAATCTTCGAGTGATTCCTAAAAATAGTTTTTGTTGTCGCAAATTTTACATTTTGTTATCCACAGGCATGGCCAGAGATTATTGCGGGCCGGGGCATTCATGGCCGATCTGATTTGGCCCGCACCATGCCTAAGCTTGTGCACCGCTGCTGTAAAGTACGCATAATCGCCGTATTGAAAGTGTGTGTCATTCATTTGTAAGGTTCACTTATCGATGCCTGCCGTGCGGAATTCATTGTACCTGTCTGGAAACGAAAATCGATGTCAGTCCTTTTGTTACCATTACGGAAAATTCTTCAGTCTTGGGAAGCATGAGGAATTGGTGATTTGTTTCGAAATGATTGTTGCTAAATTGTGATAAAAATAATATAATGAGTAATTAACAGGCTGTTAATGTTTTGGTATAAATATTTAAATAAAAAATAATAAATAATGTTCACTTAGATTAGGGAAAATACATTTAGAAATCAAGATAACACTCCAAGCAAAATATGAAAATATAGGTACCAGAATAGAACGCTATAATCGTACTCAACCCTACTACCAAATGTACTACTAACGCAACTACCAATGCTGCTACCAATATCGCGCTAAAAGGAGAAGGCGAAATAAGAGGAAATTAAAATCTAAAAGGGGAAAAAGGCTAAGCTACCGGAGAAAAGATTGCAAAAAGGTCTCTTGGAATTCAACCACAGGCCAGTTAACATCGCTCAAAGAGCTAAAAGTTTTAAATAGTGAAAGCTTTTGATAATTGAGGGTGCGGACATTTGAACCGTTTTGAAGAGCCGAATCAGGTACGCAAAAGCCTAATTATTTTAAATAATCAGCAATCTGTTTTCCCAAATCCCGGTAGCCCGTAGCTAATTTTACCCATCATTTTCCCCACATGGTCTGTAGGACCCGTTATTATAACCCTAAAACCGATTGGGTGGATTACCAGGAATATTGCCACGTGGATCGAAACCTGATACAGACGCCTGTTCTGGTATCCAACTATAAAGATTCCCGAAGAGCAGATCCTACAGCGTCGGCGCGATTCGCAACCGAAACTGGAACGTGGCAATAGGGACAGCGGAGTAGCCGATACAACGGAGCAGCAGAGGTAGTAGGACTCGTAGCAGAAAAGCCGGCCGGCAGTATACCATACTAACCATACACGTGTAGGTGAGATTAAATAAAGTAGGTTATAAGGAAGTGTAGACCGTGATTTATCCTTTAAGAGTGGTATCCGAAATCTTGATCAGCCATCCCTTGCAAAAGCCGACCCTGAGAGCGGGAAAGCTACTCACGGCCGCGCTAGCCATTCGAAAAGAGGCAGATGAAGCACGCCCTCAGGATCGCCGATGGTGTCTGACCAGCGATCGAGGGTTTTGTCCTAGTTGGTCCTCTACCGACTAGTAATACTTTATGTTATCGACAATAAAATGGCTGAAACCAGATTTTTGGTGAAATTGTTTGAAGTCATCATAATCATCATCGTTACTTTTAGCTGCCCAAAATTCGATACAAATTTGCGCAGAATTAGGAACATGGATAAGCTCACGGAACGAAAAATATACTTAATTGTCGGTCGACTTTTAATACCCGGATTTTTACCACCCGAGTAATTCTCAAAAAAATTCTCTGAATTAACGCATGAACGACGATGGAAGAGTGTCGAAGAGAGAGAGATGGAAAAAAAGAAAGTGGACGAGAGAAAATTAGAAAAAAAGCGGAAAGCAATCAAAAAGACTGCGGATAGAAAACAAAAAAAAGAACAGATGTAAAATAGGAAAAAAGAAGGAAAATAAGAAATAGAGCAAAATGAATCGCGGACAAAAAAGGAAATAGTCGCGCAATATTTTTTCGGAATTTTCCTGAATTCTTGATTTAGAAAAATAATAACTTTTGAACGCATGGTCAGAATGTTGTAATATTGATATCCGGCCGTCTACAGGCGGTCATACCCATTAGAGGCTTAAAATTCGGTGGTTGGCTACAATAGACAAGGACAAGGCACCGTGAACGTACCATATTCTGCGCAGTTAAGACATTTTTATGATTCTTCTGCTATTCTAAGTATTCTAGATTTGAAAGAACAACGTAGATAGCAGCAACGTTAAGTGCTACGATCTATAATATCTGGTAAAACATATAGGAATAATAAGTCGACTAACAATTGAGTATATTTTTCGTTTTGTAAACTTATCCACGGTGCCTAATTCTGCGCACTTTCTTGTTCTTGTTCCTAATTCTGCGCATGTTTGCTCCTAATTCTGCGCACCCAAAAAGTGAAAATAAATACTCCTGCCATACTGTTTATGTCTTTATACGCTGAAATCACACCAAAAAATCCGGCATTAGCTATTACCATAAATAAATCCATGATCCGGCCTTCTTGTGCTTTCCGGGTAGCAAAGGAATATTGTTATCATTTTGATTGCCTCATTTTAAATATTTTATTCTCGATAATGTTAAGGGCGAATTGATTCGGGTTTTCTGCATACTTAACATTACACTTTAGATTAATACTAAAAATTGTGTTTTCATATAGAAACCACTTCCCCACTCTCTGACAGCCCCATGAGGTTGGACATTAAAAAAAATAGAAGACATGGTTTCATGAACTGGCGCTCGTAGGTTCGGACCCCGAGACACAGCACAGGATTCCAATCAATGCAAGTTAAAGATTCTACTTGAATTTTCATGCCTCTATACCTCAGCCATTTGGGTGCGGTTGCGTATTCTTTCGTAATTTCTTTGTAGGATACATTAGTGCGCAGAATTTGGCACATGAATAAAAAATCTGTGCCTAAATATGCGCATTATTGCATCGCATTTTTCTAAGGAAATCAATGCATGCAATCACTCTTTTTGTCTAAAACATGACTAAAACTAATTATTTTTTTCTAATTATGCTGGCTAATTTGATCATTGCAAAGAATTTCGATCATAAATTTGTTAATTTTCTAGAAGGATAATCTTAGCTTTGCTGCTAACAACGATGTTTTCTGCCATAAAAAATACTTTATGTTTCACATTAAATTATTTCGCTCTCAAATATTATAGCCCGTTTGTGAATAATGGCGTAATATTCAACAGACATTTATAAAAAAATAACGCAATGATCATAGTTATGCACAATGCTAAAAAATACTTATATAAAGCAAAATGCGCAGAATTAGGTGCGGTCACAGTACAATTTATGTATAAAAAAACTCAACTTCACCAGCGATTGTGTGATTTAAAGGCGTCGCACGATTCCATATAAAAGCAGAGGCTAATCAGCAAGGCTAACAAAGTGAACCGGGTCAAGTTTGCTAAGGGACATGCTGGTAAGCCCCTAGGGTTCTGGAAATTGGTTCTCTGGACGGACGATTCAAAATTCGAGCTGTCTATCTGAATGGGGCGGGTTCGTGCGCGGAGCAGATCGGGTGAGGAGCTCCAAAAGCCGCCACATGCAAGGCATGGAGGAGGAAATGTGGTGATCGGGGGCTATGTTTCGCGGGTTGGGGTGGGAAGCCTCATGAAAATCGATGAAATAATGACGACAGATTTCTACTTCGGATAAGCTGAAGATAAGCTCATATTTCAGCAGGACAACAGTCTGAAGCATACTGCCAAGAAGACCAAATCTTTCTTCCAGTTTAATCAGATCCAACCGCTGGAGTGGCCTCCACTAAGTCCATACCTCAACCCCATCGAGAATCCCCACCCAGAGGTTGACAAAACTAGTACACTTGGGAAGAGCTACATCCACAACAACTAAAAAATTTATTTATTTATTCACTATTTATTGTCCACGCAAATTAAATTTTTATTTAAAACTTCCCTTTTTAGTTTTTCCAAAAGCGAAAATTTAAAGGTATATAAAACACAAAATATCACAAAAGATTACCGTGTTTATTTTAAAGCAAATAAGTGAGAGAAATTCAAAAAATGCTGTGGTGGGCTTTATTTTGCCTATCAGAGATTACCTGCCACCAGTCGTCTATGGTTCAAGTGATACGCAATACCGGCAAAAAATGGACCCTACGAGAAACTAAATTGACGCCAGCTTGGTAAATTGTGACCAGAGCCGGCGTTTAGGCCGGTAAGCCCGTGCGGTGGAATAGAGCCTCGCGCTTCAGGGGGGCCTCGCGCTTGGTGATAAAATAGATAAAAATGTTAAAAATTCTAGTGGACAATCCCTGGCTGTATACAACACAATTGGCTGTTAAAAAATATTTGCATGATTTCAATTGTTTCATTCCTGTTTTATTTAAATGTAGAGTGTAAAGTGTTAAGAAAACTTTGATGAAATTAGGCCTCGCTGCTTTGGAATTTTTCGTTATATAACGTGCCAAACGACACGGCTTTGCTTGCACGCCGATTGTTTACGGAAGCTGCGATCAAATGGGCACTTAACTCTTTTGAACAAATGAAATCTTCAGATCCGGATTCCGGAGAATTGGCGGAAATCCTAAGGCAGATAAAAAACTGAAAACATTGCAAAAAAAATTTCAAACCAATAAATCTGACATCAACGCTTCTCGAGTTGATGAAGCAAATCGTGGATAACTATATCCGCAATAAGTTCAAAAAAAAAATGCTCCGTTGCATGGAATCAACATGCATACCAATACGATAAATTTACGGTAACTGCAATGCACTGCGTTAATTGAAAAATCATTCAAGTATCAAGAGAAGACACATTGTGTTTTCTTTGATATTGAAGGCGCTTTCGATAACGCTTCCTTGGCTTCAATTTTTACGGCTCTCTTTCAAACAAAATCGACTGCGTGCTAGATTCAAGTCATGCTTTTAAGCTGAGAAATCACAGCTTCGTTGGAAGATAAATCGGTCACGATTTCTGCGATGAAAGCAAGTCCACAAGGAATTCTCTCGCCCTTGCTTTGGTCACTGGTGGGCGACGCATTTCATCATAAGCTATCAAATCACAGCTTGGTTACGAGACTATTACCTACACCGTGTTGTGATGTTTACTAGAGGGGCTTAAAATAAACCTCACAAAAACAGTTGACCATTCACTAGACGCAGGACACATACTGTTACTCCCCCTATAGCAGTGGTGCCCAGACATAGGCGTAGTGCGGGCCATATTAGATCACCCTACGAGTCCGCGGGCCGCTATGACCTCTGACGATTTTCGCGCATAGAAAAAGGTGACATAGGTGGCGGCAAAAGCCGATTTTTAGGAATCACCACAAGATTTAAACTGGAAAACAATCAGATCTACAATATGCACGAGGTATTACGACTGGTCTGAGTGACCTTTGTATCATCAAAAAAATTATTCATAAGTTCGTCATCCCCCAAACTAGTTCGCGGGCCGCACGAATCATCACGAAGTTTTGGCCATCACTGCCCTATACTGATTGGTGTCAGACTGAGCTTCAGTAATGAAATCAAACTTCTCGGAATAATTCTGCGTGAAAACCTGAACTTGGCTGCCCACCTAGATTATGCTGTTAACATCTCATTGAAAATACAGAGCAGTAGACTAAACAGTTAGCAATGAGCAGCGCACAATCAGGGGACTCCTAACCTAACCTCTTCATCATTTAAAGAATTTCGAATGATACAGACACCTGCCACTTTTGTAATTCTGAACTTGAAAGTTCAGCGCGTCTGCTCTGCAATTGCGGGGCTCTTGCCTCATCTAGGCATAACTTCTTCGGAAGTTTCGTTCTTTTTTTTCCTTGTTTTTGGATCTTAGACCACTGCGACCAGTTCTTCGATCTAAGTTTCGTTCTTACTCCATATCGAGTATAGAACCCAAGTCCTAAAAGCTTATTGATTTTATGAATAACCTTGTAGAATTGAGGCACACGATTACAACTAGCTAGCTCAATTTCATCAAAGGAACAGTTCGTAAACTCAGTACAGCAATCGAAGTCTCCCCCATAAACGATCATTAAGACTATCGCAGTGGCCTTTTAATCGAATGTCCTTTTGGCATACAAAAAGAGCTTCGCTGCTTAATCTGCACAGGGCCTCGTCTGCGGTAACGCCAGCTCTGATTGTGACAAACTGCGAATATAGTAAATTCTTGAATGTCCCGGCTCTCTCCCTTATTTCATTTTTCGCTCATTCCTCTTCACGTCTTGTTCCACTCCAGAGATACTTTAAAGTGCATTTCTTTGCAATTACTTGCCCTTTCTATTCCCTCCGGATATTAGAAAAACTACCGCAAAAAATGATTGATTTAATTGTAATTCACAACAAAAAATATGAGGTTGTTCAATTGAAAATTCGAAGTTTGGATTTCAGACTTTTAATTTAGAATTGGCTTGCGGAATACAAAACTTCGATTTATGAGTTCGACCTATAACTCTCAAGTCTAGAAAATATTTCAAAACACGCATTTAGAATTTCGATTTCTAGACTTCGGATGTCCAATGGCGAATATTACATTTCACGATTTGGCATTCGAAGTTCGTATTTTTAATTTCGAACTTGTAAATTTTCAAATGATTAGGGATTCTGGATTAAACTTAAGAACAACAAAATATTCCATTGTGAAATTTTTGTCAGTAAAAAACGAACAAAGAAAAAAATATTTTAAAATTTGTTCGAATACGTTCTACTGGTACATTTCGCTTTAGAGCTTTCTACCGCCTGAAAAATTGTGCAAAAAACTTTCTCCCAATGACATTTTTCCTGGATTGCTGAATTCCAATTTTATAATAAAAATGTTCAGTAATATTTGACTCAAGAGGCAAGAATTTTTGAATTAAGGGATGCTTTTCTAAGTCATTATAACTTATAATTTGTTGAGAATAGTATCAAGGTGTCCAAAAAAGGATACAGAATTTAAACAAGATATTTAAAATTCATTCTATGATAATTGCTTGCAGATCAAGGTATTGCCGAGCATTATAAAACTGATATTTTTTTCTTTTGGCCTTCTAATTGAGGACCTATATTATGTGATTAATTTTAATTATTTATAATGTTTTAATCCCATTTACACTTATCTTTATCTTTATCTCACTTAGAGGTCAGTCCCGGCGTAGTGGTTAGCTCTCACGCCTCTCACGCCGAGGACCCGGGTTCAAATCCCAACCCCTCAGAAATCACGAATAACCCAAGCTGGTTAAAGTGACTATTTATTTATTTATTTATTTATTTTATTATTTCATCTGACACTAGTCTACATGAATACAATTACTTATAACAGATTGCTATTTCTTAATCTCTGCACAAACCTATGTGACGGCTGTCCGAAATCAAATAATTCTTCCACTCTCGTAAATGTTCTAATGCATGCCGTAACTGGCTCGTTATATCCAAAAGCGGTGCGGTGAAACGGTGTATGCAGCAAATCGGTTGATCTTAGGTTACGTTGCGAAGCGCGGAAATTCAAGAGTGACAAAAGGCAGGGAGAATCAATTTCACCATTAAAGATTTTTGCTACAAAAACAGCCTGGTGGGTTTTACGCCGGTATTCTAGTGACTCGAGGTCAAGCAGGCGGCAACGGTCAGACATACTCTGGTAAGTCCTGAGGATTATTCCATGGTAGGTGCCGTAAGGCAAGCCGGATAAACTTCCTCTGTACTCGTTCAATACGCAAAGTCCACGTTAGTTGTTGAGGACACCATTCCGAGCTACAATTCTCAAGCAGCGGTCGAACAAGGGCACAATATAATGATTTGAGGCAGTAGGGGTCCTTGAAGTCCCGTCCAATTTTCAAGATAAATCCGAGCTGACGCAATGCTTTTGAAATTATTGCTTCGCGATGCGCGTTGAATGTGAGTTTAGTATCTAGCAAAATACCAAGGTCAGTAACACGGTCGACTCTGCGTAACTCTGTCCCATCAATTCGGTAACTAAAGAAGATCGAATTTTTTAAGCGATAAAAGCTCATCACCTCGCATTTCGCAACACTTATTGTGAGCCAGTTTCGTTTGCACCAAACAACAAAAATATCGAGTAGAGCTTGTAGGCGGCGACAATCATCAACTTTTTCAACTGCCAGAAACAGTTTAAGGTCATCAGCATACACAAGTCTGCATCCGGTAGCCAGCTGGAAGGTGACGTCGTTGAAAAACAGCGAGAAAAGCAACGGGCCCAAATTGCTGCCTTGTGGAACTCCAGAAACGTTAGTAAATTGAGAGGAAACACAGGAACCAAGCTTCACACGCTACACTCTACCACGCAGGTACGTGCTCAGCCATTGTATCATCTGTGGAGAAGCGCCGAGCCGGGAAAGTTTCCGCAATAATATTGCATGATCAATTCGATCAAAAGCTGCTTTCAAGTCTGTGTAAATTACATCCACTTGTTTCTTGTTCTCCATATGTGAGATGCAAGCCGAAGTAAATTCCATCATGTTTGTGCAAACGGAACGACCAGGCATGAAACCATGCTGAGCTGTAGATATATAATTTTTTGTGCGGGACAACATCACTCCACTCACAATTATCTCAAATAGCTTTGACGCTGCAGATAAGCTAGTAATTCCACGATAGTTTCTTACGTTTCCACGGTCGCCAGCTTTATAAACGGGAAACATAAACGATTGCTTCCAAATATTCGGGAATTTGCATTGTTCAAACGATTTGTTGAAAATAGTGCGTAGAGGAGTGGCCAATAGTACGATGCAACGACTCAAAACCACAGGTGGAATACCATCAGGTCCGGCGGAGAAAGAACGCTTCAACTTTTTTGCACCGGCTGTCACCATTTCATTATTGATCTCAAACACGCTCAAGTCGATCAAATCAGCTGGAACATATGATGCAGCGATTTGTGCGTCCAGATCAGAAGCAGTCTTATCGGCGAATACAGACGTAAAAAACTTTGCAAACTGCTCACAGGAATCAGGAACGGTTGTAGATTCAATTCCATCAAGGTACACATGGGAAGGAATAGAAGAACTTTTTCTTTTCGAATTGACGAAATTCCAAAACATTTTCGGTTTTTTCCGGAGGTCAGTTTGCACACGTAATACATAAGATTTATATAGAGCGGCGTTGAGACGACGGTATTCGTCACTAGACTGTTTAAAATCACGTTGAGTTATTGTTGTTTTATATCTACGATATACACGTTGTGCTCGGTTGCGCTGCCTTTTTAATTGTCTAAGATGCGGGGTGCCCCACGCAGGCGTAGCCGGTCGCTTCACGAGAGGTACGTTCGAATCCATCCATTGCGATATAATATCACAAAACTGCAGAGCCATGTCATCAACATCGACACACGCAAGTAAGGTACTCCAATCGATAGAAAGTAAAAACTGTTCCAGTGCAGAAAAATCGATCTTACGAAAATTCAATTTTTTTGGTTCATCAATCAAAACCGGATCGATACCATTGTCACCAGCCGGCAGCGATATTACAAGTGGTGGATGGTGAGGGTCGACAGAAAGCAACGGGGCGGCACAACGATCGACCGAGAATAAGCAACCAGAAGTGCAAAACACCAGGTCCAAAATGCGTCCAAGATGGTTTTGATGTGTATTGACTTGAGTGAGATTCAAAAAGTTCATGCCGTCAATCAAAGCCTCACTAGCACCAGGCAACTGAGCAGTGGATACATTTCGAATCCCATCCGATCCCCATTCAATACGAGGTTGGTTAAAATCACCACACACCAGTAACGAGTCACCATCAGAGCATTTGTCCCACAGCTCACAAACCGATAAGATATGACTTTCAATAACATCGATGTCTCTTGCTCTATCCGGTGGAACGTACGAGCAGCAGAGCGACAATTGATTACCACGGACAGTAGCATTCATACAAACTTGCTCTATGTGAGTGCTGTTTGAGGTTTCTACCATCGAGCTAGGGTAACGCTGTGCGACGTCAATAAGAACACCTCCGAAGCTGGATTTAATGCTGTTGCGTGGATTACGGTCACAGCGGAAAACATTATAAGACGTACCAAATAATTGCAGCGAGTCGATGCGGTCGTCTAGTCCGGTCTCGGTTAAAAATATTATGTCAAAATCGCGCTCTTGAGTCGTCAGGAAAAATTCGTCAATTTTGGTCCTCAATCCGCGCACATTTTGGAGGTAGAAAGTTATGTCAGTCACATCATTCACATCACGCTGCAATACGGAATCACTGAGGGCGGGAAGATTAGAATGTACGCATAAATACTCACCTCTGATGGGAACCCTGGGGCTCCCATCGTCCAACAAAAATCGCCTTGGATTTACATTCTCTCTCTTTCCATTGATCTGGATGGTCGGCTGAAGTTTTTTGGTTGGTTTACGAATTCTCTAAACAACACGCCAGCCGGCCAAGACGAGGGATCCAAAGCTTGACTTTTCAGCGCAGCATCAAGCCCAACTTTATACGATACGAAGGACAATTGGTTAATATCCTTGTCCTTGGGTACTAGTCGTATTACTTCGACGGTGTCGGGAACATTTAAATATTGGGAGACGATTTTTTGCACGTCGCTGTTATTGGCTAACGGATTTAATCCAGAAAGATACAGCCAAAATCTAGCTGGCGCAGTATTGGGCAGAATGGAAGCAATCGAAAGATCATTTAGTGAAATGTCTTTTGTTCCACGATCAGTAGCCACCGCATTGGAAGGCAGAGGCTCTTCGCGACGACGTTTAGCGCCACGCACAGGCCAGGTTGGTGTGTCGCAGTTTTGTGGAGAAGCAAGTGGCATCATTGGATTCAATGAGATGCTGTCGATTTTTGTGCTTAGTGTGTAGCCGTCACGGACCGATTCTGATGAAGCGTGTAGCTTAAGCGCCCCTCCTTACGGAGGCTACCGCCAAGATTTATTTGCCCGGATGATACTGCTTGCTGTGCAAGTCCAGTTGGAATCCTTTCTAAGAAAAGAATCCGAATCGGTCAGCTAGGTACACAAGCTTTAACCAAAAACGGGTGCAAACACCCTAGGAAGTCAACTTAACGAACTAACAAGCTTGCCTTCAAGAATTCTCGACCTATTCATCCCTATCACTAAAGCTTTTATCATCACAGGAACTTATAATACTCACCACCAGACAGCGCTGAACTAAATGGAACTGAACGAATGTTGGTATTTAACATAATCATACCACGAGGCGGACGAGATCGACTAAAGGTGAAAACTAGGGAAATCTTTCAGTGTTCAGTCCTACATAACTCTTAGAAGCCAAGACAGATTGCATTTTCGATAACCGGTTAATGTTATATTCAACTTGGGGTTAGTTTCTAATTCTAGTATGTACAGCTTTTTACAACATAACGATTGCAAACATTTCTCCTCACTACCCTAGCTAGTGTGCGATTTCTCTCTTTATCTACCTTCCTAACTATATTCCAATCTGTCTTCACTGTGCGGGCATGACCTTATCGAACTTTTATCAATGGATCTTATCCCGAGAGTCAAGTCTCACATGATCAATCTTGCACTCCCGGGAGCGAACGCACAAGCGTTTCGGGGACGGTCGTAAACGCGGCAACAATTAGGTTTGAACCAAACTCACGGTACAGCAGGTAAGTCTTGGTGGGTACCCTCAACCCAAGCGGGACTCAACAAAATGGCCGCCTAGCGGCGTCACTTGCCACGTGGCGTCTTCAATGGCCGGCACTTTAATTACGGCATGCGAGAAAACTGAACGAACTCACCGACTTCTCTCTTCTACTCGATGCGATCTGTAGACGGGATCTGCTGCTGCTGACGGAGCTGGCTGACGATCGGTACGAGCAGCTTCAATCGCCGATCACTCAACGCTGTAGCGGGAGATGGTGTTGGCTGGCAGTGATCGGCTTTGTTAAATCACCGTTCACCGAACACGTGCTGATTTTGCGGCCTCTGCCGCCGGGAGGGAACTGCAAAGGCCGGCCGAAAAGGGTTGATTCGGACCGGCAAGCATAAAAAAAGGCAGGTTTGATCTTCCGGGTATTGTCCGTGTGGATTCTTAGCCGACGCTGGCTCGACGCTGTAGTAGCGGTTGACGAGCGATGGGGCAACGTGCGGAGAACACGCTCTCGTGCCGTTTCTCCGATTCTGGCGCTAGAGAAGTTTGAGCCGTCTGGCTCGCAGACAAGAAAGGTCATTAGCCCTATGGTTGGGTCATCGCCCTGCACATGTCTCACCTTATACGCTGCTAGCATTTACCCGAATCGGGTTTCGCACACTTTCTTCGCTTCGCACGTTGCCTAGCTATCTAATCTGAGAATTATAAGAAACTTTAGCACCAGAAAACTTCCCTAATTTTAAGCCTGCTACCTTTTCTGTAGCCAAATTTGAATCGCGATAAATCACTTCCACTATGTTCGGCGGTTGGGAATGAAGTGATCATAAGTTTCATCTTCAGAAAAAATAAGGAATCAAGGTACTTGCGGAAGTACCTGGCCGAAACCTCTTCGGGATTACTCGTTAGTTCCTTAACTTGATCTTTCCGATCGTTTTGGCCTACGCAAGTCATCTAGCCTTCCCTTTTCTTCAACTTGACTCGAACGGTTCCTTTTGAACTCGCGTTCGAAGCAATCTCACTCGGGCCACGTTATATATTTTGCTTCGGCTGCCTAAGGGTTCGCGCTTCATCGACCCGGACGCATGGCTGCTATTAGCTTGGACAAAAACCCAACTGGTAAATTTAGAAGTGGTGAATATTGCATGTGATATTTTGCAATACAAGATTCAACTGTTATACTGGCCATTTTATGGTTTGCTCAATACACCAATTCAATTTCCATACGCTAATTTAAATAGCTAAACTTAATATCTTAACTTTATATTGCTGTAACGTGCAACGGTTACAAGTGTTTGGACGATTTCGCACAATTGTTCGCATTGCGCAGATAGAACAGATGGAGCGGTAGGTTGACAATTTGTTTCAGCAATATACGTTTTCACGCTGCGATTATTCAGTTCAGCTCTGCATGCAGAACACAGTATCAAAACCTTTCCTTGAGAGAGGGCATCTTTTAATCCACGGACATTAATGCCGCAGCACTGCTGGCCTATATGCATGTAGGCCTCGCAAAAACCACAACGCAATGGTTCTAAATCGTTTATTTCGGTATTGCATTCGCAGCACTGTTTATTCTCCATTACGTTGTGTGTGTTGATTCGTAGCGAAGATACACTCAAGGCAATGTCAAAAACTTGACGAAGGAGCTGGTGCTGTCGGTTTATAACGCGATTCCAGAACAAAACAGCTAGCGGTTTGAGATAAATAATCCTTTGCAAAATCAGATGAATGCAGAAATCACTATTATTCCACGATATTGTAGTACTGGGGATAACTACTGAACGCGTTGAGCAAATTTTACAACAAAACCGGGTATTTTACAATCCAAAAATATAGAAAAACTGAAGAGCCGAATAACTGTCGAACTGTTATAAAACTGAACGAAATAAGTCTAATCTAACAAAACTATAATCTAACAAAAAAAATTATCTCACGTAATTTTCACCGACAAGTGCCAGCAATTCTGAATAACAGTGCTATAATAACAATTGCTTATGTTGCATTATTGCATACAAAGAAGCAAAATTCAACAATGAATTACTCAAATGAACGGCTCATCTCTATGATAACACAGCTAAGCGGATATAGTTTCTACAACAAACGTTAACTAAGTTACAAGCTTAAATTTGCAACCAAAACTTTCACTTTGTTCCCAATTTACTAGTTCACAATCAATGTCACATCACACGATTCACCCTCACCACAGTTCACCGTCCTCTCCATAGGTTGAACCTAGCTGTTTCCTCCGTTCGTCAATCTGCTGCTGCCGTGTCCCACCCGGACGTCGCTACGACGCGGCGCGGCGGGGAGTATTAAAAGCAATCGAAAAGTTTTTCCCTTCTTTTCATGGCAGGTGCTTCCACAAATTGATAAAGAAGACAGGGTTAATAGAGCAAACGTGACTCTCGTTCGCTGGGGGAAACCGGGTGACCTGACTCGAAATTTGTGAGCTCAGCTCACTTTGGTGGAAAGGAATTTTCCCCCACCAAAACCCGGAGGGCGATTTCTCCGCCTCTCGTTACAAAAGCGAAAAACAAGCAGATTTTCCCTGTCATGGACCGGTTCGTGTTCGGAAAAGAGTAGCGAAATCCTGCAACATTCAGGATAGGATTATAGTTTTATCGGACATCGAAACGACGAGATTACGGGGCGGTTTAGCTTGTTCATTATGATACCGAATGCACGAGTTACTCAGCTCGATCGAGTTAGTGAGCAAAAAATGATGAAACAGTTGCTAGATGAGGAAACAATGTAGGTTATATTAGACAAGAGAAAACATCCACTGTTATACATTACCCAGAATATGACTTTTTTTTCAGAAAGTAACTGGCTTCACGGTGGGATACAGCTCTAAATTTAGTTATTGGCGCAAAGTCCTTTTCTGCGAGCTGCTGCTGCTGAACAATCCGAAAAAATAGTAAAAAAGCACTCGCAATTCAAACTCAATCGGATAGGATCGAAATATGCACAGTCGCAGTGCAAATATTCAATCCTGACTGGCATCCACTGGCGAACGACGTGACGCGCGGTGGAACGAAACGGAAGAGCACCAACACGAAAATGGGTTTTCCTCGCTGAATAAGCACACACCGGAAATGGATTCTTGTGTCAACATTTCTGCAGTGGATTTTCCTATTAATACAAAATTGCTGCAATAACTGCAGCAGCCCGCTGCGCTGCACAACCAGCGCAGGCGGATCTCTGGTCTGCATCCTGGCCATGCGGTGCGAGAAAATGTGCAGAATGTGGGTTGATGATGCTGCCAATATTGGGGACAAATGAAAATGAAAATAAATGGAAGAAAAGTGTCCAACCGCGTGCGCGAGCACTACTGCACTGGTGGCTGGTGGCAGAGTTTGATTCGAACATTTTTACTTTTGAACTCAAAAAGTTCCGACCATGTTTAGTTGACGAAATTGGCACCAGAACCAAACCAACCTGAAAGTACAACACCCGCCAACAGCAACAGTTTTTCCGCTTTGATCAACATGCATACAGCTGCCAGTAATTGCACCCGACAGGACGCACAAAACACGTTTGTTCGGTTGTATCAGTCTGTCGTTGGTTGAATATGTATAAAATGCATCCTGGGGGATCGCCAATATTTATTGGTCCAACATATCGTTGTGGCATGTGACTGCTCGTGCACCGAATGCGGCAGCGAACGTTTCCGGTAACACATGTAATGGGACAGTACATGCTCTGAAGTGCCATAAATCACATTATTCTCGCGATTTTGTAAAACATTATATTATTGCGTATTGCGTTTTTTGTCCCCTTGCTGAAGCGTCAGTCATTCTGTTTATTCTCTCCAACCTAGCAAGAGCAATTTTCTACAGCCGCTTGTAAACTATTTCACAATTTCTCAAATTCCATTAAAAAACTTAGCCATACCTTTCAATTAGCTGAAATAATTTTCCCCGGTCTTCCACTTGGTGAAACCATAAATTAAAAGTTTTTCATTAAACTTATTCCAGCTTCAGTCCGCCGAACCGGCTGACTGCCAGGTCCGGATTCGCAGCCAAGATAGCTTCTTCCGGGTGAAAAGCAAAAGCGGGCAAAAAAAGCAAACTAGAAAGGGTAGTGTAGTAAAGTGCTTCTTGAGAAGATCCAGAATCGGAAAAGCTTTTAACACTCGCTTTCGACTTTTAAACTTGCACTTACACTACCGTTTCGGAGTAAGTGGTCGCCGGGTGCGCACCCACCCGCACACCGACGACGACACACAGACACGTTCACTCAACCGAAGACGGACGTACGTACCCTTACGTACGTACGCATGTACTCCGATGCAGCTGGAGAGCAGGGGGTCACTTAATTGGCCTCTAAAGGAAATTGTTGTCCTGACCTTCAAGCTTATGGGGACTTCTTATTCTTACACTAACAAATTTTAGAATTTTATTCGTGTTCTGTGAAAAACGTTTTTTGGAAATGGTCACTTCTTTACTGAAAACTTGTTTTTAGTGACGAAGCTTATTCTGGTTGATAATATCGAAACAAAAGGTGCCCGCGAATGAGCAAAGACAATTGAAATTTATCACGGAAAAAGGTGTAATTTTGTATCCATCGCTGAACAAAAATGAACTGTAGAGCAGTAATACTATAGAGAAAGAAGGGGTAAAAGTGCGATGGGGGTAGAAGTGCGATTCAATGATTTATCGGTGCAGATTCCGAGTAAATTGACTACATTGGCATGGATGACAACTTTGGCAGCTTGAATCTAACGTAAAATTTAATTCCTTACGAAGCATAGTTGCTGAGTTATGTGCAAATGTTGATTGCCGGTTTTGATGTAATTTTTAGTTATACGGCAAATACGATATCATCAGGAGAATATTACTTGTTGAAAATTTGTAGCAGCATTTTACATCACTCACATATCTGTTTTGAAAATTCAGTGAAAAGAATTTACAAAATATATTTCACTTTTCCATAATTTAATCGAACACCGTCAAGAGCCTAACGAGGTAAAAGTGCGATTCACGGACGGGGCAAAAGTGCGATTCATGGACGAAGCAAAAATGTTTAGTTAATTATATACAGCCTTAGGCACTATATTACAGATACTAGAAATGGAAGATCTGCAGAAAACTGTGTGCTCTACAGATGCTGGCCGAAGGAAAACAATGTTTTTCCGCTGATGAAACGAAAAACAAACGTTTGGAAAAGTTTCGATCTGACGGAGGCTGCAGTACACGAGCGCAAAATTGGAAAGGTGCAAATTGAGAATATTCCTTACCGAAACATACCACAGATTGAAGATAATCTGGTTTTATTAGCTACTGCTGTGCTAATTTCATGGATTCGTACTTTTGCCCCGCGGTATTCGCACTTTTGTCCTATCACTATTATTCCTGGTGATTTATAGTTGAATGTGAAGACATTGAGTTACTGCACCACTATAAGACATATTTTGTTGTTGTCCTTCTTTATATCTCACGATAATTGATGACAACTTCAAACATCGCACTTATGCACCGCCCTACTCTATATATCGTAGTTGTAGATAAGGAATCTTTGGATAAAATGGTCAATGAGAATGAATAATTTCCAGTGTTTTGATGGTGAATTTTTGGTGATGACTTTTTGGTGGAGAATTTTTGAAATTGCTGATTCCATATCCCGTAGTAGAGACCAATTCCGGTCAATTTTATAGTTTATAGTTTTTTTTTCGTTAGAGAGAGAGAGAGAGAGAGAGAGAGAGAGAAAGAGGCGAGAAGAAATAGAAAAATGAGCGAAATAGAATCAAAGAGTCAAAAAGATAATGAAAATGTAGGAAAACATAGAGAAAAATAGGGATAAACAACAATCAAATATTGAAAATAATGGACAGAAAAAGAGAAAAGGATGTTAACAATAACAAAAAGATAAAGAGAGAAAGAGAGAAGAGATTAGAAGAGAATGAATAGAGAAAAACGGATAGAAAGAAAGAGAGTAATGGTACTGAAAAAAGAGATAAAGAGAAAAAGACAAAGGTATAGGTATAGAGAAAGAGAAATAAAAAGAAAGTAGTAAAGCTAAAAAGGGAAAAAATAGAGAGAATAAAAAGAAAAAAATAGAGAGAATTGAATAGCGAGGATGATAAAACCATAGCGAGTAAAAGAAAAGGACCAAGAAAAAGTTGGAAAGAAAGAAAAGAAAAATATAACAAAGAATGAGAGTACCATAACAGGGAGGGAAACAGATAACAGTAAAAAAGAAAAGAAACGGTAAAACTGTTAATAAGAATGGGATAGGATAGGATGGGATGATTTGAATGAATGAGGTTTTACCCTTCCTTCAAAGCTTACTCTGTTTTACCCAGTCGTTCCTTACTGCCAGTGTTACGGCTGGCTGGCTCGGAGGTCGGTTCCTCTCTGGAGCCACCAAAATATTACCGCTAGGGGTATTAAATTGAGAGTAACCTGACTTGTCCTCTTTTAAAAGAGTATCTTCAAAGATGTTTATCTTTAAACTTACTAACCAAGGTCCTTCTCCTATTCGGAAGGCTTAGAGAGCAAGTTGATAAACTTTCAAAGTACTGTTCGGATAAGAAAGAACCTTACTGCTTGTCAGTTTAACTCTAGTTTATTTTCCGCAAAACTACTCTATATATACAAAATTTTACAGAAGAAATCCTATACCTAAAAGGTCTAAACCTGCGCCTAACGAAAAAGGAGAAAAGAAGAGAGAAATAATTGTTCATTCAAATTTGCCTATTTTGTGCCGAAACTTGATAATCCGGAATTTACGACCGGTCATTAATCACAAATGTTTAATCTTCCCTATTCGAGTGCGAATGCATTCATTCCTTCTTTATCTGTTCCTTCCGCTTAGTGAAAACTACCTGAGGCGGGTGTAGAGTGTGGGCGCTTAATCCGCATTGCACATTCTAATCGTTTCTGCACTTTCGTTCGGACCCTGCATATAATTGCCTATGCAGCCTAATCTGCAAAAGGGTCTCGCTCAAGTACCTGGTTTTGGTTTATGGTTTGTTTTTGTTGACCTTTCGTCTTTACTTGAATGAAACGTGATTATGAAAGTAAACCGCAAATGTTTTAATGACTCAGCAGATGTTTGTTTCCTTTCTTCTAATTTTTCTACAATTTGTACACGCAGGTATCAAAAAATATATAATTCATGAATCTATTTTAAGAACCTTCTTTAGCTATAGGAAATAAATGAATTGAATTTAACTAAATATTAATAAACTTTCTAATTAAGATGCGTAAGTAACAGCCAGTCTTATTATCTCCAATTATAACCGTCCCTAGCGAGGATTCATTGCATTCCTCTGATCAGTACACTTTAAATATTAGAGTGATTTTTACACTGCCACTACCCACGACCACTCGCTTGTTAAAGGAGACTCGGTAACCTTGCAGCTATGGAGAACAGAACAGGATGAGATGAAATAGGATAGGATAGGAAAGGGTAGGATAGGATAGGATAGGATAGGATAGGACAAACAACTTCGAGGCCCGTAAGAAAAGAGCCATCACTTTCAAATGAGTTTTAGGGTCAACTACCTTTACGTTTATACCACTTATGATTTTCCTGACGATGGCCAGACGTTCGCCACACACCGTAGATTTGAAATAAGTCAACAGTTCAACAAACTCGCGAGTGAAGAAGAGAGAGTAGAATTATCAGTGCGAATTTTTCATAAAAAACTGAAAAAATCGGAAAAATAGTATAAGTTTAGACTAAAGTCTAAGTTCAAACTCGAGAACAAGTCTAGACCTATAAGCTATAACCGAGTCCAAATTTGAGACTAAGTCGAGCTTTAAGAATGAGTCCGAGTAAATCCAAATCGCCATCCAATTCCAAGTCTAATTCCAAGTAAGTTTAAGACCATATCCAAGTCCAAGTTCACGTCCATGTCCAAGTCCAAGTCCAAGTTCAAGTCCAAGTCCAAGTCCAGGTCCACGTCCACGTCCGCGTCCACGTCCACGTCCAAGTCCAAGTTCAAGTTCAAGACCAAATCCAAGACCAAGTTCAAGTCCAACCCCAAATCCAAGTTCAAGAGCATATCCAAGTCCAAGTTCACGTCCATGTCCAAGTTCAAGTTCAAGTTCAAGTTCAAGTCCAAGTCCAAGTTCAAGTTCAAGTTCAAGTTCAAGTTCAAGTTCAAGTTCAAGTTCAAGTTCAAGTTCAAGTTCAAGTTCAAGTTCAAGTTCAAGTTCAAGTCCAAGTCCAAGTCCAAGTCCAAGTCCAAGTCCAAGTCCAAGTCCAAGTCCAAGTCCAAGTCCAAGTCCAAGTCCAAGTCCAAGTCCAAGTCCAAGTCCAAGTCCAAGTTGAAGTCCAAGTCCAAGTCCAAGTCCAAGTCCAAGTCCAAGTCCAAGTCCAAGTCCAAGTCCAAGTCCAAGTCCAAGTTCAAATCCAAGTCCAAGTTCAAGTTCAAGTCCAAGTCCAAGTCCAAACCAAGTTCAAATCCAAGTCCAAGTTCAAGTTCAAGTCCATGTCCAATTCCATGACCAACTCTGTATCGGAATCCGTATCCAAGTTCATATCCGAATCCGAATCAAAATCGGAGATCAAATCCAAATCCGAGTTCGTTTCGAAATCCTATACCAAGGTAAAGTACAACTCCAACCCACTCCCAAATGTAAGCCCATGACCAAATTTAATTCTAAGCTGGAATTCAAGTCCAATTACAGGTCCAAATCGAAATCAGAATTTAAAGGTGCAAGTCCATATCTGCATTCAATTTCAAGTCAGAATCCAAGTCCATGCTTAGCTGAAGTTCATGTACAATTCTATTTCGGGTTGAAATCCGAGTTCTAATCAAAGTTGAAAAAGGACTGGGAACACTGTATAAAGAAGAAAGTGCATTTCGGATTCGCGCGAATTAATTATCGGAAACTTGCGTTATTAGCGCGTAATAAATCGGTGTTATACTTTAGAATTGTGAAATATATAATGCCGCGTGTGAATATTATGAAATCTGCCAGTGAGCACTAGTGGTTTGATCACAACGAGCAAAATATGTTTACGTTGCCTTCGCTGCTGTGCGGGGGGGACAGACGAAAATGAAACAAATAGTGCAGAAAAATGGGAAGATGTGTGGCCGAAAGTATTAGTGGTTGATGCAGGGAAGCCGAGACGGAGAGATCGTGAACGGCGGCAATCGGACGAAGTTTGTTTTCTGTTTACTTGCTCTTTCTTTTTTTTTTTTTCTTTCTCGCTTTGGCGCAGACCATTTGGTCCATGACAGCCAAGTCTTGTATTAATTGTCAAATGACAGTAGTGTAGTGAAATGACGTTGACGACGATTTAAGGGAATATTATTTTGTATAAATGTTTTGGTTAGCAGTCACTACTTAGGCTATATCGTTACAAGACTGAAGTGTAGTTGCATTTAATATAAATTTGCTTACTTACGAGTTTAAACGCTAACTTTAATCTCCTTGACAAAACGCGCAATCTGTATGATATTATCTAGTTTGTTTTCAGTTAGCACAGGTATTAAATCTAGTTTCTTCGCCAGTATTGGATATTTGCTTCTTTGTGAGTTATATTTAGGACAGTCGTGTAGGATATGAAGTATGTTTTCCTGAGTGTTACACGTATCACAGTTTTCCTTCGCTACCAGTCCCCACTTATACAGCCTGTCTTTGGTGGCTAAGTGACCAGTACGAATTCTTGATATAATTATCGTGAGATCGGTTGGTAAACAAATATGGTGAAACCAAGGTTTCAGTCTAATGTCGGGGAGGATTTTAAAGTGGTATACACCTTTTTCTTTTGAGATTTCCTTGTATCTTTCGTTCCATAGGCAGGTATTTTCATTTTTCAGACTTAGTATTAAATCTTCTTTAGTGATTGGCATATCTTCAATACAGTTTCTTGTTGTTCCTAATTTAGCAGCATAGTCTGCTCTATCATTCCCGGTTAACTGTATATGTCCCGGTATCCATTGTATGGTAAGATTATTTATCTGTGAATTATTTACTAGTCTATAAATGGTGCAGATAAGAAAATTTTTCTCTGTTTTTGTATTTTTAATGAGTTGAGCGGCACTTTGGCTGTCAGTGAATATTACCGCCTTTGAGATTGATTTGTTTATTAAGTACTCCACAGCTCTGATTATTGCCACGATTTCAGCATTCATTATAGTGAATTGTGTTTTAAGTCTGCCACTGTGCGACACTTTTTCTTCTTGATCATATTTTCCATAACCCGTTCGTCCATCCATTTTCGATCCATCAGTGAACATTTTATAATGATTCGCGTAAGTAGTGTGAATTAAATTAAGTACAATTTGTTTTTGTGTTGACGTTGTGCAGTTTTTCTTTTTAAGAGTTGTGATTTCTGGGTGAATTACCAATTTTTTTGGTTGTTCAAACGGGACTAACTTAGCGAGTTGTAGTAAGTGGAAGTTGTTTAAGTTAGCGGTCTTTTCAAGATATGAATATTGTTTTGGCATGTCATCTGCCAGTATGAATTCATATAAAAAGGGTATAATCGGGCTGTTTCGATAATAAATGATTTTAGTTATTTCTTTGAAAGCTAGATATTCTGCTCTTTCTTTAAGAGGAAGCCGACCTATTTCAGATATAATAACATGGTTTGGCGTAGATTTAAGATATCTCATTGACGTTCGAATTGCTAAATTTTGTACGGTTTCTAGTTTGGAGAATTTCGTTTTAGCAGCAGATGCTACTATTGTTATGCCGTAATCTATATGGGGTTGAACAATTGCATTTGAGATGTTTAGCATTGTGGAAGGGTGTGCGCCATTTTTCCGTTTCGCTATCATTTTTAGTATGTTGACTTTTTTTTAACTTTAGTTGCTGTTGCTTCAATATGTTTATCATATTTTAATCTATGGTCGATAAGTATTCCAAGGAACTTATGAATGGGTTTAGCTTCTATCGAGTGGTTATTTATAACTATATTATTAATTGGATGGAACTTGTTGGTCATGACCATGGTTGCACTTTTTTCTGGGTTTACTATCATTCCGATACTGTTCAAAAAGTTAGTAATATCGTTTAAGAATTCGTTCATTTTTTCCGTTGCCCGGTTTAAATTCTTTGCTTTCACCATAACTGTGAAATCATCTGCGAATTGGAATATGATTTTGTCTCTACTAGATAGGTTGTGAATTTTCATCGTATAAATGTTGAATAATACCGGTGACAAGGGGCATCCCTGTGGGAGTCCTTTGTTGGTCCACCTGCTTATTTCAGTGTTGTCGTTCAATTTGAGTATAATATTTCTTTTCCGTAGATATGAGTATATCCAATTTACAATTTCTGTTGGTATGTTATTTTCCTCCAATATTTTTATTAGTTTTTCGATATTGACGTTGTCGAAAGCTTTTGTTAGATCTAGATACGTAGTTATTACTATTTCATTTTCTCGCTTCGCACTGTAAACATGGGATAGAAAGGTATTGACACAATTAATCGCTGACGTTTTCTTCCTGAAACCGAAAGAAAAGGGTGGTAGTGTATTATGTTCATCTATGTGTTCTGTGATTCTACGTTTAATGATAAAATTTATGAGTTTTAGTATTACGTTTATCATGGCTAATGGTCTATATGACAAGGCCTGATTAGGATTTTTTTATTGTTTCAGGATTGGTAGAACGAGATGCCGTCTACTCCGGGCGAGGATCGGTTGCTTTTTGATTGGATAACATTATTTATTTCACTGTAGCTTATTTCGATTGTTTTCTCTGAGGGTTTCATATGATGTTGTATTTCATTTTGAATTTCAGGAAAGTTAATTTCGATGAATTGGTTTGCTAGATTGTTGTTATTCAGTAGGTGCATATTATTTTTGCTAGGAAAACCTCCGCTAATTCTCTTGACCGTTTTCCATAGTTCACTTGTAGACATACTCGGGTTTATCGTATCGATGAGATTGTTCCAATCAACTTTTGAAGCCTTTCTTATAAGTTGCTTTAATTTAGCTTTAGCTTGTTTGAATTTTAAAAGGTTATCATAAGTTTGGTTTCTAAAATAAGTAACCAAGAATTTGTTTTTAATTTTTAATTGTTCCTCTATTTCATTATTCCACCAGTGTTTCAATGTATGGTTTTTATTTTTGATTTTGTATTTTGCTTTATGTATTTGATCTTTAATCAGTGGTACTAAATCGTGTTCGTCCTGAATAGTATTTATATCAATGGCATTGATATTTTCAAGGGCTTTTTTTTATTAATAAATTCTCGTTGTGAGTAATATTCTTTAGTCGCGTTTTGCACTTCGAAGCTAATTATTTTGTGGGTACTTGCAATTTCATCATGTAATACAGCCCATTCAATTTTGGGTGCTATATCAGGAGAGACTAATGTTAGATCAATCGATGAAGGTGTTGTATTTGGGGGTTTGATTAAAGTAGGAGAGCCATCGTTAAGTATAATTAGATTAGAGTTTTCTATCATATCGGCAATCATCTCACCTCGTGGGCATGTATTCTGTAAAGAGTTCCAAATTTGATGATGAGCGTTAAAGTCGCCGCCAACTATTGTTTGCAATTTATTCTTTTCTATTAGTTCAAAAAGTTTCCTGAGAGGTTCTTTAATATCTTGATTTCTAATTGGTAGTGGAGGTATATATATTGATATTCCAAATAATCTAGGAGTTGTGTTAAGAGTTTCAATAGCAATTATTTCTAATGGACTTAAGTTTGGTAATGTTATTTTTTCAAATTGCAAATTTTTTTTAATTAGTATTCCTACTCCTCCATAACCGTTTGGTCGAAGGGATTTTACAAATTTGTATCCGGAAAAGTTTAAATTCTCTTCGGGTCTAATCCAAATTTCCTGTAGCATTGCTATATCTGTGTTGTTTGTGGCTAGGAAGTGTTTAAGAATCTTTTTGGTTTCAGGTGATCGGATGCTTGTTATATTGTGTTGCATGAACCTTTGATTTCTTTGTTTATCCATTGTTATACCCAGATTTATTACCTCTCGCTGTTACTTCCGGTTCTATTATTTCTTTTATTTGATCACTAATATTGATTAATAGAATGTCGGAGTCTATTGAGTCTTTTTGTTTATGTTGTTGGCTGAACTTAAATATTGTATCCTGTACTGTTTTAATCTTTTTCATAATTGTGTCGAGGTTCAGTTGTTTTATTAGATCTTGTTTAACTTGTTGTACGATTTTATCTAGGTGTTTGTTGTTTAGGATTTGTGTTTGAGATTGTTTAGGCGAGTTAGGAATTGTTTCTTCTACATTATTTGTAGCTAAAGGAAGCAATGGAAAATCTTCATGTGAGGTTAGTCTGTGTTGCACTGATTGAATTTTGGGGAAACGGAATGCGGCTTCAATAAAAGTAAGTTTTTCTGATGCCATCAGATGTCTGATGCTGTCTTGTCTTACTCTCTCTGGACATTCGCGGTCATTTGATCTATGATTTCCTGCACAGTGGCAGCATCTAGGGGGTGCTTTACAGTTTCGTCCGTCATGTTCTAATGAGCAAACTATACACCTTGGGGTTTTACTCTTACATGCCTTAGCTGTATGGCCATACCTACAGCAGTTAAAGCACATTCTCAGGGGGAAAACATATACAGTTACTTTAGCAGGGATACCAAAAATTGTTACCTGTTTAGGGAGTTCCTGTCCTTTTACGAAAATCTTCACAGAATATGTCGGTTCTAGTTTATCATTGTTTTTTCTCTGTATACGTTCTACTTTGGTTATTTCGTATTTTTCAGCTTGAATACTCTCCAAGATCTCTGCTTCCGACAGAGATGGAGGTACACTTCTGACTACTCCAATGGATTCTTTCATCATATTAGGTACGTAGACATTATACTTAAACTCTTCTTTAAGCAGTTTTGAATTGATTAATCCTTCCGCTTGACGCGGACGGTCAAAACAAATTCTATATCTGCCTCGCCCCGCCATTTTTAATTCTCTGTATTCTTTTATACCACAATTGTGTAAAATTTTAGCAAGTTCCATAGGATGGATTGGTCTCGTGTCTCGGGTTGTTCTGGAGTTGTTATCCACTGGTGTATCTTTTGTTTCCTGTCTTTCGATGAAGAAAACTGTATCGCTATTGTTCTTCGTCCAACCTTCAGTTTGAGGATTTTTATTGTTCCTCTTATTGGTATTGGCCTTTGTTTGTGTTGGTTCTTTGGTAAGTGTCTTTGTGTTGGAGTTTGCATTGTGACTTTTAACAGTATTATCTTGTCTTTGTTTTTTTGATTGTGTTATATCTAAGCTGTCGTCCGAACTATCAAATGACATGGCGTCATCTGGTAGGGGGACCTCTTCCGGTTCCGTTTTTTTTTCCTTTCTTCATGTCTTTTGTTCTCTTTGCTAGCTTGTTTTCAAGGTCTTCGAGTCTGCATTCTTCACGTTTTCTTCTTAGTCTAACACCGGTATTCGGTTGATCTGGGAACCCCTGAAAATTCAGTCCGTTCTCAAATCCCGGGAAATCTGTTTCATCACCATCCATACACTATCCCACTTTAGTTATTCACTTATATCCTTGACTAGACAAAAGACTTATATCTATACCTATTCTAACCTTAAATTTAGATATTATACGAAAGATTAAGAAAGAATAAAGTTAGCAAAATTAACGTAGGGAAATATCGCGAGTAATCTTCAGTCCTATACACTGTAGTCCTAAAGGGGCCGCGCCGCAAAAAAATCATACAAAACGTTTTGTTATAAATTTTTGGAAAACACGTGTTCGCGAAAAAACAAGACTGCTATGACAGTTTGAGCGAGAATGACTTGCTCTTTCATTCTTGCTTTGAGCTAGAGATGACAATACAGCCGCGGTGCAGTGCGGTAAAGTGTTGCTATGTGACCTGGAGAATATTTCATTCGACAGATGAAGATAAGTATTCTGTTTTCATTCGTGTATTGCCACCATGACTCATTTTGGTACAAATCTTTCGCACCAACTATTGTGAATAGTTGTTGATATGTTGTTTGTGACTTTGTTGTCAAATTATCGGTGGTAATAGATATCGTTAAAATAATAACTTAAATGTCAATATTTGTCGATACATAGTGTGGTCGATATTTTTCGTCAAATTGCGAGAATACTAGAGTAGCTAGCGTTAAGAGATGTGCAATGCACGGGTGAAAACAATAATATTGATATGGATCCTCTTAATTATTATTGTTCTCAATTTTAAATATATTACACTAAATACGCGCCAGAATAATGAAAATTATTCTGGAAGTGTGGATACATAAAAGTATTCATGCGGGGCTTATTGTTTATGAAGGAGACCTCGGAATGTGCGTGTATATCCAGGCATTCTAAAAATGGGTCGCTGGATGAACAATAGAGCTTTCACCTTCCATCTCCAGGACTAAAATTATTTGCATTTATAACAGAAACCAACTTTCTAGCTTAGAGATGCAATTAATTTTTTTACATAAAAGCGCTGCCGGTCAGCGGGCGATGGATTGTATCACACACACAAATCCGAGTTCTAATCAAAGTTTAACATTAAACTTACCAACCGAACTCCACGAATATGTTTCGCTAAAAGATTGAAAATTCTGCGATTGTCCGTAGATTAGTGCTACTATTTTTCTTGATGAAAAGATAAATGGTAATGCAATTAGCTTTGCATTATGTTTTAAATATATTTTCTAATAAAACTAGTTAATGATATCCGATTCCGAGGCTCCCAGTTTATCTCGAGGTACGACACTGATCTAATAAACCAGTCGTCTTATATTCGAATCTCAATAAATGGTTGCGGAATAAGAACAGTAGGTCACGTTTCTAAAATGGCATCTAGACGTTGCTTCTTGTCTCGTCTAAGCCCAATTAAAGTGCATGTCTAAAAGTCTGAGTCCAAGTAGAGCTCACGTACGAGTCCAAGTACAAATCTACGACCAAAGTCAAAGTTTCAACTCAATCCTAAATACGAGTCCATATCCCCGATTAGATCCAATCTAAACTCCAATCTCTATTGGAGTCCAGGTCCAATTTTAAGTCAACGTCCAATTTCCGAACCCACAACCTATTGCAAATCCATATCAAGTCCTAACTCCAAGCGTGAGGCCAATAACGAGTTTAAACTATAAACCCCCATACTGAAGTCCTTTACAAGTTCAAATTCAAGTGTATTTCTCAGTATAAATGCAAATTTAATTCCGAGTCCGAGTTAAAAACACTTTTACAACAATTAAAAAAGTCAACAATTTATCGATGAAATCCCAAGTTGCAATTTGAGTTTTATTGTACCCTTGTTGCGGTATTTACGACAAATTTTGGTCACCAGAGCTGCCAAGGGTGTGTAATATAACCAACACTGTTATTAAGATGCAAATATTATCGTGTCAAATTCCGAAGTTTTTGCTCGTTGAGTATATATCAGCTACTATTTAATCTAATAATGCTTAAATTTGGATCTAAATGTAAGAATTGGATACTACACAACGTTTTGATGGCTATAATGGAGCGATTTCGATTTGCTATAAACTGCAAAATTTCTGTTCAGATTATCCTCCACGTACAGCTTGCACTTTGTCACGGTTGCCATATGGAGCCAATTCCTTATGATAAACGAGCTAACTTCCACCATTTCGCGTTAACATTGATTCATATATTTCCGTACGTACCTTTCTTGTTGGAGTTTGAGTTTACTGATACATATTCTTTTCGAATTACAATCGAGTACATCCTTTTTCAAATGTATTGCTCCAAACCACTAATAAAAAACATTTTTGTAAAAAATTATAGAATTGCTTTCATGCAAACAGTTCAATAACAAGGAGTTTGTTTCGAAATGAATCCGGTGTTTTTGGTGTGGAAAATTTTCCAGTTCTACTTCGGTACCGGAACTTTTTGGCGAAAATTTTAGCAAAACAAAGTGAATACTGAAAAAAGTTAGAGCAAATTCAAAGGTCAGATGAAATGTGGCTTTCATTTTTCCGAATTTGTAAAGCAAAGAGTCGAAAATTTGTCTGAATTCAAATACCACTTGTCAACAGAATGCCATGAATTCTCAAACAAAGTACACCCCAAAAATTGCACCTACCGGTAAAGCCACAGGACCGTAGTTGGACGAGAGTTCTTTCTTAGCCATTTTATTCATGGCCCTTCGCAACTAACCATCATAATTAAAATGGCATGGTTTTCGTTTCCCGAGTTAGAAACATTGTTTCATCATAGTTTTTCGTTTCACCGCTGTTAAGGGGAAACTTTATCCCAGAAGATATATATATTCACAGCATCATCTGTTTAGCTTCATCTGGCTGGCAGTTACTACGAAGAGTGTAACTTATCGAATACCGAAAACCCAGCCCAGCAGCGCTTTGTATAGGAAGTGACCTTGCTCTGGTAAGGGTCTTCCCGTGTTCTGTTCTTCTCAATTTAAATAGTTTTAATTAACTTTGACTTTTATTTTGCCACACAATAGACGTTTGTAAAGGTACCTAGCGAGCTAAGAAGATACGATACTGTTAGGTGTGGGTGCTTCTAACGATAACTTTTTTTTTGGTTCGTTCATTCTTTCGGTTTCCGATCTACGGTTACCTCAGGAAAGAAAAGCTTCCATCTGCAAACTGTGAGAAGGTAAAGCGAGGACAAAGCTAACTTTCGCTCCCTCATCCGCTCAAAGCCATTTTAATTATCCTTTAATTTGCATATAAATTGTCTTGTTCAGGGAAGGACAGAACAATGAAGCCTGAGTAAGTAATAAAGACGTTATTTCTTTTTTTGTCCAATCCAAAACCGTTCCATCAGCTGGGAAAAAATCGTTTTCATTTCATTTCGACCGTGTTACAGTTTTGACAATTCAAATTAATGGATGGTAATCGAACTGCCAATCCCTGTGCTAGTTAGGGAATTTCGCGAATGGATTTTACCTCACCTATGAGGCCCGTTCCTAACGGGGAAAAAACTGCATAAGAGCTGAATCGAAAAGCAATCTCAGTAAGTAAAAGTTCCTCCCCATTATTGCCACCGTGTGGAAAGCAAAAAGCAGAACACAAATTCATCCATCTCACCCGCAGTGCTGTGCAACCGCTGTTCGTGGTGAATAAACTCCAGTCTGTGACACTAATTTTCTAGCTAAACATTAATTAAAAGCTCCGTGTGATGTGCAAACTCAGCACGACACTCCGGAATCCGCTAATTTAATTTTCGTTAGTTCTGCCTCAATGAAACAAACGGCTCACACCGAGCGGAGCTAAGCCAAACACACCGTCTCCCGGCTGGTGCTGATCCCGACAGTTCCCATATGTGTGTGTGTGTGTGAGAGAGTGTGTGTATGTGCCAAACGGCATCCTTCACCAGGGCAGACGAGGGCTTAGTGAACACAATCGCGGGTGTGGTAAGCCAGTGTAGAACCCCACAAACAATTCCAGCATCCGATTTGCAGAGAAAGCGACTGTGAAAGAGAGAGTGCGTAGGTAACGGCGACCGGGGGAAATGGCATTATTCATACTGCAGACTGGTTGGAACTGAACTGGTTGGTGTTTTTCCCTCTCTCCGGTCGGTGCAACCCAACCGAATTTTCCTCTTCGAACGAACGAACGAAAATTCTACGAGTTCGACACGCTAGTTACGTAATGCCAGCAGTGGCGGGCAGCCGCAGAGTTTATGGAAAAGTTTAAATCCATGCTTTTGTGCTTTCATTTCATGCTTCACAATCGCAAAGCTCACAAATGACGACGGCACGAGAGGCTAGTGCTAGTGTGTGATGGGAAGGGGGGGGGAGTATGAAGCACTGCAGCAGTTTCCCTCGTCAATTACCGCTGACTGGCAGTGAATAGCTATTTGATTCAATGAGTGTGCATTTGGGTAATTTGGCCCAAAACTCTGCTCACCTCGGCTTCCCTCTCGAAACTCTTTGCGCCGTTCCCCGGACACGGTCGGCCGGCCGCCGGTTGCGAAGGAAAGGCAGATCCTTGAACTATGTCCGTAGATGGAAAGTGATTATGATCCAGCTTTCGCTTCGCTGTCGGTCTGTACCTACCTACCACCTAGCCGACAATGTCGTGACAATGGAAACGAGAACTTTTACCACCAACTAAACCACACTTGAGTTAATTAGAATCAATTGCCGAACTGGTTCAATGTTCCATTTACTGTACGGTTGACATTCCGGGTTAGTGACACAGTACACCGGGTATGTTTTAGGGGGCAATAAAATCTGTTGAATCGGATGAATAATAAAAATGAATAGCTGAAAATGTTTACACCATTATTCGCGTTTAATAAGTCATCGTATTTAAAATCTTGCAATCAGTATAGGAAAAATCAATGAAGGATTAATTCTCAATAAACATTAGAAGTACTGAAGCCTTTAACCACAATGCTTTTCTGGCATACAAAAAAAAGAGAAAACAGACAAAAAAATAAACACAGCAAATTGTTAAAAACCAGAATTAAACACCTAATAAAAATTCAGTGTAAAAAAACGTTAAGAAAAATAAATACAAGTAAAAATAAAATTTAAAAATAAGTAGTGAAATATAAGAAGTGAACAATGTAGGGTCAAGCAAAAGGAGTGGGAAAGAACGAGTGTCGAACAAGATATGAATAGTACAGGGTTAAGAATTAGGAATGAATATTAGGCAATTAAGAATGTGGGTTAAACAATGAGCAGTGAATCATTAGCTGTTAAGATTATACTACGAAGAATAAAGAGAGAAATATAAGAACCAAAGAATGAGTAAAGTAAAGTTTAATAAAGGAAGAAAAAAAATGAGGAGTAAAGAAAGGAAAGTGAAGGAATAAGGTGTTATCAGTAATAAACCAAGAAACAACAAATAAGAAATAAGGAAACAGAAATCACACCATCAGAAAATTAAAAATCAAAATTAAAAACTTGAAATCAAAAATCACAAAATCGAAAAACCAGAAAACAAAAATTAAAAATCAAAAGTCCAAAATTAGACATCAGAAATCAAAAATCAGAAATCAGAAATCAGAAAACGGAAATCAGAAATCAGAAATCAGAAAACAGAAATCAGAAATCAGAAATCAGAAATCAGAAATCTGAAATCAGAAATCAGAAATCAAAAATCAGAAATCAGAAATCAGAAAACGGAAATCAGAAATCAGAAATCAGTAATCAGAAATCAGAAATCAGAAATCAGAAATCAGAAATCAGAAATCAGAAATCAGAAATCAGAAATCAGAAATCAGAAATCAGAAATCAGAAATCAGAAATCAGAAATCAGAAATCAGAAATCAGAAATCAGAAATCAGAAATCAGAAATCAGAAATCAGAAATCAGAAATCAGAAATCAGAAATCAGAAATCAGAAATCAGAAAACGGAAATCAGAAATCAGAAATCAGAAAACAGAAATCAGAAATCAGAAATCAGAAATCAGAAATCAAAAATCAGAAATCAGAAATCAGAAATCAGAAATCAGAAATCAGAAATCAGAAATCAGAAATCAGAAATCAGAAATCAGAAATCAGAAATCAGAAATCAGAAATCAGAAATCAGAAATCAGAAATCAGAAATCAGAAATCAGAAATCAGAAATCAGAAATCAGAAATCAGAAATCAGAAATCAGAAATCAGAAATCAGAAATCTGAAATCTGAAATCTGAAATCTGAAATCAGAAATCAGAAATCTAAAAATCTGAAATCAGAAATCAAAAATCAGAAATCAGAAATCAGAAAACGGAAATCAGAAATCAGAAATCAGTAATCAGAAATCAGAAATCAGAAATCAGAAATCAGAATTCAGAAATCAGAAATCAGAAATCAGAAATCAGAAATCAGAAATCAGAAATCAGAAATCAGAAATCAGAAATCAGAAATCAGAAATCAGAAAACAGAAATCAGAAATCAGAAATCAGAAATCAGAAATCAGAAATCAGAAATCAGAAATCACAAATCACAAATCACAAATCAAAAATCAGAAATCAGAAATCAGAAAACGGAAATCAGAAATCAGAAATCAGAAATCAGAAATCAGAAATCAGAAATCAGAAATCAGAAATCAGAAATCAGAAATCAGAAATCAGAAATCAGAAATCAGAAATCAGAAATCAGAAATCAGAAATCAGAAATCAGAAATCAGAAATCAGAAATCAGAAATCAGAAATCAGAAAATCAGAAAATCAGAAAATCAGAAAATCAGAAAATCAGAAAATCAGAAAATCAGAAAATCAAAAAACCTGAAAATCAGAAATCAGAAATCAGAAATCAGAAATCAGAAATCAGAAATCAGAAATCAGAAATCAGAAAACAGAAATCAGAAATCAGAAATCAGAAATCAGAAATCAGAAATCAGAAATCAGAAATCAGAAATCACAAATCACAAATCAAAAATCAGAAATCAGAAATCAGAAAACGGAAATCAGAAATCAGAAATCAGAAATCAGAAATCAGAAATCAGAAATCAGAAATCAGAAATCAGAAATCAGAAATCAGAAATCAGAAATCAGAAATCAGAAATCAGAAATCAGAAAATCAGAAAATCAGAAAATCAGAAAATCAGAAAATCAGAAAATCAAAAAACCTGAAAATCTGAAAATCTGAAAACCTGAAAATCAGAAAATCTGAAAATCTGAAAACCTGAAAATCTGAAAATCTGAAAATCTGAAAATCTGAAAATCTGAAAATCAGAAAATCAGAAAATCAGAAAATCAGAAAATCTGAAAATCTGAAAATCTGAAAATCTGAAAATCTGAAAATCTGAAAATCAGAAAATCAGAAAATCAGAAAATCAGAAATTCAGAAAATCAGAAAATCTGAAAATCTGAAAATCTGAAAATCTGAAAATCTGAAAATCTGAAAATCTGAAAATCTGAAAATCTGAAAATCTGAAAATCTGAAAATCTGAAAACCTGAAAATCTGAAAATCTGAAAATCTGAAAATCTGAAAATCTGAAAATCTGAAAATCTGAAAATCTGAAAATCTGAAAATCTGAAAATCTAAAAATCAGAAAACCAGAAAATCAGAAAATCAGAAAATCAGAAAATCAGAAAATCAGAAAATCAGAAAATCAGAAAATCAGAAAATCAGAAAATCAGAAAATCAGAAAATCAGAAAATCAGAAAATCAGAAAATCAGAAAATCAGAAAATCAGAAAATCAGAAAATCAGAAAATCTGAAAATCAGAAAATCTGAAAATCTGAAAATCAGAAAATCAGAAAATCAGAAAATCAGAAAATCAGAAAATCAGAAAATCAGAAAATCAGAACAGAAAATCAGAAAATCAGAAAATCAGAAAATCAGAAAATCAGAAAATCAGAAAATCAGAAAATCAGAAAATCAGAAAATCAGAAAATCAGAAAATCAGAAAATCTGAAAATCAGAAAATCAGAAAATCAGAAAATCAGAAAATCAGAAAATCAGAAAATCAGAAATCAGAAAATCAGAAAATCAGAAAATCAGAAAATCAGAAAATCAGAAAATCGGAAAATCAGAAAATCAGAAAATCAGAAAATCAGAAAATCAGAAAATCTGAAAATCAGAAAATCAGAAATCAGAAATCAGAAATCAGAAATCAGAAATCAGAAATCAGAAATCAGAAAATCAGAAAACCTGAAAATCTGAAAATCTGAAAATCTGAAAATCTGAAAATCTGAAAATCTGAAAATCTAAAAATCTGAAAATCTGAAAATCTGAAAATCTGAAAATCTGAAAATCTGAAAATCTGAAAATCTGAAAATCTGAAAATCTGAAAATCTGAAAATCTGAAAATCTCAAAATCTGAAAATCTGAAAATCTGAAAATATGAAAATATGAAAATATGAAAATATGAAAATATGAAAATATGAAAATATGAAAATATGAAAATATGAAAATATGAAAATATGAAAATATGAAAATATGAAAATATGAAAATATGAAAATATGAAAATATGAAAATATGAAAATATGAAAATATGAAAATATGAAAATATGAAAATATGAAAATATGAAAATATGAAAATATGAAAATATGAAAATATGAAAATATGAAAATATGAAAATATGAAAATATGAAAATATGAAAATATGAAAATATGAAAATATGAAAATATGAAAATATGAAAATATGAAAATATGAAAATATGAAAATATGAAAATATGAAAATATGAAAATATGAAAATATGAAAATATGAAAATATGAAAATATGAAAATATGAAAATATGAAAATATGAAAATATGAAAATATGAAAATATGAAAATATGAAAATATGAAAATATGAAAATATGAAAATATGAAAATATGAAAATATGAAAATATGAAAATCTGAAAATCTGGAAACCAGAAAATCAGGAGACCGGAAAATCAGAAAAGCAGAAAACAGAGAGCAAAAATCTGAAGTAAAACAAATAAAAAGTAAGAAGAAATAAAAAGTAATAAGAAAAAAGTAAGAAGTAAGAAGTAAGAAGTAAGAAGTAAGAAGTAAGAAGTAAGAAGTAAGAAGTAAGAAGTAAGAAGTAAAAAGTAAGAAGTAAGAAGTAAGAAGTAAGAAGTAAGAAGTAAGAAGTAAGAAGTAAGAAGTAAGAAGTAAGAAGTAAGAAGTAAGAAGTAAGAAGTAAGAAGTAAGAAGTAAGAAGTAAGAAGTAAGAAGTAAGAAGTAAGAAGTAAGAAGTAAGAAGTAAGAAGTAAGAAGTAAGAAGTAAGAAGTAAGAAGTAAGAAGTAAGAAGTAAGAAGTAAGAAGTAAGAAGTAAGAAGTAAGAAGTAAGAAGTAAGAAGTAAGAAGTAAGAAGTAAGAAGTAAGAAGTAAGAAGTAAGAAGTAAGAAGTAAGAAGTAAGAAGTAAGAAGTAAGAAGTAAGAAGTAAGAAGTAAGAAGTAAAAAGTAAAAAGTAAAAAGTAAAAAGTAAAAAGTAAAAAGTAAAAAGTAAAAAGTAAAAAGTAAAAAGTAAAAAGTAAAAAGTAAAAAGTAAAAAGTAAAAAGTAAAAAGTAAAAAGTAAAAAGTAAAAAGTAAAAAGTAAAAAGTAAAAAGTAAAAAGTAAAAAGTAAAAAGTAAAAAGTAAAAAGTAAAAAGTAAAAAGTAAAAAGTAAAAAGTAAAAAGTAAAAAGTAAAAAGTAAAAAGTAAAAAGAAAAAAGAAAAAAGAAAAGAGAAAAAAGAAAAAAGTAAAAAGTGAAAAGTAAAAAGTAAAAACAATAAATTTGTTTTATCAACAGTTCCTCCTCCTGAGAAGATCCCCACTTCATCCAAAAATATGAAGATAGTTTACCTGCAAACATGACTGTAATATTTCAAGCGAATGTAACGTTTTTCTTAAGAAGTTGCGATAAAGAAAGCAGTCCTACCTACTGAAATAATTTTCAGTATATATTGTCGTGATTGACTCTAATTCACAAAACCTTAACACTAGTTCAATCAACGATGATATTCTCAAAGAAATTCATAATTGAAACTAGCAATAACCTCTATTATTCCTTGTCTGTTCAACATTCGGTCTATTAGGTTATGCCATCAAGGTGAAGGCTATTTTTCCAAACCGAAATTTAATAAAAATTGAAAAATGGATGGAATCGTATCGGTCTTCTTAATTTCTATCGATTTTCTTCAATTCATCATGATGAGACGGTCTGTTCGCTTAGATTGGAATACAAATGAAGTCAAACGAATACGGTTAATAAATACGAACATCAGCATCCACTATTCTATTCAACGCAGGTATAAAAGCTGTAGGCAAACACCCATTTGCTATCTGACACCGTGAAACTCTAGATTACATGATTCATTTGTAAATAAAAAAACAAAACTAGAAAAACCGTGTTCACATAAAATGTGCGTGAGTAACACAAAATCCGCACACATACACACACACGCCGACGAAGATGTTGAATTGCAAATCAAGCAAAAATGGGAATTTAAAATATTCATCAATGCTTTCCAATCCGCTCAACACGGTGTTTTCCTATTCATTGGATTGCATTCAACGGCGGTGGTGCAGTCGTCATCAGGAGAGAGCAGGTCCGCCCGGTACGCAGCTCAGTAGCACCGACCGATGCGTTTTCATTCTGTTTCACACATAAACTTGGACCCACATACGGCCACACACACAGGCAGCTGGCAGAAATCGCTGGCGGCTGCACTGAATTGGGTCAGCGTGTAGCTCGAATCAACTGTATCCCCCCGAGAGGGATACGTTAATCAAACCAGGCGGAAGTAGCCATTGCTCTGCTTGCGTCAGGTGCCCTCTCGGTTCATGGAAAATTTTCCATGTGTCCATTTTGACTCAAATGGTGGAGTCGACTTTTCCACCATATCGACCGGCACCGGCTGGTGGCAGACATCCACAGAAAAAAAAGAGAGAGACAGAGCCAGAGATGAGAACGACGATGTCTTCGAATGCTTTTGACGAATGACAAACATGTCGTTAGGCTCCGTGTTGGAATGGCTCCGGGTGGGTAAACGGAAAAGAAAGGATACACCCGATCGAATGACAAACGCCAACATTTGCACGAAGATAGATGACTTCTTTTTTCTGTTTGTGTGTTCATTTTGTACACTTTTTGCCCGCTCTCTTCATTGGGTGCAAAATTTACAAGGGGGAAAAACGCCATGCTGCAGGTAAAACTCCCCCGGATGGACTGAACTGAGTGTGTTCCAAATGGATGACAACCTGCAGAACATCATCCATCTGTTCATCGACCATGTGGTAGGGAAAATTGTACCTTCAACGCTTTAACCGGTCGAAATAAATGTTTTTCATCGGAATATGAGCATACTCACTTGTGAGTGCAGAAACATCTCATTTCGATGTTCGATGAGATCAATGTTAGTTTTTTTGTGTTCTTTCCTAGCACATACTGAGGCTTGCTTTTGATCATAGGGACAGATTATTTCATGACACTGAATCAAAAATGTGCAACAAACAAAAAAATATGCCTTTAATTTAAATTGCTTTTATCTTGAACTTTGATTTATGTAAATAAAAGGAAAAGTTTGATATGATCTCAATCTACAGATTCTACTAAGATACTCATCGAAAGAACACATTACTACGATAGGATAATTTTCTTGAGTCGACAAAGAAAGCGGGAGGCGGAGTCCTCATAGTTTTGTCGTCCATTTATTACGATCTGAATCAATAATCAATGAAAATTTATTCCTTCAAATTAAAAACAGAATTACCGAAATGTAATACGGCTTCTCCAAAGTTCGCTTGACTAGGAGAAATTTATTGGTGTTCATAGACGACTCATTCAATGCAGTGGACCATATAGAAGGAGTTTATACGTACTTTAGCAAGGTATTTGATGATCGCACTGACATACAAATACTGTTTTTCAAAGTGCAAAAAAATGGAATTGAGCCAGGGCTCCTGAAATGGCTTGAATCATATTTAACTAATCGTTTAGTAAACAAATAATTCTGGTATCCCTCAAGGCTCTTATTTGGGATCTCTTCTTTTCATTTTGTACGTGATCGACATTTCCTTCATTCTCGTGGAACTTCAAGTGCTTATATATGTCGACGGCATGAAGTTTTTTTTTGTAATGTAAGGCAGAATGAAATACACATATTCTACACGTGGTGTAGAACTTACAGGGTGAGTAGTAATAATAAGGGAATCAAAATAATATTGTTCATACACAGAAATAACCGACAAAAACGAAGAGTGATAAAACAAAGTTATTCTCTGCCTGCCTGCTCTCACAAGCGCTTGTTGTTGGTGATGCAGATATACAATAAAATATGTCTTTGTCGTAAATCGGCTGGTTACAGACAATACTTTATAAGCAACTTGAACAAAAGGGACAAACAGTAAAATCCTTAAGAAAAAGACTAGCTTGCTTTGACCTAAAGTCTGGTGTACAAAAGTTACCAACGTTACCTTGGTAACTACCAAACACTGCCACTGCCGACACAGTGTGACATGATTAGGACTGCTTTTGGTGCGTACAATACGTATTGCATTACAGCAGTGTGTCTTTTTCGCAGGCAACAACATAGTTGTCTTGAAACATCCGTATCCACGATAAACCGCTTTGATAACTTGTCATTGTCCTAACTTCCATGCAATGGTGACAAACTTTCATCATACGGTGTCGCAACATTTTGAAGTAGGGACAAATTTCCTCATTTTTCGACCGGGAGGACGTGTTCTATTTTCGTCGTATTCTACTGCCACTCTTTTAAGTTCTGGAATTATTGGTTTTAGTGTTGTGAGTGATTTTTTGTATGCTTCTCTTCTTTTCTTGGCAATAATGTTCTGGATTGTCTTTTCTTTGTATCCGTTCAGTTTTGCAACTTCCAAAATGTGTACCAATTCTTTTGACGTAGGACTACGTCTTACGGCAAGTTTTGAGATAGGGTCATTCCAAAAAATCGAAAAATGCGAGCGTCACGAAAAATGATAGGTTTTGAGCGCTAATAGCACAGCGGTTTTCCGATCGATTTTTTATATTCTTACACCAACCGATCGGAAAATCTTCTAAGAATTGACCCAAATGAAGAAAAGTATGGATTCTTATTGTTGAACTATTGAAAAATTGAAAATAAAGAACCTATGTTTTACCAGAATTCTTGCTTCGTGATTGGTTGTTGGAAATGACGTCATCAAAGTAGAAACGCGTTTTTACGCTTCGGCTTATAATTCAGTCAATTTTCAATAGATTTTCAAGATATTTACACCAATTGATCGGAAAATCGATTTAGAAAATATTGAAAATACAGAAAACTATTGATTTTCAATGCGCGTCATTGGAAAATTGAATTATTTTCATATTTTTGCCTTCCCTCGTCAGTGCTTCCCTAGCACGGATGACAGAAATATATACGATATAAGCTATGGGTTAAGCTTCCTTATGATTGTATTTAATTTACGCCCTATAGAATCCGATCGAAAATTGTTGAGCTTCAGCTGTTGCTGCTTCCCACGGATAAGGCAACGAAGACATGCAAATTCACCAAGCAAGACGCCAACAAACCGAAGAATCCATCGACTCATCCGCCAGTGAACGATATAGTTTTGGCTGCTATGCCTTTTACTGCGCATCGTCACTCGTCAGCGGCTTTCGTTGGCGGCACATCGGACAGGCAGTTCTCGAGTCACATCCATGGCATAATTTTAAAAGTTGTATTTGAAACATTGTCTTACGGTGCACATCGTCGTCAGTTGGTCGTGTTCATCGGCTGCTGAGGAAAGGAAAGTATGCTGAGCATGTGTAGGAGCTGGAGCACTCGTTTCGCTGCCGTGATGGAATATCTGGCTGCTGAAGTTCCGGAATTGGCAGGAAATATGCTGCTCGCGACGACGAAACGATCAGAGCTATCGACACTTGCAGCTGGCCATCCGCAACGACGAAAGTTGAACAAATTGCTGTCCGGTGTCACCACTGCTCAGAGAAATGTCTTTCCGAACATCCACGCTGTATTGTTTCCAATATATCACGTCGAAAAACCGTTCTTTTAAGAGCGAAACATATGTTCATGAAGATTTAAGGAATATTCGCTCACTGACATTCAATTTAATTCGATTGATTCTAATTGTTCACTTCATATTAAATAATTTTTACCCGATCACCTCTTGCGCTACTGTTCACTTGTTGCTGCCGGTTGAGTTGGCCGTCTCGGAAGGTACCAAAGCAGTCAACAAATATACTAGCTCCAAGTAAATGTGTCGGTCAAGCGCCAAAATGCATTTAAATCTATGGATTGAAACTGTTTTAGTAACATCTTTTACATCTTCATATAAGACTTTCTTCATTCTTAAAAGAACGGTTTTCGGTAATTGATGAAACTTAGGAAACTTTTCACTAAGTTTTCTTTAGCAACACAAATCTATCCATCACCAATGCTACAGTAATACATAGCGTAATTTTCTTTGGCAGTAAAAGGTAACTTAGCTCTTTTGTTCAGACTGAAATTGAAATGCTCCATTTTCTTCAACGTAGATGGTGGAATGATGGACCACAAAAAATAGGCGGAACTGTTTCTTGTCGCTTGCTCTGGTACATAACGCGAGGTAAACCAGCGAACAGCATTATTCAAACGCTAGCTGAGCTACTGCCAACATCTTACTGGTATGTCTGGCCGGGACAAAGGAGAAAGCATCAAGGGCAAGCAAAAGTCACGCTCGCTACAGTTCCCAGTCAGTCGTATTCATCGACTGCTGAGGAAAGGAAACTATTGAAGCAGGAGCTGGCTGCCGTGATGGAATAATTAACTGCGGAAACAGTTGGCCACCTGGACTGGTATTTCATCGTGACTCATGACTATACACGAACGGCTTCGTCGATCGCATAGTTGCTGTGGCTTTCCGGTTGGTTCGTTGCAACAAGCCGTGCCTGGTTTGCGCTTTTCGGTACTCCAATGTACCGAAAAGAAAATTACGTTAAGTGCGTTAGTGCAAGTTTATCGCAAGCTGGAGTTATGGTAATCAAACAATCGGTTCTTTTAAGGACCACGCAACAATTGAAGAGTTAATTGTATTTTCTTGTCTAGTTAATACGATAATAACACAGGCAACGAGGGAAAAGTTGAATTTTTCGCCGTTACGGACGATCAACAAATGGCGGGAATAAGTTTTCTAAGTATTCTCTTGTATTCTTTTGTAAGCCGCAGAAAAGTTTTGCGTAAAATTTTCAGTTTTTTGAAAACTCGTCGTCGTATCGCCACCATATTTTTGGGAGTACTTGGTTTTGTTCCACCTTGCTCATAAGGTTAGCCATGAACAGTTCACACAGGAACGGTGATAATGGATTGCCCATCGGTGCACCTTTCAACTGTTTGCACCGTCCGTTACGGAGGCATGACTGTGCAAGCTGCTAGTTGCGTTATGCATAGCGTTCGTATTCCACCACTGAACAGGCGGTGTGAATTTGAATGCGCGGTGGTGTGAATGCGGCAAAAAAAATCAGAGGGGTTGTGCACAAGACACGACCGCATAGGTGACGTAGGACCACGTAAGTCTCTTTGTAGCGATAGTAGGATGTATCCATGTATATAATAATACGATTCTTCATGTATACAAGCTACATCCGTAACGGTCATCAAAGTAGAAACATTGTATACATTCAATCCTCAACCGATTTTGGAGTTATATCCATGAATTGATTGAATCTATTTTATTAAAACGAAATCAAGTTAGTAACTAAACCAAACAGTAAATAAATTTGTATGATATGTTTCTACGTTGAATAGTGCTTTTCCTTTAGTAATCGGTATACGGTACGCGCGAGTTTTCAAAAAGTTGAAAATTTTGCTCAATTTTCTGCGGCTTACAAAAGGACACGGATAAAGCATTTACAACCTGCAGACGCATTGGAAGTCGCAGAAAATGTCACCTGTGACCAAAAAACTTATTACCGTCATTGGTTGGTCGTCCGCAATGGCAAAAAATTCAACTTTTCCCTCGTTGACTCTGTTAATTATGGTATTAACTGGGCAAGGAAATATAATAAACTCTTCAATCGTTGTGTGGCCCTTAAAAGAACCGATTGTTTGATTATCATAACTCCAGCTTGCAATAAACTTGCACTAACGCACTTAACGTAATTCTCTGCTCGGTAAATTGGAGTACCGATAACCGCTAACCAGGCACGGCTTGTTGCAACGGACCAACCGGAAAGCCTCAGCAGCTATACGATCAACGAAACCGTTCGTGTATGGTCCTGAATCACGATGAAATAACACTCCAAGTGGCCAACTGCAAGTGACGTGGGATGCTTCATGCTTCTGGACGTTTTGTTGTCGCGAGCAGCATATTTCCTGCCAATTCCAGGACTTCAGCGGCCACCTATGCCATCACGGCAATGAAACGAACCACCAGTAACAAGCGAACAAAACCACGAGGTGATCGGTCAAAATTATTTGATAAGAAGCGAACAATCAGATCAATCTAAATTAAATAGAATTTAAATCTGTGAGTGAAAATTCCTCAAATCTTCATGAACACATGTTTCGTTCTTAAAAGAACGGTTTTTCAACGTGATTTGCTGGAAATTTAAGCCTTCTTTTCCGTCTTCTTGGGCAGCAACAAAACAGTTTGAATGTTCGAAAAGACACTTCTCATAGCAGCGGTGACACGGGACAGCAATTTGTTCAACTCCTCGTTGTTGCGGATGGCCAGCTGCAAGTGACGATAATTCTGATCGTTTCGTTGTCGCGAGCAGCATATGTCCTCCCAATTCCAGAACTCCTGTCGCCAGATATTCCATCACGGCAGCGATCATTGAGTGCTCCAGCTCCAACACCTCGCTTGGTGAATTTGCATGTCTTCGTTGCCTTATCCGTGGGAAGCAGCAACAGCTGAAGCTCAACAATTTTCGATCGGATTCTGTAGGGTGTAAATTAAATACAATCATAAGAAAGCTTAACCCATAGCTTATATCGTATATATTTCTGTCATCCGTGCTAGGGAAGCACTGACGAGGGAAGGCAAAAATATGAAAATAATTCAAATTTTCAAAAGCAATTCAAAAACAACAATTTTTCAAATTCAATTTCAAAAACAAAATCAATAGTTTTCTATATTTTCAATATTTTCAATCGATTTCCCGATCAATTGGTGTAAATATCTCGGAAATCTATTGAAAATTGACTGAATTATAAGCCGAAGCGTGAAAACGCGTTTCTACTTTGATGACGTCATTTCCAACAACCAATCACGAAGCGAGAATTCTGGTAAACATAGGTTCATTATTTTCAATTTTTCAATAGTTCAACATCAAGAATCCACTCTTTATTTGGGTCAATTCTTAGAAGATTTTCCAATCGATTGGTGTAAAAATATTGAAAATCGATTGGAAAACCGCTGAGCTATTAGCGCTCAAAACCTTTCATTTTTCGTGACGCACGCATTTTTCGATTTTTTGGAATGACACCCTATCTGAAAACTTGCCGTAAGACGTAGTCCTACGTCAAAAAGATCGGTTGAAGACCTGTTCCTGAAAGTAAACCTTACAAATTTCTAGCAAAATCCAGTTTGCTTCTTATGAGACCTGCGTATATCGCCAATATTGCATGCGGATCATCGAGGTCACGGTCAAACCTCCTAATAAGCGCAAAAAGTTTCAGGCTCTGATTAATCACGTTGTCGATATGTCTAACAAAAGAAAGTGACCTGTCGAATATTACCTCTAGGTCTCGAACATATTTTACACGTGGTATAGTACTGTCACGGTGAGTCGAAGATCACGGAGCTAACTTTCTTAGCATTTACTTTTAATCCACAGTTTTCATGGAACCTTCCAAAGTGCTCTAAATCGTACTGCACTTTTGGCAGTCATCCATGGTCTTACTGAGAAAACAATTTTTCACGTCTTCAGCATAAATTACTAAAAACGGTTGCGTGAGCTTCAGGCAATTTGTTCATTAAAATCACAAACAGTAAACGTCTTAAGTGGCTACCTTGTGGTGCTCCTGATTGCACGGTAAACGGACAGGATTTGTTGCCACGGAGTTTTACGAATTAGGTTTGATTTTTGAAACACGATCTCAACCGGTTAAATCGCAAGCCTCGAATGACAAAGTCTTCCACTGCGTCTAAGATACTGTAGATACTAACAGCATTCGTTTGACAGTCGCGATAATAATGGAAGCAAAAAGGGAACTTGTGAACTTGTCTGTTTTTGGAAAAATGTTCGACCGTGTGATATTTTAAAAAGATTAAAAGATTCATCTTTCGTACCACCAAGCGATACAAGAAAACCGGTTCTTAGACAATACTCCCCAATCCTGGCCGTAAACGCCCTGTAAGGACACCGAAAGCCATTAAACGTGTAAAAGAGCGGATGCGACGGAAACCAGTCAGCCTGGACGTAAGATGGCCAACAAACGGGGAATTTCGCAGTCAAGTAGAAGAATATTTTGAAAGATGATCTTCGATTAATTCCATAGGTTTCAGAATATTTCCAGAGTGATGACATGGGTACGTTTCTCCAAAAACATGCAAGCTCCATTGCTGATCATTGAGCACGGTTTTAAAATCAACACTAAATATCACATCGATAATTTTTGCTTTCCATCGTCAAAAAACACTACAAGAATGCATCATATTGCTGCCAGCAAGATTCGGCACCGTCTCACCAAGCGAAATGCATGGGGACTTTTATGCATAGGGTTACATTAGAGCACTGAATAGAGAGACTGGCCATGTCACTCAATAATTCGCATCATTCAACCAACGCACAGTGGTCCAAAAGGGCAAAAAGTGTAACTTTTTTCCTAGTGTCTTTTGCTTTCATTTTATCATTTATGGTCTTCAGAACTTTTGTTCGTATGAATATTCCCCTTAATCTAAAACTGTCGAAAGTTCGTCAGCGCTTACTATAATGAAAATAAAAAAAATAACTTTTTTGTGTTAGGATATATAGACATAGTTTCATAGTTTCATAGTTAGGATATATAGACAAAGTTGTAAATATTGTAAAAACAAGCAACTTTGCTGAAGAAATAAAATTTCTATCTTTATCGAGTGCTGAACTATCGGGCATATTTTTCCAAACTTCTGTAAAAATTAGTTTTTCATGCTTACCTTTTGTTAGTTGCATTTTACAAGAATACAACGTGCTAGGCAATTATCGAAGCTCTCAAAATACTCGTTTTTGCAGAAGACCGCAAATCTCTTGAACCTTACTTGCTGAGTTATCGCATACTCAAGCTTTAAATTTCCATAGCTTCACGAGCCCATGAGGTAAAATGGGGCAAGCGGATTTATGAAATCAGCACTTCATCTTAAAGTTTAAGTCGAGTACTATAAACTTGTACAGGTTCCGCTTGTCAGCAACCATCCAAATGAGAGTACGGTAAGCAGACGTTTGAAGTGTTTCGCGTTCGCGAAAAGCTCGATACACGTTCATTTTTTTTTTGTGTTCGTAGGAAGACACATGGTTTTTTCGGCAAAGTTATAGAAAATATAAAGATAAATAATTTTGTTAAAGAAATGACATTTTTATCTCTATCGTGTGCAGAGCTGCAGAGCATTTTCATTGGAAATTCTTTAAAAATAAGTTTTTATAAGTTTTATATTTAGCGTATGTTGGTTGCATTTTACAAAAGTATGTGGTTCTAGGCGATTATTGAAAGACTCAAAACATATGTTTTTGCAAAAGGTTGCAAATCTCTATGACCTTTCCTTACAAAGTTATCGCTTATTTAAGTTTTATTTTTCCTTAACTTCACGAGCCAAAAGCGATTACTTTGTAAGGAAAGGTCCTAGAGATTGGCAAGCTTCTGCAAAAACGTGTATTTTGAGTCTTTCAATAATCGCCTAGAACCATATATTCCTGTAAAACGCTACCAACATAAGCTAAGTATGAAAAACTTATTGTGTAAACGTATGCTTGCCGTTTACATGTAATATTCTACATCTTTTGCAACGTCCCTCTGGATCACAACCTTCTTCGAACGATATATTTTAGGTTCAAAAAATTCTACTAAACAATGAATTGAACAGTTTACCATATCGTAACACTCAAGATAGGAAGGATAATGCGTTGCTGTCGTATCCAACTGCTTCCACTCGATTCTCGATTATATACTGTTCTTGTCACTAAACACGTTAGATAATGGTTTATAAATTTGACATGAGTGCATCATTTCCGTGTCAGTATATGGTAGCTCCTGCACAAAGTCTGCAGTGGGTGACAACCGAACTCGAGCGAACCAAGCCGCACGAGTACGTGAACTAGAAAGCCATCAATCAATGACACTGGCGCTTGATGCAATTGCCATCTAACTTTGGTTGCTGCCGAGCAAGAAAGAGTAGAGTTGAGTATGTTTTTGTCTAAAATAGCATCAAACGGCAGGCTGTCTGATAGACCGATTGTCAAGCGGTGCAGTTGACAACTCCGATAATATGCTCGACACTTTCTCCACTCGATATCACTCATGTTTGTCTGGTCTCCGCGTCAAGTTAGAAGAACATTGACTTAAAAATTTCAAATATCTGAATTCGTGATTCCACTCGACCTAACTGGAAGCTAGGAATAACTCAACGCATTCTTAGGATATTTCTGATCGAAAATTAGTTAATGATCTTAACATTAGGGTGTTCTAAAAGCTCATTCAAAAAAAAAGCCGAGTCCTAAAAGAAAACCGAACTTTGTTCGCACTTATTTGCAGACATTTAATAGTGTTTGCTGATGAAATTCCTCGGCGCGGAGGAAAAGTTTTCATTCCGCTTGTTTTTTTTATCCCCCGCGCGCAGAACAACGGAACAAGCCGGCGGGTGTGAAAAGATTTGCACTCGGAAAACTTACTCACTGTTGCGGGATTTTCTTTTGATATCTTTTTTTTTTTGCTTCCTTGAACGGTGAACCGGCCCGACCGACAGCCCGACAGCCGGCAAACCCAGGTAGCTGTCCCAAGATTGAAAAGCTACAGCTCCGGGGCTGGCAAGTGCGGCACCGTACTTAGCTTAGATGATTGCTAGTTTCTGTCTTCTGGTTGGTGGATTTTACCGAACGAGCGGCGGTCGTGCATCGCGCCGGTACGGTGAGAAGGAGGGCTTTCTGCTTGCTTGCACTTTCGAAAGTATCTGTTATGTTTTTACCGAGGGTGCTTAGTCTAACTAGGACCGCGGACTGAATAGATTTAAAGCATCCCAGGGACTTAATGATGAACTTTATGCGTTGCATAAAATTCTCTGGAAGTGGTTTTTTTTCCAAAAGTGAGAAAAATATTCGGAATGAAAATTCGCTTCACAGTAAACTTTCACAGAAGCACAAATCAGATTATGTTAACTTCTAATTTTGGGCCAATTTCGTGGAAGCACCCAATCAGGTTTCTATATGTTTCATGTCATTGATCAATTCCAAAATTGGATTGGAGTTTTGCTTTCATCTTTATGGCGCTGCATTCATTAGCTTGATTTGATACTTGTTTTCGGAAATTTACCTCTTCAGTGACAGATAGGATTCTTTCAAACCCGTTGGATGTCGTTTGCTTTTTGATTCGTTCATCTGGTACTTTCTGTTGACCACGACCACGAATACTTATTTGCAATAAATTGAAAGCAATTGAATATCAGTATATCTGGACTGAATCAGTTTTACCAAACTGAATCGAAAAGGTACTTTTTTTGAGCCACACGTAACTAACGTAAAAATGAAATATCTGAAAATAAAATATGTCTGCACTCGTGTGCAGGCAACGTTGGTTGATTTTTTTTTTTTTGGTTGCTGGAGAAAAGTTAATGTCATTTTCAGTCAGTTCATTGCCAGAGGATTACTGCAGCCAGTAATTGTGGATGCAGGCCCGAAAAAGGTACATACGCAGATCCCATTGTCGTGGGTGTACCTTAATTGAATCGTATCAGCACAACCTACAGGTAAAAAATTAATTTCACTTCGAAAAGTCATTCCAATTTTGCGATGTCGCAAATGGAACTGCGACGATTGTTGGCTGCCCGCTGCGCTAATGGGGTGGGTTTATTTTTGGACCAATTTCTCGTTGCAGTGCAGGTTGATAGAAAACGGTTTATTTCTGAATTACGCCTTCGAAATTGTCGCATAATCGTTTTATTTCTGGATGATGGTAGATTTTTTCTGTGCAGATGCCGTAAATCATGCAAAACGATGTAATCAATAGTGGGGAAAACGTGGAATAGCCAATTTTTTTTACACAAAATGATAACTGGAGTTTGCCGTTAGCAATAATGATTAAAACAGTAATTTTTTTCCCAAAAATCAATAAAATAAAATTCATTTGAAATTAAATACTAGTTCTTGAAATCGATATTATTGATTTATTTCGAAGGCGATCAATTTGATACTCGGTATTCCGATACATCATTGGCTTTTGATAGTTCAATTATATTGTAAACAATTTGGTATTCTACTGCACATTTATGATGATTTTGATTACCACAATCGGTCGGCAAGCGTGTAGGGATCTATATCTCTGCATACTAGCGTTGGTAAGAGGAAATGCTTATCAAGTTAGGAACTATATTGGCTCGTTTCATTATCCTTGATTTTTGTTTTCGAATATCCAGGTTAGTCTCATATAACTGGTGCTTGCATACTTACATTACCCATCTAGCTCCCCCAATCTACTAACAACAATTCCTTTCCCGAAATACTTGTGAAGATGCAGAGAATTCCCTGGTCTTTAGTAGCAACGAGTATTGGACTAACATTCCTTCCCATCCCACCAGGATCCGCATTCGGACGTGGCCGGCGTCGGTATTGATCAGCATGCAGGGACCTGATAAGGTTGCACAATGAGTCCCAAGTATGCTTTTTCCAGCCATCATTTTGCAATTTTCATCGGTCCTGGTCAATAACGGAGTAGCAGCACACGGGCGGTATCCTATGCTTATGCTTATGCTTATTTTGATTACCACAATCGGTCAGTAAAAATAGCAACAGTGAAGAGTGCAATGAAACTTATATTGATACATGAGCTAGACAGATTAAAATTAACCATTCGTTAGGAAAAATTAGAGTATAAAATTCACCTTTGCTTAGTTCAATGAATTAAAATTCTTGTTTTGTTCAAGCTTGTTTAAGAATGTTTGCTCGAGTTCTGTGGATCCACATCCCAAGTCGTTTCCCGCTACAAAAGATAGAACAGAAGACAATAATTGTTGTCCAACGCTGAACCGCCCAGTTAGGTTCGTGGTACGACACTGGTCTAACAAACCAGTCATCTTATGTTCGAATCTCGGCTGCGCGGCTGCTACTTTATAGTCAGTAGGATCATTGCACTAGCCCAGGAAATTTCGAAACCACTGCATAGATTGACCTTCTACACCTAGCTCGTACAGTCGTCGCATGAGAATTTTCCTATCACATGTGTCGAAAGCCTTGGACAAATCCAGAAATACCGCTGCTACTTTTTTCTTTTTATCGCAGTGAGACTGGATTTCAGAAACCACATCAAAAAGCGCTGTTTGTGTGTTTGATCCCGATCGAAAACCGTATTGTTTGGGTGAAATCAGAGTGTGGTGTTCTAAATGCTTAGGCAGTTCGGAGTTCGCTCTCAGCTTTCGTCCGAACCAGACGTGTTTCGTGACATTTAAAGAGTGCTTCAAGTTATTATTTAAGCTATTGTGTAATTCGAACTATTGATTTCAAGCTATTGTTTTATTCATCTGGACAAAGTAGCTTATTGTTTTAAAGGAACGAGAATCTAAGCGATGGAACCGAAACGAGAAAATACAATTAGGCTGCGTTTTGGATCCCACACACGGAATCCAACTAACGACGAGGTTTTTATGTTCTTCAGGGAACAGGAATGGACCGCCGATGAATTAAACGCGATGTATCGAGAGGACTACAGTCTATTTGTGCGGTTTCAATAAGAAACGCTAGTAAAAAAAAGCACTTGATAAGCTAGGAAACAACGTGGAATTCCGGTATGCGAATGGAGACCGTTTGCAGGTTCCTGTGACAGCTGCAAACGGCACGTTCCGCTATGTGAGAATCTTCGGTCTACCGCCAGAGGTCAAAGATAAGCAGATCGCCGCAGTTCTAGCAAAGTACGGAAATGTTCACCAGATCCGCCTGAGTCTGGTTTTCCAATATGGAATGGAATTCGAGGTGCTCACATGGAAATTGTTTCGGAAATTCCGGCACAAGTCAACTTCCAGCACATCAGAGCAAGGATTTTCTATGACGGTATGCTGAGCAAATGTTTTGCTTGTGGGTCTTTGGATCATCTGAAAGCAAATTGCCCGAAGCGCCAGAGTGTAAATACACGTCTGCAAGCTGCGTCGGGTATGAATAAGGAATTAACACTTGGCTACGAGAAAAGTAACGATGAAAACTCTGGATCTCTTGCAAATGTAGTTGCAAACGGTCTTACGGTTCAACTACCGTCCGCGTCTGGCAGGGTTGTGCTAAGATAGAAGCAAAAAGGTAAAGCGGTGCAGAATGGCGTCAAAGACAACGTGACCAAAGGAAGCCGCTGTTGAACAAGATGGCGGAGAAGTTCTGCCTAGTAAGAAGAAACGAGGACGAGGACAATTAATACAAAAGACTCCGATTCATCGGAGTCCAATGTAGTTTCCAAGTCTTTGTACCCCCTACAGAAAGCAGTCTATTGCGTGCTTAAGCACGACGTTCAAAATCGCTAAATAGCCGGAAAAAACCGGTGAGAAGCGTTTCAAATAATTGTTAACACACTAATACAATGAATTTTATTTGTTCAGTCGGAACAATTAATCTTAACAGCACTAGCATACAAGTAAATAAGAACCTTTTAAAAGAGTTTATCAACGAGCACAATATTGATATCGTGTTCTTGCAAGAAGTTAGCTATACTGATTTTTCCTTTATGCTTTAGCAAACATTAGTGTGGACAAGAAGGGTACTGCAGTACTTATAAGGAAATCCTTTGATTATCCAAATTATCTGTTAGATCCTACTGGAAGAATTGTATCTTTCGTTGTTAATGATGTTACCCAAGTAACAATTTGGGTTTTATTCTACTCTTATGATGGTATTTAACATCAAAATTGGTCTTGAAGACCACCATTAGAGTACAATAAAACTCACATTGTTGCTTGGGTAATTTTATTAATGTTTATGCTCATTCAGGGAATGAAATGAAGAAAGAGTGAGATCAATTGTTTACGGAAGACCAAGCTGTTCACTTGAACAAATCTGGAACCACTAGTATGATGCTCGGAGGAGATTTTAATTGTATTTTGGAGGAGTGCGATTCAAAAGGATTGCACAAAAACTTTTCGAACGGCCTTAAAAATTTAATTGAGCTATTTTCATTGAAAGACGTTGCAAAATCGATGAGGACGCACAGATTTACTTTCCACAGAAAGCAATCGGCTTCACAATTAGATCGGTTCTATATTTCAAAACATATTTTATGTGACATATCTAGCTGCAAAACTTTGCCAATGTCATTTTCAGATCACCATTGTGTGTTATTAACGCTGAGAATAAAAAAGGAGCAGGTAATGTCACGTGGTAGGGGTTACTGGAAGATAAATCCAAGCTTACTTGTAGTTCCTGAGATTCAAGATAGGTTTAAGGTAGAGTACAACAAACTGTTGGGAAGGTCTATGCATCAGACAGATTTGAATGCAAGGTGGAATTATTGCTTTAAATCAAAGGTGAAAACTTTCTATAAATCAGAGAGCTGGCACTTGAACCAAATGAACAGCGCTTCGAAGGTGTCACTTTCGAACAAACTTTTCGAATATTTTGAGAAACAGGCTTGTGGAGATGACGTCGAAAATGAAACAGCTATAATCAAATCAAAATTGATTGATCTAGAACAAAATCGTTTATAAAATCTTAGTACAAAAATTCCATCCAATTTAATCGCAGAAGATGAAAAAATGACAATTTATCAACTTTCAAAAGCAACGCATCGCGGAAATGGTTTTGGTTTAAAATTAAAAAACGACGGAACGCTAGTAACAGATAGCTCTCAGTTCAGATCATTAGTACATGATCATTTTTCACGATTGTATAGAGGAACATCAAATAATTTTAACCCGGATCAATACGAACACCCCCTAAATTCCATTAGTAAAACTCGTCCGAGAAATTTCTGAAAATGAACTTTGGAAAACATTAAAAATGTGTAACAAGAAAAAATCGCCAGGTCCAGACGGTTTGACGTATGAGTTTTAGGGTAGTTTGCCAATTGTTGCTCACCACCCAATTGTTGCCCACTTCTCGGTTTTTGAATAATATCTGAGAATATCTATATTATCGCAGCACTCTAAACAATCAAAACACAAATATATTTCATTACCTTCAAATATGTGTAAACACGATTGTTAGCAAACGAATATTTGGAATAGTAAAATTACCTCATAAAATCCAACTATTAGTAGAGCCAAAATACGTCGAATGCTTACAGTGTGAATTAAGAAATCACTCATCAAATTTAAGCTTATAGATCTCAACAAAAAGCAAATTTACCCCATATTACTTCGTATGCCTTTCAAAATACCCACATTCATAATGTTTGATTAATTAAATAACTATATGTTACTATTTTTGTGTTCTAATGCATAGTGGTTAATAATTGGAAACAATTTAGGATTTTGTCCATTTCTTGCACACCATCCGCAAATGCCGCTAAGCTAGGCCCTACTGTACCATTCTTACTTGATCCAACTCTTATTGAAAATTTACCACTATTTGGATGTCGGATTAAAACAATACCAATAGTTTTCGATTTCTCTGGAGACTAAATCAGCAAAAGCCTAATGATGTTACCAGCGTGTAACAATTTTCGTGAATAGAAAATAATGTTCGTATCCGTAATCCACAGTCGATTAACGGAACAATGTGTGCGGAAGTTTATTATGAGAAATTCTTGAGAAATGAACATAATAACGAAAAACAATGCTTTAGCTTCTATTAAACAGAGAAAAGTTATGTTGTGGCTAAAAGAACTTAAAAGTCGAGGTTTTTCTTATACGCTCGAATGTAAAAAATCGAAAAACTTTGCATTTGAAAAAACCAAATCTCAGTTAAAAACGTATACCGCATTTAAATTTGAAAAAGGAAAGAAAACGGGAAACAAAATTATATTAATTAATTTTAATTAATACATATATTAATTCAATGCAATAATTTTTACCTGTTCTTGTAAACCATTATTCGGTGAAGATTGAATTACGTTCAAATACGTGACAAAATGGTAACGGTATGGTACTTATAATTGGTAAATCTGTTTTTAAGGAGTTCTTCTTCATGTGTCAGTTTTCTGTACTTGGTATTTCTCCTAATTCCATATTTTCTTTGCCGTGCAACAATTGGATTGAAGGTGTACAATATTAGGCAAAGGACATTAATCAAGTGGGCAACAATTGGGTCTGTATGCTGTTGAACAAAACCTCAAATTGCATAATACGTGCAATATTCCAGGCTATGAAAACATACCAAATGTTTTAGTGAAAGGTCATTTTGTTTATAGGACAAATTTCGATTTTAGTAACGAAATAGTTTCCCCGAGAGATTAGATAAACTGAACGTTCCTGCCTTAGGTGTGCAACAATTGGCAAATTACCCTATATTCATTACTTCGATTTATTAAAAACTGATTTAGTAAAATTGTTCAACCTATATCTAAATGGGCAGTGTTTTCCAGCCAAGGAATTATAATTATTATGGAATTAGGAATTATTATGTGGCTAAATAAACATTTAGCCACGGATGGAATTATTTCTCTAATTCCAAAGAAAGGCGATTTAACAAGCTTAGATAATCACAGGCCGATCAGTTTACTAAACACTGATTATAAACTTTTTACAAAAATTATTTGCAATAGACTTGAAGTCTATATTGAAAAATTAATTGGATCTGGACAAAGTGCGTGTATTCCTGGTCGATCATGCATGGACAACTTGAAAGATGTTAGAAGGGTAATGACAAAAGCTGTAGAAAGTAAACGCTTCAAAGGACTTCTCCTGAGCCTTGATCTAGAGAAGGCCTTTGATAAGGTAGATCACCAATTTCTTTGGAAAGTACTAGAGAAATTCAGGTTTGCACAACAACTGATTGAATGCATTCAACGTTTATGCGGAAAAGCTTCTTCTAAAGTTCTGTGTAACGGATTTTTAACAAAGAAATTTCAAATTAACTCATCTGGCAGACAAGGGTGTCCCCTGAGCATGTTACTTTTTATTTTGTATGTGGAACCATTGATTCGGATGATTGCTCAAAGCGTGCTCGGGGTCCTTGTGTATGACAAATTCCTGAGAGTAATTGCGTTTGCGGACGATGTGAATGTATTTCTTCGAAACTCAGAAGAGTGTTCTAAGTATCATTGCTTCTTTCTCAATGTTTTCGAAAATTAATGTAAATGTTAATAAATCACGATTCATGCGAATCAATCACTGTAGTCGCCACTACCATTTCAAGTAGCAGAAACAGAAAGTCTGAAATTACTTGAAGTCATATTTAAAAGTACTTGGAGTGATTCAATCGATTCTAATTACGACAAGCTGATTAATGAAATGAAACATAGAATATGGTCAGTTTCCTTCCGGAATATGTGCATTCTTGAGAAAGTATGGTACGTGAATACTTTTATTTTGTCTAAGCTATGGTACCTGGCTAAAGTTTACCCTGCTAAAAATCAACACCTTGCCAAAATAAAAACGATCACTGGGAACTTTTTGTGAAAAAATTATATTTTTCGAGTAGATAGAAGGCAGCTGTATCTTGACCTAGAGAACGGTGGACTTGGATTAATTGACCCAACGGAAAAATGCAAAGCGCTTTTTATATGGAATATTGTACAAAAGAAAGATGTGTATGATGACTATATTGCAGAAAAGTATTTGTTAAACTACAAATTTTTATCCAAACTACAGTAGAGATTTGTTTAACGCGGATTTGCAGAACGCGGATTTCTATAGTGCAGGTACCACGATATTTCTATAACGCGGTCTTCCGCGTATAACAAATACACGTAGCATATGGATATTGAGTTAATTGGGGCTAAACTCGAATTTTGAGCGATTTTGAAAAGATACGACCGTGGTGTCTTTTAAGAAGTTGTAGGGCATATAACTGTTGACTCTCTAAGTGATATACGGAAACCACAAAGTTACGGGTTGGCCTGCTGGAGGTTCCAGAATATCCGTTGAAATTTTCGTATTGGTAAAGTTTGTTAAAATTGGTAAAATATTTTTGAAGTAACTAAGGTTGGGTAATTGGTAAAAAAAGTAATAAATAAGTGACCTTAGGAAGCCGTAAGGTGGTCCTCCAGAAAATTCAAAATATATCGTGAATATTTTGAGTGTAATTTGACTATAGTCTAGTCTACTAGTCTACTAGAAGTATATTTCGACTATTTGTGACTCAATTTGGCCATTGGATGGTTCACCGGGAGAAAATTCAAAGCTTACCTGAAATTGGTCAATGGAATTGCAAATGTTTTTAATTTGTAACAGTTCAAAATGAAATGGAATATCAGCAATCCTCAACTAAATAGGCCGCTCACGACTCGACATGGCCGTCAAAACGTTCACTGGAAAATTAGGATTCGTCGTCAAAGTGTACAACAAGTGAAACTCATGTTGAAGTCTGCGCTACAATTTGAAAAAGCTTTGAAATAAAACATTTCGGATTCAGAAACAAAAATGATGTAAATACTGCAAATGTTCGCTGACAAATAAACGAGGTTATTTCGCAAGTTTGTTGAAATTACCAATTTCGCTAGTGTAATTTGATAGATGTGGTATAGTAAATTGAACCGGTAATATTTATAGACTTACTTACAAATCTAATAGCAAATCAACTTTTGTATAAGCTCTTCATCAGGTATTGTGCTCTTTTGGGAAAATTTTAACAGAAATCTAACCATCGTAGTTAGCCATGACCATTCCGTAATCCGCGTTGACGGTATCTAATATTTTTATGGGTTTTGCCTGAGAAAAAGTGAGAGAAAAGTATTATTGCTTTTGTTTTCACCTTTTCCTAAACAATTCAGAATGGAGCTTCTTGTAAGAGCGAACAGGCTACGAAAACTTTGTTGCTTTCGTCAATGCGGTAAGCAGTTCGATGCCCTTGATCATCAATTTTAATCATTTAATGTCGGATTTTTCGATGCATTTCATAGTGGTCAGGTTGAGTCACAAACCGCTGAAATTAAATTCCTATTTCACATTGTTCAATTCGAGTTTGAATGAACATAATTCCGAACTCAAAGAACAATTTTCGCTCGTTGACTACTTTTACGGATGTTCCGGATTTGGTCCGGATCCGGATGGCTTCTCAATAGCACGGATTGTTTACTTTACTTATATTGCCCAGGGACTTTAAAACGAATTTTAAAGCTATGAGAAGACTTCACAGAAATGAAAATTCTGCGGATGTTCCGGAAGCTCTGGAAGACCAAGAAGGGATTTTTTCTGTCTCACCAAGCACCTGTAAGATGGAAAATATATACTTGACATCTTTCCCAAAGAAACCAAGGTCATGTTGATTCAAAATTTCGTAAAATTCGGGTATAGCCCCAATTAACTCAATTTTCATATGCTACGTGTACTTGTATAACGCGCTTCATATAACGCGGTCCCAATTACCCGCGTTATACGAATATCAACTGTATATACAACATAACAATAACTATATACAACATAGAAATAACAAGCATTTATTCCCCATGTACCGTTCAATTTTCCCAGTATAAGTTGGACATTTCGTTGGAAGATTTTGGGCTAACCGTATCTGTTAGCAGAAGATAAATCAACACTATTTCTTTTACTTAATGAATTAATCGCAAACCGGCAAAAATTGGAGTGGTATAAAATTAAAGATGAACAGAGCAATATTTGTGAACGTTGTGGCAATCAAACGCTCGATAGCAATGACCACAGGATACATCAATGGGAATCTTCAGAGGAAGTTAGAGAATGCGTCACGAAAATAGTGAAGAAAAGGTTCAATATACAATTTGAAAAGTTAGAAGATTTTATAACATAGGAAATTGATCATCATATCCCTCTTCTCAGAGCAGCATACTGGTTAGTCATACATTGTATAGCCTTCTGCTTACGGAAACACCCTAACGCTAGTTTGTATGTTTTTCAAAGAGATATACGTGAATTCAGGTGGAATCAAAAAAGCTTAGTCAGGAAAAATTTTGGAACATTTTTGAATATCTGCTAGGAAGGAATAGAAAATTATTGTAAACATGTATATTTTATTATATTGTGTAAAATAAAGTTAATCTATATTTAAAAAAAAATGCTTAATTAATTGGTCATTGACTAGCAGGGTATACTGATCGGCCTATAATCGGAAAACACGTTTGCCGTTGGTATTTTGGGGATGTCAACAACTTTCGAAACTTTCAGATCGGAGGGCACGTGCGACTGTAAAATTGAAGCATTGCTGACATCTCTAAGTCCAGAACATAGCTCTTCTGCACAGAATTTAAGTGTTGTTGTTTGCATCTGATCGTATCCAGCCGATAGGGATGCACGAAGCGAGGAAATCGATCGTTTAACATCTATCTCTGTCACTGGAGCCAGATGAGAAGAGACGCCGTGGTTTGCTCTCAACGTGGTTGTTTGCCAATAGAAGCAAAATAATCGTTTGCGTCTTCGGCAGTTCGTTGTTTCTCTCCTCACTAGAGCTACCACTGTGAGTGAGCGATAGAGCTTTTTTCGACTTATTGTTTCCCATCACTTCCCTAATAGTATCCCAAGTCAAGTGCAATACTACTACAGGGCTTTTGCTACACACACATGCAAGACATCTGTTGGGCACACATTGCAAATTTTCCTATTCGATGCAGCAAAAACGTGCTGGATAAAATTATCGTTTTTTCTAAAATTATTCATCATTTTAAAGCAACTAATAGTCAAAGTAATCGACAAATGTTCCCTGACATATATGCTGACTTTTGGTAACTAGGGTTTCGGTGCATTCGCGTTAAATCGGTGTCCCAAATATACTGTTTTTTGAAGCAGTATACGGCATAGGCCAAGTTGAAAGTAACGGAATATAAAATTGGTTTTAGCATAAATTGGTTTAGCATAATAATTCTTAGCCGAAAGCAACTGCTGGTTATTGATATTTGTTTAGTTTTATTCCGCTAACATAGGCCATGGTTACATTTTTGATCATTGCTGCCGCGTCTTAGCTTATTTGTTGAAAATAATTTTTTTATTTAGAAAACAGATATATTAGCTTGCCATATGTATGAAGCAATTTGTAATTTCTGTTTTAAATAAAGAAAATAAATCATTTGAAAAATTTTGCTCTTCCCAGCCCATGTGTTTTATATGGAGCTATCACTTTTGCCTGCCCAACAGATCTCCAATACATATGCACTCTGCAAACACCCTACTGTTGCGATCGAACTTTGCAGCGTAATAAAGCTTCATCTTGTCGCGCTTCATTGCTGTTACCTTATTGCACCAGTACGAGTAGGGGTACCTGGGGTAATAAGCACCGTCGAGGCAAAATGCATCCCCTTTGTTTCTAAACCAGAACACAATTTAAAAATAAAAAAGTAATTCTGCCTGTTAAATCGATGTTAGCATTGGTTACTATGTGAGTTTGGCAGTTCTATCTAACAAAGAAACGTAAATAATAACAAAAATATGTTTTCTATAAATAACCTGTGACTTTTTGCTTCGCTTTACTAACACTTTTTAACTGCTCCGACCAGATTAATCGCTGGTAATTGTTATAATTCGATTAATTGTGGTTTGAGCTACACAATTCTGATGAAACATCCGAAATTTTGATATTTATTACTGTTGTTTTTACCAGGAACATTTTTTGCGTAAGTTCGGGGCAAAATGCACCCTCAGCAAACATGCTTTATTTACTTTGCTTCTTTTTAAAAATGACACGCAATTACGTCCGAATGTCTAATATGTTGTCAGGTACTGTTAAACAACTGTAGTCCAGAGGCTGTTAAATACCTACTGTGTTTCAAAAATTATGCTGCTCGGGTACACAGAATTCCATGGAAAACACACCTCCAATAATTCAACTTCCTTCCCTCGCTTAGGAACTGTAATCACAACATTTGGTAAAAACTAGAAACGGTATTGTCAGTTAGCACGCACGAATTGTATTACAATTAGTGAATTTATTGAATATATTCCCTTTAATTGATACAAAACATGCATGGGTGCATTTTGCCCCGGCTAGTTGCGTTTTCAGACTTTTGACCCAGTATCAAAAATCACTTCGCACGCCTTTTTCACAAATGTATTCAGCATAATAGCTTCAGAAACTTTTAACTAATATTCATGAGATAATGCTCAGTATTTAAGATTGATATTTGCTTTAAGCTTTAATAGGGAAAACCACGATTTCCTTAAACGGTGCATATTACCCCAGGCTACCCTAAATGTTTCGAGTGAACTCATCTGAGATATTTCCTCGGTGTTTCGAGTACCAATAGCTTTTGGTTTTTATGCACGTTTTAAGCTCACGATCTATCCAATAGGTTTTGAGTGTCTGTTACTGATGGTTTGTTCTTTGAGTGTATGTGTCGATGCTCTTGAGATGCCTTCTTGCAAATTAGGAATCAACGAGTTGTAGTTTTCGTTGACGTCGTTTCGGTAGTCGGTGATGATAGCGGCTGCCGCGTAGAAATTCACGCACGGCCAGAGTGATTTTGTGTTGTTTCCCAATTTCGACAGCTAGGATGCTGTTGTAGTCATCGCAGCGAAAACTGTGAACAATGTTACAGTGGACATCTTGGTGAATAAACACGGCCGAACCTCCACCTCACGTACTGGAACGCGAAGCGGAGAAACACCTGTAGTTTTTTTTAACAAATTTGACGCTTCTGCAGTTTCGTGGAACCATGTTTCTGTAACCGCTATTACGTCGATACGATTATGAATTTCGTCCAGCAGAAACTTCAATTCGGTGAGTTTTTCCCTCAGGCTTCTTGCGTTGAAATAGAAGATTTTTAGACTATTTTCTTTGGCGAAATATAGCTGAGTAATCGAGCTTATTGAGCTAGTGCTTGGTTGAAATCATTTGGAACTTGGCAAATGGTAGCAACAATTCCAAAAAGGTTTTCACCCTCGGTTGTTGGTACATTTGCGATTTCTATTGTCTTCTTCAATTTTTCTTGCTTTTGACGGTCAATATCAATTTCACATATTTCTAGCTGCCTTCGCAGCTCGTAGTTATCGTCGCGTAGTTGCTGTTGCTCGTCCATTAGAGTCGCAGTAGTGGTTCGCAGTTCATCGAGAACATTTTGAATTCCTCTTATTTCAGATAAGACATCCTTTTGCCAGTTTATCAGCAGGTCTAACTTGGGTTCAATCCGATTTATGGTGATCTCTAGACTAGATGAGCTGCCCGCAACTTGAGCTGTGTTGACTGTGGGGAAGACAATCGGGTTGATCAGCCATACTCAGTGTAGATCTTCTGCTTCTGGTTCGATTTTCCTTACAAGGAGCACAACACCAGAATTTATTTAGGAATTGTCTGGATATCCTGATATTCCACTTCAGATACTGCTGTGCACGACTTATGAAACCACTGTCGACACTTTCCATCGCATTGTAGCGGTTTTCCACTTCGTAAGCTTTAACAGGTAAACTCGCCATCTTAATTCGATTGTTTTTCACTAAGATGCATATTTAATGAGTTATAAATTTTTTTTATCAAAACAATACATTTTTCAATTGATTTTTCAGAGATTGGAAATATATTTTTTTATAGATAAAATATAGTACTTTCACCTAATAGTTGTCTGGTTTGCGCAAAGCGGCTCGAAATTGAAAAAAAAAATTGTCGATGTATTCCATTTTTTTTTATTCATTTTAGGCCATTGCAAATCATTTTAAAAGTTTTTGTCACCCCCCCCCCTTGCAAATTGGCTTGAAAAATCGGAGGGTTAAAAAATAATTTGTAGGATATGAGTTTTTTTTTGTAAAATCAATTGTCTGTGGGCTCTACAGCCTGAAAAACTTGAAAAATGAGTGTACGAGTTGAGTTAACGCTTCTAGCATGAAATAGAAATTGAAATTCAAACAGCAGAATTTCCGAAAATCGGCCAAAAACATTTTCTTTCGTTTTTGTCTTTCTACTATATGAAAATATAGTATAAAGGTATAGGAATCACTCGAAAAACCGAAAATCGAAAGAAAGCCTAGCGGGACGAGTATCTTATACCATTCGACTCAGTTTCGAAAACTGAGCATTTTCTGTGTGTGTGTGTGTGTGTGTGTGTGTGTGTGTGTGTGTGTGTGTGTGTGTGTGTGTGTGTGTGTGTGTGTGTGTGTGTGTGTGTGTGTGTGTGTGTGTGTGTGTGTGTGTGTGTGTGTGTGTGTGTGTGTGTGTGTGTGTGTGTGTGTGTGTGTGTGTGTGTGTGTGTGTGTGTGTGTGTGTGTGTGTGTGTGTGTGTGTGTGTGTGTGTGTGTGTGTGTGTGTGTGTGTGTGTGTGTGTGTGTGTGTGTGTGTGTGTGTGTGTGTGTGTGTGTGTGTGTGTGTGTGTGTGTGTGTGTGTGTGTGTGTGTGTGTGTGTGTGTGTGTGTGTGTGTGTGTGTGTGTGTGTGTGTGTGTGTGTGTGTGTGTGTGTGTGTGTGTGTGTGTGTGTGTGTGTGTGTGTGTGTGTGTGTGTGTGTGTGTGTGTGTGTGTGTGTGTGTGTGTGTGTGTGTGTGTGTGTGTGTGTGTGTGTGTGTGTGTGTGTGTGTGTGTGTGTGTGTGTGTGTGTGTGTGTGGAACGCTTTTGATTGAGCCAACATTTCTCGGAGATGGCTGGACCGATTTTAATGGTCTTAGTGTCAAATGAAAGGTCTAGGTGTCCCATTGTTCGCTATTTAATTTCATACTAATCGGACTTTTAGTTCAAAAGTTATGTATAAAAATACGAAAAATATCGGACTTCATTATCTCATAGGTCCCTTAACCGATTTGAACAAAATTGATTGCATATGAAAGGGAAGTCATTCAAAACCTCAACTTCCACATTTCATGACGAATGGGCTTGTGGTTTGAAAGTTACATAAAGAAATGTGAAAAAAATGTATTTAAAACAATTTTTTGTTGCATATAAGCATTAATTCAAAGGGAAACATCCTACAACTTATTATCATTTGAAAGTTACTGTTGAGATCTATCAAACGAAACCAAGTTACTGAAAATCGGACGATTTATTCAAAAGTTATTCAAATTTTAACACTAAAGCGCCGTATATTAAACCGTTAAAATGTATAAAATCGAAATAAATTAATCAAGGGTCGATTGTATTCAATGAATGTGTTATGTATGTATATGTATGCATGCATGCGTGTATGTATGTATGTATGTATGTATGTATGTATGTATGTTTGCGTGTATGTATGTATATGCGATTTGTAATTTTAAAATTTGCATAGAAATACAAGAAGAGTGAGAAACATTTCAATTGTCATTTTCTTTATTTGCCGTTACTCGCAATCGGACGAGCAAAAAGCGAAGAAAAGTATTTGATTTAATCATATAGGTATAGTTGTGTATAGGATTGAAAATACTAATGAGTTGATTTTCCCAAATAAATTTATACCAATTTCAAACAAATTTTGCGCATCAATAGATGCTAGAGCTTAGAAACTTTATATAAAAAAGAGGAAGAAAAGATTACTAATAATTCTGTACGATTTGTTTTCGCTAAGGAGAGTGACACTTAGACACTTAAATAAATATGGGTCCACTCATACCAGCAACAATAACAAGCGCCGAAAATTATATCGATCATATTTCGCATCCTCAAGCATGTTTATGGCGCAGCTTTTGTTTCTTTGATCTTATCGTTTCCTAAAACATCTAACGGGCAATATCGTATAAACGATACGATCAAGCTATTTTTCCATTAAAGTTTATTCAAAAGAAGCTCAAGTTTTTATTTTCATGCAAAAATAATTGACTGAAAGAGCGCCAACCTAGAAAAAGTCCAATTTCTCTTTTTCGTTTTTCATATCTAATGCTCTACTCAGTTATTTTTTCAAATTCAGATATTCTTTTTGGATAAGGATTTTGAAAAATAAGGAACGGATATTTAAAAATATAGTCAAGTTAATTATAGATGTTCCTGAGAAATTAAAAAATAATTATTGCGGCAGTAGAAAGGCTAGGTCACACCGCTAGGTGGATTAATTCGGGTTTTTTTGTAGATTTTTGCATGGAAATTGACAATATATACCGTGAACGTACCATATTCTGCGCAGTTAAGACATTTTTATGATTCTTCCGCTATTCTAAGTATTCTAGATTTAAATTAACAACGCGGATAGCAGCAACGTGTAGTGCTACGGTCTATAATATCTGGTAAAAAATATGGGAATTATAAGTCGACCAACAATTGAGTATATTTTTTGTTTTGTAAACTTATCCACGGTGCCTAATTCTGCGCACTCTCTTGTCCTTGTTCCTAATTCTGCGCATGTTTGCTCCTAATTCTGCGCACCCAAAAAGTGAAAATAAATACTCCTGACATGCTGTTTATGACTTTAGAAGCTGAAAGCACACTAAAAAATCCGGCATTAGCCATTACCATAATTAAATCTATGATTCGGTCTTCTTGTGCTGTCCGGGCGGCAAAGGAATATTGTTATCATTTTGATTGCCTTATTTTAAATATTTTATTCTCGATAACGTGAAAGACGAATTGATTTGGGTTTTCTGCATACTGAACATTACACTTTAGACACTTTTTACTAATAAATGTGTTTTCATATAGAAACCACTTCCCCACGCTCTGACAGCCCCATGAGGTTGGACATTTGAAAAAATAGAAGACATGGTTTCATGAATTGGCGCTCGTAGGTTCGGACCCCGAGACACAGCACAGGATTCCAATAAATGCAAGTTAAAGATTCTACTTGAATTTTCATGCCTCTATACCTCAGCCATTGGGGTGAGGTTGCGTATTCTTTCGCGATTTCTTCGTAGGATGTATTACTGCGCAGAATTTGGAACATGAATAAAAAATCTGTGCCTAAATCTGCGCATTATTGCATCGCATTTTTCTAAGGAAAGCAATGCATGCAATCACTCTTTTTGTCTAAAACGTGACTAAAATTAATTATTCTTTCTAATTATACTGGGTAATTTGATGATTGCAAAGATTTTCGATCATAAATTTGTTAATTTTCTAGAAGGACAATCTTAGCGTTGGTGCTAACGATGATGTTTTCTGCCATATAAAATACTATCAGTTTGACGTTAAATTATTTCGCTCTCAAATATTATGGCCCGTTTGTGAATAATGACGTAATATTCAACAGACATTTATAAAAAAATAACGCAATGATCATAGTTATGCACAATGTTAAAAAATACTTATATAAAGAAAAATGCGCAGAATTAAGAGCGTTCACGGTATATTAAAAGCAAGAATAGATTTGGTTTTCACGTTTAAACTTAAAATAAAAATGCCTGAAATCCATATTTATTTGCTCGATTAAAAAATTCTCTTTTTGTAATGGCCTTATAACTTATTAAATATGCGTCCTAGCGAGAAATAGTCTTTAGTGAAAATGTGTATTTTAGCATACTAAATAACTTTGTGGAACACTCAAAAGTAGTAAAAAAATCGTGTGCGAAGTTATTGAGCATAATTGATTTTTAGGCGCTCCTTTTTAACACATCATTATATTTCGCAACCGGTAAGAGATAAAAAGTTAATGTATTCAGCAAAGTTACTTGTTATTTTAGTATGTTTTGCAACTTTTTGAAGAAATTTTTTTTTTTAAATTAAAAAAAAACAAAAGTTTGTATCACCCTAATAAGTGAATTCACGCTCACCCTAATAGTGCGGAAAGATGCGCTATATTTTATTATTAAACTACTCCGAAGACACCACCCTTGAAAAATTAGGCATTTTTTAAACAATTGCTAATGTCCGCTTTTTTGTCAAAATTTGACCACTGTGCATGGTGAATGTATTTTCATGGACAAAATTAGCTTTGCGCATTATTTTAACCACAAAAAACTACTTCCAAAATATAAAAATTCAATCACGACGACTGCTTGAACCTAAAAAAACATTTTTGGCGATCTAGTTTTTGTGTCCAGTAGTTTTCGAGTACAATCTTTAGAACCACAAAGTCTGGCATGTACCACTACCCTACCATCTGATGTTAGATTATTCAAATTCTTAAGAGACGTCTGGTCTTTCATCGAGATATATACATAGGAGAAAAATGTTGTAGGTATGAAATTCCAACGATCCACCTGTATTTCATACTGGTTTTGAAAGCCAGTAGAGCTAAATACAATGGAAGAAGTTCACAAGCAGAGCATGAATTGAACATCATACGTAGAGGTGAAAAGAGATAAAGCAAAGAAAGGAATTATACATACACACAACCAAATTCCTATTTCCTAGATGGGATAGAAGTTTTGATGTTCTTCAAGTAACGTTCGTCGGATAAAATCAAATGAGACCTGTAAGAAAATTGGTTAAGTGTTTGAAGTTGTCAGAATATGATCAAGTGATCAACACCACGCATCGCTCTGACACAGTGCGCTTTCTAATCGGCTTAAAAAGGTAGAATAAATAGAAGTAACTTTCCCCTGGCAGAGGACTGCCACTAACACCAACAAAAGCTTAGGGTAAAGCTTGTTGCATGAATCTACGACTCCTATCGGTCAGTTGGTGGAAACTTTTTCCCTTGCCGTTTTCCATAGAAACGTCAGAGGTTTGAACAGCACACATGCACACAGAGTTGTCAAAAGACAACACTAACAGAGCCAATCAATCGACACCAAAGAGCTCGCTATAAGATGCTATAACGAGGTGTAAATTTATACAAAAATAACTCAACAAGTACAATTCAAAATCTAATTCTAAAAATAAGTAAAGATATGAAATTCCATGAACAGACTACACATGCAAACGGAAGAAACACTGTAACAAATGAACAGTCAATGAGATTTTGAAGTTCACGCATTTGCACAGAATTTCACACAGAATTATCAGTATGAGCGTAACAAAAGCAAAAACAAAAATGCTTCCCTCTCTGTTTTTCTCACGCAAAAACTCGAACAGTACCCGCTACGTACACCGCATCAATGCGAATAGTGAATGAACAAGACCAGCTGATGGGAAGTTGTATTGATGATGCGAAGCTGAACAAAAGCGGAATGTCAAGAATTAAACTTTATATATATGGGAGCATACAACATAGCGCGCGTTCTTTTCGTATGTTTCTAAAGTCTGCAAATATTGATTTTGTGATTCGATGTGCGATAGCCTCAAACTAACATTTCGTTTCAATTATTATTCAGTCGATATCCAGCGAATAAGTGATTGGCAAGAAACATAATATTGAGAATAAAATGTCTCAAACCAATTTTGGTTTCTGAAGCACTTATTTTGAATTTTAATAAGCTTAACGTGCATAAGAAAATTTCTAATATATTTTTTTGTTTTTAAAGAGACCAACAGACTTTACATGTTCTGTTTTATACTCCCAATGGTGTCGAAAATTTTTGCGATGAGACGTCACGAATCCGGCAAATTCCGTTACAATCGTGACTTTTAAAATTAAAATTATTCAGCCGCGATGCGAAGTGACGCATCTTTCTACGTCTGTCGCACACGATACTGAAAGCACCTAAAGGTGTATTCACGTGTTTACCGAACAGCTGTCTGATGAGAGCGCGCATGTGAATCACGCTAGTAGGCTATGCTCTCGAAGAATACACGTTTAATTTAAAATCGACCTGTCATTTGTCCACACGCAAACAAAATCATACACTGACAAAAGTTAGCGTTTCGAACACTGTTGAGAAAATTTCATTGATCGATCTAAAAGTATTCTCTTATTGCGTGAGTTGGTTGGTATTGGTTCGCTTTACAGCAGGCAGCAGTGAATGCCGGTTCTTATCTCATGCTCATCACACCCATTTCTATCGCGTCCTTTTCGATGACGGAGGATGATTCGGCACATTGACAAGTGAGAATCACCACCAAGCAATCATTCGCGGTTTGCTCGCCGAACTGGAAATAAATAGATTCGATCGTACACTAATGTTGCGTATTACAGTTCGGTTGGTGAAACCTCTCAGGTTGGTAATAATGCAGCAAAGCAGTAAAGCGTCCAGCAGTAGTGGATCGAGTTCGGAGAAGCAAAGCGGCCATGCACATTACAAACCAATTCACCGAGGTCTGGAAATGGCTAGCCCGGTAGCGAAACCGGAAGCGGAACAAACGGGAAGACGCGTTTATGTTGTGCGGCATGCAGAGCGAATTGACATGACCTTCGGCAATTGGATTCCCGACAGCTTTGATGACGCTGGAACGTACGTCAGGAAAGATTTGAATATGCCGCAATCACTACCGTCAAGGTAAGGTTATCAGCTAATTGATTGACTTTATTTTATTTCAAGTTCATTCTTTACTGCAGGAAACCCAGTCTATGGGAGCTTGATTCGCCACTAACTAACTTGGGATGCTATCAAGCCAGCTTAACGGGGGACGCAATGAAGGAGGCTGGCGTGCGCATTGATCATGTGTTCAGTTCCCCCTCGTTTCGCTGCATACAGACTGCCTCGTCTATCCTGGAAAGTCTTGGAATGCGCGAGAGTCACCCCATTCGAATCGAACCGGGACTGTTTGAATGGATCGGTTGGTATCCGAACGGACTGCCGAACTGGATTTCAAGCGACGAGCTAAAAGCTGCAGGACACAATATCGCGTCGAATTATACACCCATCACCAGTAAGGAAGATTTAATACAGCACCAAAATGAGGACCTTGAAGGTTACTATAGAAGAAATGCCGTACTTGCGAAGAAAATAGTTGAAAATAATGGTGAGTGATTGTATTTCGTTGTTTGGGGGTGGAAAATTTCAAGCCGTTTGTTCCGATTGTAGAAGGAAACCTCCTGCTTGTCGGTCATGCTGCAACGCTGGATACTTGTACTCGGCCTCTGGTGAGCTCAGAAAAGGCACCGATAGGGCAGCTGATACCGAAGCTGCTTAAAATCACATACTGCAGCATGGCCATGATGGAATCGACCGACGGTGGGTGGAAACTGGCAAAACCACCCTGTCCACCTTTCACCAACACCAAAAACGACCGTTTCGATTGGAATTATTTATTGTAGATAGTTTTTAAATGTTTTAAGTGCACGTCATACCACCACCAGTTTGTTCTAACCGTGTGTCACAAACTAAAAATTGATCTTATTTATACAAATTTTAATAAACCTTCACGAGAAGTCTCATCAAATCATCCAAACGTTTTATTATTTAGATAGCACCGGCGGCGCAGCCGTCAGCTAGCTGACGCTGTCAGTTCTGCACGAAAGCAAACGAATTCACGTAGAAGCAATTTACATACCAAGTCTCGTTTCATATCCGGAAAATATGACTCATGCACTTGACGTTCCCGGAAAATGATAAGAAGCACCTCCAGCTTTCTCACCTGTTTCACCACCACACCGACCGACGGCGCGGCGCGACGGCTTCAGCAGTCTAAGCTCCGCCGTGCAGTTCGGTAACGCACGGAGAAAAAAAAGTGCTTCAACTATGTTCATGATTTATAGTTTTGAGGGTGCAGTCTTATCTGGGGTGGCAATAATTCATAAAGTTTCGTGAATTATTCTATAATACTGGAAATGATAAAGCTGGCTTGCCTGGAATATCAACTAGCGCACGTGCGCTGGTTGGTACTTGCATTGATTAAGAGATGAATTCAATTCAAAATTTCATCCAATTACCTACCCTGTTGTAAGTCCAGTTTCTCAAACAGGCACAAGGGTGTGCATCCAAACAACCAAAACAATTAGGACTGCTGCACACATTATGTTAATCGAAGGTAAGCCGGCCAGGCAGCGGACGCGCCACTGGCTGTTCGCATCCTTGAGCTGAACCAACCGGAATTACCATAAATGCTAATACTCACGGACTGTTTACTTAACTAATGGTGTAAAATAATAGCCTTTTTGCTGTTCGTCGGTACCTCCTCGGAGGATGATTATACACATATTTTAACTTTAATTGCAATGTTGGTACACGCTCCGAGGCGAAACCGGTAGCTATACGGTTTTGCTCCAATTGAAGCATGCCGCCGCCGTGTTGCTGAAATAATTATCCTTACGCACTGACAATTAGTTCGGGATGGTAGCAATTCCACGAATGTAGAAAGTGAAATGGTTCTACTGGAGTATACACAGTAGGCTGTTTAAGCTGTTTAGCACCGGACGTAAACATCACAATTTTCTTAGCAACATGGCGTCGTTTACATTTTACAAGTAAAGACGTCGGTAATGAAACAGAATTCGTGATATGTAATAGGAAATTAGTGTCACATTTTCAGACAATTTTCTCACGGTTCTGAAAATTTACAAATTTGTTCAGACTTCTTACAGCTTTTATCTTGCTTTTGCACTACCCTGTACTACCTAAAACTTCAGTCATTTAATATCTGAACGCAAAAAAGGGATCTTTCTCGCAACCATGTTCATGAAAAAAAAATGTTTGCTGAGTACCTACTCAAAATGAAGGCCATTTATTGCACTCTAAAAAAACAATTTCGATTTTATTTCGTCGAACGTTCGGAACAACGGAATTGAAGGCAATCCATCCAATAAATGTCCTTTTCGAAGAAATCCGCCCCGTTGTCTCCTAGTCTTATTCACTGCCGAGCGAGCCCAAGCTGGAGCACACTGGAGCGCGTATTTCAGCTTCTCCAAAAAATTCAATGTAAAACAAAATAACTCCTCAAAGCGTATTCGGGAAGTTCAGAGTTGTCAAGAGTCAATAGTCGGTATTATTGCGATAGGGTATGTTGCTGCTTCGTCGTAATCGCGTATTCGCGTCCTATCCAACACAAATTATTGAAAATATCAGCAATTTTCATGACGCACAATGCAAAATTTGGTAATCCCTAATATTTTAAGTTTGTTGACTATCATACGCGATCAATCAAAGTGAGCTGAGATTTATTCATTAACAAATTCCTAGCAGCAAAATTTCCTACGTTTTTTCGTGCGACGAAGAAGAAAATGTCTACTAATCGTTTCAATTTCCGTCATTCATAAAATGAAAATAACTCACGCAACGCATTGTCGTTATTCTGCAGCCGGGAAAACTTGCATGACCTGCAGAAATTTTGCAGAATAACATTTGTCATGCCGTCCTACACAAATACATGCGCGCTAGCTTCGTAAACATTATTGTGATTTTTAGTTCGGACGATGAAAAATTTTGATGGACGGATTTTAAAACGGTACGACGAATTTAAGTTATAAAGTCAGTTGCGTAATTTGAATAAAATGCTTTAATAATCGCTTTTTAGTGAATTCATAGGGCACGGATCGGAAGGTAAGTGTGTTTGAGTCAAATCAGCAGCGCAGAATTTTTGGAGTATTCATTAAATCCACCTAAGAAATGATACAAATCAGAGTGGTTTTCCTTACTACGACGGGAATTAGAAATAAACCCTAAGTAAATTAATTGCGTACAAATAAATCCAAACCCAAATCTCAAGTCCAAGTCTAACTTTCATTTCAAACCCAATTTAAATCTCCCGTGATTTCAGAAAATCGCGTAAAATACTGCACAAATTCTACAATTTGCGTAAAAAGTGGCGCAAATTTCTAAATTCGCGTGAAAAACTACTTAAGTACCGATATTTGCGTGAAAATAATCGCGTAAAAAACGACTTCTGTGAATTCCAGACACAACTTAAATTTCATCCAACCACAAGTACTTCTTACTTCAACCAGCATTAAGCCGGGGTGGCCTTTGCCGTATTAAGAACTCCCCTCCCCTGCACTCGGCCTGAGCAACTCGTCGCCAATGCAACGAGCGTCTAGCTGCACGTAAGTCGAGCCAGCTATCCCTCTGTACCTGGTGGTGCGGTTCTTAAAGAGAACAGATCTCACTGCACAGCCGTCCAGCATCCTTGCAACGTGGCCGACCCACCGTATTCTCCCAACTTTCACCAAGTGTACGACAAGCATCTCTCCACGTAGCGCCTCGTAGTTCATACGCCTATGCCACTCTCCGCTTTCCGTTTGTACTTCGCTAAAAATACGGCAAATGCACGTACCGTGACCGCTCATAATTCTGCGCATTTTTCTTTATATAAGTATTTTTTAATATTGTACATAACTATGATCGTTGCGTCATTTATTTTATAAATGTCTGTTGAATACCGCCCAGCTTGCTTCGAGGTACGATGCTGGTCTAACAAGCCAGTCGTCGTATGTTCGAATCTCGGCTAGGCGGTGCTTGCTAGTTAGAGTCAGTAGGATTGTTGCACTGGCCCCGTAATTTTCCTGTACTCTAACAGCCGGCTGCGAAGTCTGTCGATGAAGAAGGGTAATGTCTAAAGACGGTATAAACCCATGGCTTTGCTTTTTTTGTCTGTTGAATATTACGTCATTATTCACAAACGGGCCATAATATTTGAGAGCGAAATAATTTAACGTGAAACTGAAAGTATTTTATATGACAGAAAACATCGTCGTTAGCACCAACGCTAAGATTGTCCTTCTAGAAAATTAACAAATTTATGATCTAAATTCTTTGCAATGATCAAATTACCCAGCATAATTAGAAAGATTAATTAGTTTTAGTCATGTTTTAGACAAAAAAAGTGATTGCACGCATTGCTTTCCTTAGAAAAATGCGATGCAATAATGAGCAGATTTAGGCACAGATTTTTTATTCATGTTCCAAATTCTGCGCAGTAATGTATCCTACGAAGAAATCGCGAAAGAATACGCAACCTCACCCAAATGGCTGAGGTATACAGGCATGAAAATTTAAGTAGAACCAGAATCCAAGTAGAGTAGCATCCTGTGCTGTATCTCGGGGTCCGAACCTACGAGCGCCAATTCATGAAATCATGTCTTCTATTTTTTTAATGAAACCACAATTTTTAGTATTAGTTTACAGTGTAATGTTCAGTATGCAGAAAACCCGAATCAATTCGCCCTTCACGTTATCGAGAATAAAATATTTAAAATGAGGCAATCAAAATGATAACAATATTCCTTTGCCACCCGGATAGCACTAGAAGGCCGGATCATGGATTTAATTATGGTAATGGCTAATACCGGATTTTTTGGTGTGCTTTCAGCGTATCAAAACATAAACTGCATGGCAGGAGTATTTATTGTCACTTTTTGGGTGCGCAGAATTAGGAGCAAACATGCGCAGAATTAGGAACATGGGTAAGAAACTGCGCTAAATTAGGCACCGTGGATAAGTTTACAAAACGAAAAATATACTCAATTGTTGGTCGACTTATAATTCCCATATTTTTTGGCAGATATTATAGACCGTAACACTACACGTTGAGGCCATCCTCGTTGATAATTTAAATCTAGAATACTAAGAATAGCGAAGGAATCATAAAAATGTCTTAACTGCGCAGAATACGGTACGTTCACGGTTTGTCTTCCGTAAGCAAAGTTATTGTCTCAAGTCCGTAGAGGACTTCAGACAGTAAAGCGTTTTGTACATCGTCATCTTTGTGCAACTGCGAAAGTAGGCTCGATTTCCAGCTTGAATGCGTCGTTAAATCTCCTTACTCGTATTGTTATCGACGGTGACCAGAGATTCCAGATATACGAACTCGTCAACCCCATCCAGTTCATCGCCGTCAAACGTTGCTGTCGCTGGAGCCTCTTCTTACCATATATTTGGTTTTCGATTCATTCATTTGACATACAATCCTCCTAGCCTCCGTTTTCAGTCTGGCGTAGATTGCCTTCGCCGTCCCAAGGTTTCTAGTAATGATATGGTGGTTGTCTGCGAAAAATACTGATGATGAAATGAATGAAAAATGAAAATGAAAAAATGAATGAAAAAAATCAGAGGGGTTGTGTACAAGACACGACCGCATATATAGGTGACGCAGGACTACGCAAGTCTCTTTGTAGTGATAGTGGCATGTATTCATGCTTGTAATCATTCGATTCTTCATGTATACATGCTATATGCAACATACATACATGCTACATGCGTTGTATGTAACATTTATCAAAGTAGTAACATTGCATACGTTCAATTCTCAAAATATTGTGCATTTGAAAACAATTTAACAAAATCAAGAACACAAACTATTGCTTTCCTGCTACCTTACTGAAATTAAAGATTGTTCTTATTATCCATGGTTTCCCACGTTGAAGGGAGTTTACCAATTCAATCCTATTTTATCAACAGTACATCTTTCCACTACACTTCTAATGAAACGGCAAGCATGCGTATTCATACAGAGTCGTATTATAACCGAACCCTACAGCTGTAGCACATTTTTCCAACACAGATATCAAGTTCGCCGAGGTTTAATCGTCTCGCAGCAAAGAATTTGCGATCTGTTGGGACAATGAACCTGTGTCACTTTTTTCTGGTACACTTCCCTAACACAGACATCAAATTGAACTAGGTTTAATCGCGTTCGTAAGAAATCTGTTGGCACGAGGGGGATTTGTTACTCTCTCTGGCGTACTTCCCAAGCAAGGACATCAAAATGGTCTAGGTTGAACCGCGGTGTTAAGAAATCTTGTTGAGATGAGGTGACTTGATCACTTGTTTTGGCTTACTTCCCTAGCACAGATATCAAATTGGTATAGGTTTAGATCATTGCAAAGAATCTTCCAACCAATCACGAAGCGAGAATTCTGGTAAAACATAGGTTCATTATTTTCAATTTTTCAATAGTTCAACATCAAGCATCCATACTTTTCTTCATTTGGGTCAATTCTTAGAAGATTTTCCGATCGATTGGTGTAAGAATATTGAAAATCGATCGGAAAACCGCTGAGCTATTAGCGCTCAAAACCTTTCATTTTTCGTGACGCTCGCATTTTTCGATTTTTTGGAATGACACCCTATCTCAAAACTTACCGTAAGACGTAGTCCTACGTCAAAATAAATGAAAAATACTGGCCTATTATGAAGCAGGCACTACGGAAGCATCCTAAGGAGGTCAAATCTGAAGTAGACATGAAGAAAAAGTGGGTATCCGTACAGAAGGAGCTGCAGCCAGCTAAGTAATGGGTTATATTTTATTGTCTGAAAGTTTGAAAAGGATCGGTCAATTAGGTAATTTTCTACAACGTTTCTTCCGTGATGCAATTTGATGTGGGACACCCTTTAGAAATATTTAGCTTATTCAGCGCCTCATTATAACTCTTTAAAATAATACTTGTAAGCTGGTAGCATCGCAAAATGCTATGGAAGAGGTCATTACGTGACTGCAACATCACCTGAAATGATTCGAAATTTTTCATTTTAATGAAGAAGCCACTTGAATCCACGACGATCGAGGTTACGCCTTACGAGTTCCAAATGTCATACCGAAAGAGCGAAGAAGTTGCTTCGCTTGACCGAAAGCCCGATTCTAAACAGCAAAACATTACAGTGTCTATTTTCGAACTCTGCGTATTCGAATTGCAAATTTAGTCTGATTTTAGCGATTTTTAATGCGTTTTCCCAATCACCTATTGGTGAATCTACCTGTTCACCGTCAATCATAACAACCTTGTTGTGTACAGAAACATTTTACAGCTTTATCAGTTCATCTGCAAGCGATACTGAAAACAGACGAGCAACTGCGCTCGATGATCTGCTTGTACTGCCAGCTCCACCTAGGAGCAAAAGAAATTAGACGTCGAGAGGCACTTTGTGTCTAATCGAATACAGGCCAATTCCGTCGGCGCAGCTTTCTGGCGAAGCGCGTGATCGTGGTCACAATGGATGACGAAGACTTACATGACGCAGGACGGCAAGAACTGGCAGGGTACCGGATACTTGACATCATGCAGCATGTTGCCGAAGAAGGTCCTTCTGTGGTTAACAAAGAGTGAGAGGAAAATGTCCAAGCAGTTATAGTTTCATTCAGGGCTTGCAGTAAACAGTTCGAAGTTACTGCCGGAAGTTACCGTCTGCATCAAGAAGTATCGCGTTTGTTGGCCTGACCTGGTCCCGGCCCATTATGGCAAGAGATCACTAGAGAGGAAATGGACCGATAGAGTCTTGAATGCAATCTGGTATGATTGGTTTAAGTCTTTGCTTAATGTGGACGATTATTACCACGAAAATACATATCGCGCCCCTCGTTTTGGCTACAGACAAGGCGCTTATATATATATATATATAGATTAAGATTATGAAACGTAGAATCGGGTATCTATTTTTGCTGTTGAACTAGATCCGACGGTAATTCTATCACTTAAAATGTTGTTTATGGTGAATTTTATTATCAGTGAATTTTATAACTACATTTTCGACACTCTACGACCTTTAATTTAATAGCGAAAATAATTGGTCAATTTCATGCTCTAATGTTTATGTTGGCATCACTCCATCTAAACGTCCGTTCCCTTGGCAACGTACAACAACGACGGTCGCGGATTCGGAATTGCAATCGAAACGAAACGAAGTGAAGTTTTTCCTATCAATTCAAGTAAACAGTATGAACAAAATCATTATAATATCTTACTAAATAACTGTTCAGGTGGTAAATCAAAGTTTTCTGTGCCTCAAGTTAAGTTTTACGAGTGATGTAAGGAGTGGAACGGCCGAAAAAAATTAATGAAAAATCGACGGCGAAAAAGAGAAAATGTAGTGATGAATTTTAATTAGGCAGAAATCTCAATATTTAGTGTAATTTATGCCCCAAAAAGTAATATAACCTATAGAATGCAATGTTTAGTGCTTTGAGTTGCAAGATCTTAGTACGGCTAGCCGGTTAGTTGAACTGATTTTATTTTTTTGTGATGGTATGCTGAGTCGATGGGAGCATGGTGGTGCACTGAAGAAGGGAAAGGAAGGGTGATATTCGGTGCCATACTGACTGCCATAAATGGACTCTGACGACCTTGTCGTTAAGACCGCCCGGCAGGACGACGCAGTATTTTTATAGAAGGCGGAGTCAGACTGATGTCAAAATAAATACAACACAGTATCGGGAATGTATTCTAGAGGCTGCTTTGAAACCGTGAACAGACAATCATTTCGGTCGTGGACCATGGACCATGTTTCAGTAGGACTCGGCAGCCTCTCACAAAACGGCTGAAAATCAACGTACCGAACTTCATTTCTGCCACTCAATGACTCTCGAATTCACCAGACGCAAAACCTTAGGCTTCTTCTCTCCGGGCGACTTTGGAAAGCAAACTTCAAGCTAAAAATACACTAGTCTCGAGACGCAGACGAAACCCATGGTCCAAGAATGAAGCAGGTCACAGTCACAGTCGAGCAGCAGTTCGTTTTTTGACCATCTCAAGGCCAAAGTCAAAGCAAATGGTGGTCATAGCGAGCCAAAGTAAATTGCTTCTGAATTTTTAATTATTTTTACATATTCTGCACTTTGAAATAAATAAAAATCGAGAACAAGTCGGAGATGAGTTCGTTTTCTTCTTCCTTTTATTTTTACTATCTCTTTAATTAACTCCAGTTTAAGAGATACTAGAACGAAAAGGAATTCATTTCCGATTTCTTCTTGATTGATCTATAGTTTTACTAAGACGCTCGCAAATAATTTCAATTATTCCAAAAAAAAAACTAATTGACCAAAGACTATGAGTTCGAATGTTTTATAATTCTCGCAAACCAGTCTGATAAGTGGCTCTGTACATGTTTGATAATAAGTTCATTAGTCATTTATATCAATTAATCTTTTAAAGTAATTAGATCAATTTGCGTGCTGCATCGAATTATAACCATCATTCTCCACTCTCCAGTATCCGAAAGAAAACCGATATTTTATCAATTCTATTCAGCCAACGTTCGAACTACGCTGCAAAACCGCCTGGAATATATTTTCATCGAACACCAAATCAATTGTTATATTTGAATCATCAGCAAAGCATTATTATCGAATGAATTTCGCCCTCAATTACCGTCCGCATCAAATTATCCACCAGCAGCAGCACAACAAACCTAATTGAAGTAATGCTGCTTCTTCCATCAGCTCAGCAAAGCAGTTGAGCGGGCGCGGCCTAATCATGATTGAACACGATTGCGAAATCTCTGCATTTCATCATTGCGCCCTGTGTAGACCACCGAATCGGCGCTGATAATTTACATACCGGAAAATAGGGGCTGCTCCGATCCGAGAGTAAACCGTTTTTTGCCTGATCCAGCGGAAAATCCTACCATCCATTGCCGTCGACAGTTGCGTTCGGATTCCGCAACGAACGCTGAATTTTTTTTCGTCTTGAAAGAAGAAAAGTGATTTACTTCCAGGATTACAAGATATTCTTTCAGCTCGATTGCTATTATTGAATCTTAAGCAGGTGCTTGCTCTACTGTGATGATGAACTTTCCGAAAGAAAAGCTTCTGACCTCATCAACGAGCATACTTTTATCCGATGTAGATAGAATGTTAGAACCAACCTAACAGAACTACGGGGTGACTAAGGTGTGTCATAAATTCAAACTATTTCAATCACATTTTTTACACAGCAGATTAGCAAATACCTACCTTGATTTTTAACGTGGAATTTTCCGATTTTCCCGCAGCAGCAGTAATAGCAGGTGTGCTTTGCACATTTTCCGCCGAATTCCTGTCAACCTTGCGTGTGAATAGCGCTGCATTATTGCATTTTAGCATAAATCGCATTCTCATTATGGTTCAGTGCTATGAAAGCATTCCTAGTGGAATGACAAACATCCCCAAAAGCCGAATCCTCCCCAGGGCTACCGCAAATATTTGCCCGATGCAGTGCTTCATCAATGGAACGATGAACAACGATTTTTTTCTCCGCTTTGTTTTGCCATAGATTGCCGAGTTCACTCTTTGTTTGCGTTTCCCAAAAGAACAATAATCGGTAGGTGTTTTAATTAAAATGCCTGCCTTTGAACAGCAAGGCAAACAAAAACGAGGCCACGAGCACATGAGGTTGTGTTTTACTGCGGAAGCAAGGAAAACCGTACCACAGGAATGTAGGTACGTACTTCAACCAACCAACCAACAGGTTGAGGTTGATGAATTACAACAGCACGTGCTGTTGTGTTCCGTCATCAGCGGCGGCATCATCATCATCATCATGATCATGGGGACAAATTCCCAGGATTTTATCTGATCACTGAAATATGTTGATTAGTTTGCAATAAAATTATTAAAAAAAGTAGTTTTTAAATTCTTTGCTATTGTTGTTAGAATTTATTGTATAACATTTCTTTAATTAAAATCAAACCCATTGCTTGCTGGTTCAATAAGCGATATTGGAAATGAGATACTTTCCACTGCAAATCCTCTTCGTTTATTTTTGTCCACCCCACCCATCAAAGGCAGGGAAACGCCACTAGCGTGCCCAGACATAAACAAAAGGAAGGGGGGAGGTGCACCCGACTTTTCAGAAGAATGTTTTGGCCTGATAAATCGAGTCATCGTAGGATGATGAATCTGTCATTTCTTATCACAAAAATACCGGCCGGTTAGGTTGAAAACTCCTAAAACTGGTGCTATTGGATTTGAAATCAAAGTTGAAATTGGACTAGAAATTAGAGTTGAAATCGGACTTGACATAGGGCATTAAATTAGACTTGAATTTGGACTAATTTGGGCTTGAAGCTGTACATTACATTGAACTGGACATGGGCTTAAAATTGGATTTGAAATTGGACTTAAATTTGGAGTAATTTGGACTAGAATTGAATTTTGGTGCCCGCCCAGTTAGCTCCGGGGTACGATGCTGGCCTAACAAGCCAGCCGTCGTATGTTCGAATCTTTGACTGGGCGGTGCCGCTATAGAGTTAGTCCAGCTTTCCACGAACGGTCCGCGAAAACTAAACGATGTTTACATTTTTCCACTCAACCGGCAAACAACCGTAGTGGCTTCCATAGTAACCGCAGAAACGCTCCTGTCAAAGCCGAACTGTGCCCTTCAGAAAGTTGTACCCATCAGCTGTCATTATTGCTCGTGGAAAGCTGGATAGGATCCTTGCACTAGTCCCGTAATTTTCCTGTACTCTAATAACCGGCTGTGAAGTCTGTCGATAAAAAAGGGTCAAGTACTAAAGGACGTTTATACCCATGGCTTTACTTTTTTTGGAAATTGAATTTGAAATTGAAGTTAAAATTGGACATGATATTGGATTAGCAGTTATGCTTTAAATTGAACTTAAAATTTGAAATGAAATTAGATTTATATTGGACTTGAGATTCACTTGAAATCCCATTTGAAATTAGACTTGAAATTAGATATCAAATTTAGCTAAAGTTAAAATCAAAGTTTAAATTTGATTTAAATTGGAATTAAATTAGACTTGAAATTGGCCTTAAAATCGAAATAGCAAATAAACTTGAAATTGAACTTGACGTTGGAAATTAAATTATGCTTGAATTTGGACATAAACACAAAATTAGACATAAAATTTTACTTGAAATTAGGACTCTCATCTTACTTAACTCATTTTACTCTCTAACACGTTTTACCGCTTTTAAACTACTCTTGTTTTTCACTTATTTCACTTATTTGTTGTTTTCTCTCCCGTTTTTTGCCTTTTCTCTTCCACTTTTCCTTTTTTTGCTTCCAGTTACTTCTTGTCTTTTTGACGCCTTCTCCTATTCCGCTTTTCCTCTTTTAGATGCCCCGTTTTTTCTTCTTTTTTAATATATTTTTGCTGTTTTTGGATACTGTTTTGCTCTCCGGTTTTCCTTATTTATCTCCGGTTTTTCCTCTTTTTCTCTTCAGTTTAGCTTTTTCTTTGATCCGGTTTTCTCTTTTTTCCCATTCCCATTAAACCTGTCTGTCTCTTTTTATATCCGGTTCAACTACTTTTTCCCATTGTCCTCGTTTCGCCTGTCGGTTTTCCTTACCCGCACTCGTCATTCCTCTTTTCCCTTTAGATTTCGCAGGTTTTTTGTTTACTTTCCCGTTTCTTGACTCAGTTTTCCTCTTATTCTTTCCCATTTTTCCACCTTTTCTATTACTATTTCTTTTTTTTCTGTCTCTTGTTCCCGTTGTTTGTCTCATTTTCCCTCCTTTTCTCTGTATTTTTTTCTGCGCTCTGTTTCATCATTCTCGTGTTTTCTTGTCTCTTTTTCGCTCTTCTAATCCTGATTTTTTTTATATATTTTTTCTGTTCCGTTTTTCGTCTTTTTCTACCATTTCCAAACCCGTTTGGCAGTCTCTGTTTTCTGTTCCGTTGGCTCCTTTTCTATTATTTTGTGTCGTTTGTACCATTCTTCCTCTTATTATGTGCTGTATTTCTTCCTTTTCTGTCGCGTACTGTTTTCCATTTTATCCCGTTTGTTTTTCCCACATTTTTTGTTATTTTTTCCCCCGTTATGTGGCTTACCTCTATCATGCTCCTTTTTTTCTTCTTTCTACACTTAGGGTTGATTTTAAGTCTCATTCTTTTTCTTGTTTTTTCTACCGGCTTACTTTTTTTCTCCCGTTTTTCTTTTTCTCCGTGTTTTCTGTTTGATTATTCCGTTTTTCTTCGTTACCTGTCCCATTTTTTCAGTTTTTTTTCTGTTTTTCACTCATTTTTTGGGTTTGTCTTTTCCGTTTTCGCTTTTTTCGTATCCAGTTTTCGTCTTTTCAGCTCTCCTCCTCGTTTTTGGTCTTTGTCTGTTTTGTTTTTCCTCTTTTTGCTTCTAATATGTTCTTCTTGTCTGTTCTTTTTTTGCCTTTGATCACGTTTTTCGTTTTGCTTTCCATTTTCATCCCCCGTTTTTCGTCTTTTTCTCTCTAGTTGCACCGCTTTCTTTGGTCCGTTTTTCCTGCTTTTCTTTACTTCTTTTTCTGTCCATTATTCCCATCCTATAGTATTCCCATGTTGTCCTATTTTTCTCCTTCTTCCTTATTCCGTTTGACCTTTTTTCCGTTTTCCTCATTTCATCTATCAATTTTCTGTTCAGTGTTCCCCTTTTTGTCTCGTTTTAACTCTTTTTCTTTTCCGTTTCTATTACACATATTTAATTTTCTGTACCTTCTTTATATGCATTTCTTACTCTTGTACTCTTTCTCTCTCTTGTTTCCTTTTTTCTGCCCCCTCTGTTTTTTCCTTTCTCCTTTCTCCTTTCATATTATTCTTCTCAGAGGTGGCATAAACCGCAGCGCAGACCAAAAGACACACATTCTTAAACAACACAACACTCGCCATGCGGTGTGTATTCGCCCACAAATTCCCTTCAGTGTCTCTTTTGCTAAACACGCTATTTCGTGTTTTACGCGCACTAAGAAAAGGCAGTCGCAAACGCAGCGTGATAAATTTGCGGCGTGCTTTACCACACCATGAGCCGCACTCTGCGCGGCTGGATTGTACACCCTGCGCTGGGTCAGTTGAAGTGGTGTGATTGAAAAAAATATTTTTACTGTTGCGTCGCCTGATCCGTACTAACTTAACATAGACCATATTAGTTGTTCAGTGCAGCGTGTATTTTCACTTTTAAAAGGGCTGAAAATTTGTAAATACAAAACAATTTTTTTGCGTTAATTTCGCACGGAGTGTGGCAAAGGGCAGCACCAAGTGCTGTTTGGATGATCACTCACTGGGCGATTTTCACCGAGTGCTGTCGTTCGCTCCCACTCCGCTTTCGCTCGTACGCTTTGTGCATATTAGCTGTAGAGGTGTGTTGCCGAATCGCTCTGTGCGACAAGGCATAATATTGGAACATTGGGCGCATAGTGTGAGCGAATAACAGCTCTGATTCTTCTATTATTTTTCTCTCGTTTTTCGTACTAGCTATCCCGTGTATTCTGTTGTTCCATTTTACTTAGTTTCTTGTTCCATTTTTCTTATTATTAGTCCTATTTTCCGCTTGTTTTTCACTATTTTTTGTATTTTTTCAGTCTTTTTGACCGTTTTTTCTTCTGTTATGTCACGTTTTTTGTTAATGGTTCCCGTTTTTCGTTTTGCTTTCCGGTTTTCCTCTTTTATCTCCCGTTTTTCGTTTCGTCCTTTTCTCTCAAGTTTTACTTTTTTCTTTGAACCGTGTTTCTATACTTCTTTTTTGTCCCATTTTATCCCATCTTTCTTTTATTATATCTCGTTTGACCTCTTTTTCACATTAATCTCGTTTCATATATCGGTTTTCTTTTCTCTCTCTCTCGCTATTATTCTTTTTCCTGTAGGATTTCCCTCTTTTCCTTTTCCTTTTTTCACCTTTTCCATTTCTATAGAATTTTTTTCGTTTCTCTCGCTTCTTCCCACTATTTATCTCGTTTTTCCTTTTTTCTGCCCTCTGCTTTTTCTTTTTCCTGCTTCGTTTTTCGTGTTTTCTCTTCCATTTTCAGGCCCGTTTTCAGTATAGTTTTTTGTGTCCGTTCCGTTAATTCCTTTTCTATTATTTTGTTTCCTATTCCGTTCATCCTCTTTTTATGTTCTGCATTCCCTCCAATACTGTCACGTTCTGTTTTCCCATTTATCGCTCATTTTATCCCTTTTGGCATTCAGTTTTCTTTTTTCTGTTCTCATTTCTCCATTTTTCTGCTCCTGTATTTTCTTCTTTTCTTTTCAGACTTTTCTATTCCGTTTATTTTTCTTTTTTGTTCTACTTTTTTCTGCTTTTGTGTCCAGTTTGTCCTCATTTTCTTTCTCATTTTCTTTACGTTTTTTCCTTCTTCTCTCCCCCTTTTTTGTTCAGTCCTTCTTTTTTGCCTTTTTTTTCTTTTTGCGTCCCGTTTTTTCTTCTATTGTGTCCTTCTTTTGCATTACTGCCACCAAACTCAAAATGTCGAAAAATGGTCATTCGCGGGTTGAAATCAAAATTATTTTCGTAAGTAACGCAGAATCAGAAAAGTGTTGCAAGCAACCCCATGTACAGGGTAACTTGCAACACCTATATTTACGTTTCTTTTGTTAGTTACAAGTTTTGGCAACTCATACTTAGTCTTAAACGGTAAAGTTCGAAAATTATACCAATTCAAAGTTCAACAGTACTGCAAGTATCCCCGGATGCCGGCATGGACAAATTTAAAAAAATTTTCATCTGACATAACATGATTTTCCTACTTTTCTTTGGAGTTTTCCACCATCACTTAATTTAAAATTTAAAATGAATATCGGTTTTTAAACTTGATTTAAAATCGTACTAGACGTTGAACTTGAAAGCGTTTCAAATTGGACATGAAATCGAATGAAATTATACTTGAAGTTGAACTTAAAATCCAAGTTGACTTTAGACTTAGAAAAAGACAAATTGAACTTAAGTAAGAGATTGAAATTGGACATAAAAATGGATATAAAGTAGCTTCAAATTGTACTTGAAATTGTATTTGCAATTTAACTTAAAACTAAACTTGTAATCAGTAGTATTGAGATTGGGTATGAAATTAGAAAGAAGATATGTTACAACCTGGGCACGCCCCAGTGGGAATCGCTCTCGCAAATTGTCCACTGATCATTTTTTCACGTAAACCAGTATGGAAAAATCATTTTCTCTTTCATCATCAGGTCTGTTTTCTCGTGATGCTGGTTTTGTTTTTAATTCAAAGGAATCCCTTCCAGCTGCGCTGTCCCCAAAGCGACGACTCCGCCCGGCCGTCGCAGCACCGAAGTAGAACCGTTAGCATGAATCGTAATTGGAGCATGTACTTTTAATCAGAAATCTTTCGCAATGTTTGATGTTCTACTCTGTCAACCCGGCGAACAAAGGATGGCAGCTGAGCATGTGGCTTCTGCGGTGTAGCTTATTACTGGCATGGCAGTTGTTAGTTGTTCTTTACCCGTTCTAGTTTGTTATAGTTCATCACACGCGACCATCAACCGGCTGAAACAATGAACCGCAGGTTCTGATTTTGTATTGCCTTATAAAAATGTTCCTGTTTTGCACATTCCATCCGTACAACACAGGATCAGGTGAAACGCAAACGCCCACACCACACACCACCATCAATAATGTCTCAATCAACAATCAAGTGAGCTTAACGGGCATACACCACAACCAGCACGCGTTCCAAACAGTGATCTGTCATCTCTCATCCCCGCAACGCACCGGAGTGGAGCTGAAATAAGCCGAAAACCTTCCGGGTGCCAAATGCGATGTGCTTCTCCGGAGGATAATTTTATAGTCTTATGCTGCAAGCAGCAGCGAGCAGAAGCAACGGCAGCAAATGGGATTCAGTCGAGTCTATCGAAAACATCATTCTCCATTCCGAACGAAATATGTAGATAGATACCAACCGACTGAAAGTACACAAAACGCCATCCCGGAGCGAAGGAGAACACCATTTAGACCGGGGACTCCGGCGAAATCTGGCAGCATTATGCAAATGAAATTCATTCCACACTCCCTGGCCGGTTGATGCTGCTCGGTCGGTCCGGGGACGAGACTCCGAAACCGAAATGGAAGGAACTTTATCATCGTTCGCAAGCTTGCACCACATACCAACAAGCAGGCTCCGCTTGCCGTGCTGGGGTCTTGAGAATAGTCATGGATTCCTTCACTTGACTGACTCACGTCTACTTGACATGCATGTAGAAATTGCACACATGTACGCCCACAAACACCCACCCAGCCAGCCAGCGAAGAGAGCAAGCAACCAACCAAGCGGGAGCTCGGAAATGTGTGCATAGTTTAATGATGCCTGCCAACGGTGGCGGCGGCAGCGGCGGTTGTGACAGCGGCTATATGGATGGTTAAGCACTGAGAAACGCCCAAAACGATGGAATATTCAAAACCGTTTCTCGACGTTCTCCGGTTTGGACTAGGAGTGACTTTTTCTGGAAAACTGGTGGGTTGAACCCAAATTGACGTAGACATTGCAGGTTTAACAGATTTTTCAAAATTTTTGGGGTCGGTGTGCTCCCAAACTCGAACGCCATTCGAAGGTGACGACGAAGAAGGCGTTTAAGTTAAAAGTCTACTTTCTACTAGAGATCTTCCGCTTCTAACAAGTGAGCAAACTGTGGTGCTGCTGATATTGACATGGATATATTTCCACTCAACCGGCTAAGATGTGGAGACTTTGGTGTAGGCCTTCATTAATGTCTCCGAAGCACAGAGAAGCCAGTTGAGGTGACTCATCTACTACTACTCTAGGGACTCACAATTATCTATTGTTGACGTAACTTGGCGTGCATTTAAAATATACTTAGGATTGGTTCAGTTATAATTTTGGATTTGATCATGATCGTAGACGATCTATGAGCGATCTTTTCAGTGCTGATATAATTTTAAAAAGCTGATCTAGCAAGAAGCTGAGAGCTCGAATATTTTCCGAACAAACTTTCCGTAATAATTGAAAGCTTGAAGTCCTTCGGAGACGGCATGTTTTCGATGGCTTAAATTTTGGCTGGATCTGGTCTGAGTCAGAGACGATCATAAATATAAAAAATGGCCAAGGTGCCAGATTCGCTGTTGACTAAATGAGCTTTAACTAACTAAAACTCCTTGATCTGTTCCTTGAGCCGGGCTGGCTCTTGTCGTATCAAGAATTCCTCTCCACTATTCTCGACCCAGGGCTACTCACCACCAATTCGTTGAATGTCTCGACACATGCAAGTTGGCTTAAGCCTGATCGTGTCATCTAGCAGGTTAGGCCGTTCTATTCCCGGTGTCGGCGGGGGTTCTTGAAGAGAGCAGGTTTCATTCCCTACTAGCACAGTTGTTGTAGACAGACATTCAATATTGCCAAGTCTATTCCACGTTGTTACAGTATCCGCACGAGTACCTCTTTACCTGTCAGTATGCGCTCTTAGTTTCCAACGAAGCTGGTTACCCGCTAAGGTTGCTCATGTTCCGGCTGGTACCGCGAGAAGGTATCGCAAGCAGCATTCCTGTGAAAGCGATGTAAACCTAGTCGTAGTAATAGTTGAAATAAACGCTGGAAAAGAAGTAAAATGTGACTGCGCTGTTTTTAGATTTCAAAAGGGTATTCGAAACTATATCAAAAACAATATCGTAAAAGTTCTATTTATATAAGAGGCTTATGTCTGTACCGAAAACCAGGTCTCTGACAGGACGTCATGCTTTCGTAGCAATGAGTTGTATTTTCAGTCACCTCACTGGTCGACTGCTGGACTGCTCGATTGCTCAACTAGTTGACTAGACTGCTCGACTGGACTGGTCGATTAGACTGCTCGATTTGATTGCTCGACTGAACTGCTCGATTGAACTGTTCGATTCGACTGCTCGACTCAACTGCTTGATTGGACAGATCGACTTGACTGCTTGACTGAACAGCTCGATTTAACTGCTCGTGTGGACTACTCGGCTTAACTACTCAATTCGACTGGTTGACACATTTGCTTGACTTACTACTCGACCCGGCTGCTCGACTTAACTGCACGATTGAACTGCTCGACTGGACTGTTCGATTCGACTGTTCGACTGGACTGCTTGACTGGACAGCATGTGCATGACTCACTTGCTCGACTAGACTGCTCGACTCAACGGTTCAATTCGACGCTCGACTCAACTGCTCGATTCAACTACTAGGCTGGACTACTCGACTCAACTGCTCGACTCGACTGCTCGAATGAACTGCTTGACTCAACTACTCGATTGGACTATTCAAATCGGCTGCTCGACTCAACTGCTGGACTAGACTACTCGATTTGATTGCTTGACTGGTTGATTCAACAGTTCGACCAGACTGCTCGACTTAGCCGCTCAACTCGACTGCTTGACTCAACTGCTTGACTTGACTGTTTGATTCAACAGCTAGACCTAACTGCTCGATTGAACTGCTCGATTAAACTGCTCGACTCAACTGCTTGACTTCTGTTTGATTCGACAGCTCGACTTAACTGTTCGATTCAACTGCTCGACTCGACTGCACGACTCAGCTGCTCAACTAGACTACTCGACTCAACTGCTCGAATAAATTGTTCGACTGGACTAATCGACTTAACTACTCGATTAAACTGCTCGACTGGACTACTCAACTCGACCACTCGATTCAACTGCTCGACCGGACTGCTTGACTGAACAGCTTTTTTTGTCGGAAGGTTTGACCACTGCGACCATAAACTGAACAGCAACTAACCAGCTTGATTTAACTGCTCGATTTGACTGCTCGACTTGACTGTTCGACTCGACTGCTCGACTTGACTGTTCGACTCGACTGCTCGACTCGGTTGCTTGTGGCGATATCGTACGGTCGGTGTTAAATTAGACCGGACCAAGTCGCAAAATTAAAAAAAAAATAAGTTAATGATAGCGAACGATCAAAAATTTTCTAAGCAACAATTTACTCTAATCAGACTACATAAATGTTGCAAACAGCCAGAGTTAGAAGATGATTTCGAATCCAGCAAACTTTGAATGCGTTTTCTCGAAGTCAGAATTTTTGCCATTCGATTCTGCCTGACTTAACACCTACCATATGAATCGGTTTGCGGCAGACAATAGACGGTTCAGAGCCAACCAAAAACGACCAACAAAAACTATTTATTTCAGTTTCCCCAGGCCAATGGAATGTATCCGCAGTTTTCTGAATCCTTAACAGACAGTTATATTTTCCGTATCGTAAGATTCGGACTCAACTTCTTCTTCTTCTTCTTCAGCAGCATAGAGCCGGGGTGGCTCGTGCTGTTTCAAGCACTCGTCTCCATTCAACTCGGTCTTGGGCCACTCGTCGCCAATTTCCTAGTCGTCTCAGAAGTCGCAAATCGCTCTCGACCTGGTCGAGCCATCGTGCACGTTGGGCCCCCCTGTTCCTGGTGCCGGTGGGGTTGTTGAAGAGGACTATTTTCGTCGCACAGTCGTCCGGCATCCTTACGACGTGTCCGGCCCACCGTAGCCTGCTAACTTTCGCTAGATGTACGATGGGAGTCTCCCCAAGCAGTGCCTGTAGCTCGTGATTCATACGCCTCCGCCACTCTCCGCTTTCAGTTTGTACTCCGCCAAATATCGTCCGCAGCACTTTCCGCTCAAACACGGCAAGGGCGCGTATGTCCTCCGTAAGCAGCGTCACGGCTTCAAGTCCATAAAGAACTACCGGTCTAATAATGGTTTTGTACATTGTTAGCTTCGTGCGGCGGCGTATGCTTCCTGATCGTAGCGTTTTACGAAGGGCAAAGTAGGCCCGATTTCCCGCTTGGATGCGCCGCTGGATCTCCTTACTAGTGTTGTTGTCCGCGGTCACCAGCGATCCCAAATACACGAACTCTTCTACCACTTCTAGTTCGTCGCCGTCAATGGTTACCGTCCGTGGGAGGCACACATTTGTTTCCTTTGAGCCTCTTCCTTTCATGTATTTGGTCTTCGACGCATTTATTTTTAGCCCAATTCTCCTAGACTCCGCTTTCAGTCTGGCGTAGATTACTTCCGCCGTCGCAAAGTTCCTGGCAATGATATCGAAGTCATCTGCAAAGCCTAGAAGTTGGCTACTCTTGGTAAAAATCGTGCCTCTCGTTTCGATGCCCGCTCGTCGGATCACCCCCTCAAGAGCGATGTTGAACAGCATGCAGGATAGACCGTCACCTTGTCTCAACCCTCGTCGCGTCTCGAAGGGACTCGAGAGTGTCCCAGAGATGCGTACAAAACACATCACTCGATCCAATGTAGCTCTGATCAGTCGCGTCAGTTTGTCCGGAAAACCGTATTCGTGCATTATCTGCCATAGCTTGTCTCGATCGACTGTGTCGTATGCTGCTTTGAAATCAATAAAGATGTGATGCGTGGGCACGTTGTACTCCCGACATTTCTGCAAGATCTGTCGGATAGTAAAAATTTGGTCCGTAGTTGCGCGAGCCCCCATGAAACCCGCCTGATAATTCCCTACGAAACCTTGTGCTATCGGTGACAGCCGGCGTAACAGGATCTGGGAGAGTACCTTGTAGGCGGCATTTATCAGCGTAATACCGCGATAGTTGCAGCAGTCTAGCCGATCACCCTTTTTGTAGATGGGACAAACCACTCCTTCCATCCATTCCTCCGGTAGCTTTTCCTCCTCCCAAATCCTCGAAATAACCCAGTGTAGAGCCTTTGCTAGCGTTTCTCCGCCATGTTTATAAAGCTCTGCCGGTAGGCGGTCCTTCCCAGCGGCTTTATTGGTCTTCAGCAACCTGATTTCTCGTTTGACTTCTTGGAGATCAGGTGCTAGGACATCACTATCTTCCATGGGCGCTCCTAGGTTAATTTCCGTTCCGCCTCCTTCTGCGACTTCGCCATTGAGGTGTTCATCGAAGAACTGCTTCCACCTGTCGACCACCTCGCGCTCGTTTGTAATTAGATTCCCTCCCTCGTCCCTACACATGTCAGGTTTCGGTGTGTAGCCCTTCCGAGTTTGGTTTACCTTCTCATAAAACTTGCGCGTGTCATTAGCTCGGAATAGTTGCTCCAATTCTTCACGATCCCTGTCCTCCTTTTGGCGCTTTTTCCTCCTCAAGATCGTGGTCAACTTGTTCCTAGCTCGTCGGTACTTGGCCAGGTTCTCTCTAGTGGCAATACTTAGATAATTTTTCCAAGCATTTTTTTTCTCCTCCACCGCTTGTTGGCATTCCCCATCAAACCAATCATTTTGTGTACTCCGAGGCTCAATACCTAGTGCCGCGGTAGCGGCCTCTCCGATGGCCGAGCGTATTCTGCCCCAACCGTCTTCGAGGTTTGAAGCACCTAACTCCTCGGAAGAAGGCAGTGCCTCATTCAGTACTCGCGCGTAGTTCTCGGCAGCTTGTGGGTTATCTAGCTGCCTGATGTTCAGCCGAGGAGGGCGGCTTTGACGTGTCCGGTATACGGTGGACAGCTTTGAGCGCACATGTACTGCTACTAGGTAATGGTCAGAATCGATATCCGCACCCCGACGGGAGCGTACGTTCGTGATGTTAGAGAAGAACCGGCCCTCTATGAGAACGTGGTCAATTTGGTTCATTGTACGTTGGTCAGGTGATCTCCAGGTGGCTTTGTGGATATCTTTGCGCGGGAAAAACGTGCTTCGGATCACCAGGCCTCGGGAAGCTGCGAAGTTTATACATCGTTGGCCGTTATCGTTTGTGTCGGTGTGCAGGCTATGGGGTCCTACCACCGGTCTATACATTTCTTCCCTACCGACCTGGGCGTTCATATCCCCGATGACGATCTTGATGTCCCGTGACGAGCAGCTGTCGTACGTTGCCTCCAGCCTCGCGTAGAACGCTTCTTTCTCATCGTCGGGTCTACCTTCGTGCGGGCAATGCACGTTAATGATGCTATAATTGAAGAAACGGCCCTTTATCCTCAATACACACATTCTCTCGTTGATCGCCTTCCAATCTATCACGCGATCCTGCATTCCGCCCAGCACTACAAAGCCCGTTCCCAGTTCGTTGGTAGCGCCACCGCTCTGGTAAAACTGGGCCTTTCCGCCACGTATCTTCCATACCTTCTCTCCTTTGCGACAGATTTCCTGCAGAGCTACGATGCCGAGTTTGCGGGGTTCCAGCTGTTCAATCAGCACCCGCTCGCAACCTGCGAAATTTAGCGATCTGCAGTTCCAAGTCCCGAGTCTCCATTCGTCGTCCTTATTCCGTCGCCTAGGTCGATGCCGAATATTCCGCTCCGAATATGCTTGAATGTTGTTAGTTTGTGTTGTTTAGGTGTGTAGCCGTACTGGGGCAACACTACCGAGTCTCGTGATGGGGCTGCCATCTTATAGTGCCGAGACTCACTACCTCCTTCCCGGTTAGTATACGACCTTAGTTTCCACCGGGGTTGGTTACCCGATCTCCGCTAAGGTTGCTCGTATTCCGGCTGGTACCACGAGGAGGTCGGGATCGGAGTTGCTGGATAAGAGGCTAACGACCACTATGGGGTCTATATTCCGCATTATCCGGCCGTTTCGGACTCAACTAGTATGATATAAAAGACGCTGTCTAGCAATGGTTTGTATCATACCTACATTGCGGAGCTTAAATTCTAAACCGGTAAACATAGATGTGCCACAAGTTAGTGTGTTAGGTCCTGTTTTGTTTATTTTATATACTAGCTGACCCGACAAACTTCGTATTGCCACAAATTAACCTGTGTTGTACATAAATCATGAATCTCAGATGATCTTTGTCACAATCTCGAGTTTTGCAAGCCCCCCAGTGGGCGGCGCTTCCGACGGCGGGTCACCGGCAACACTCGCGACCGTCTCGTCCTGAATGATCTAGTGTTACTATAGATAGTTTTTGTGGTCTTGTATTGACTAATGTTTTATGGAAGAGTCTCGAATTTCTCGAGTTCGATTAGTTTTTGAGTTTCTCAAAAATTTCTGTGTTATTTGTATGAGAGTCCATATCCCCCTACCACAGGGGTGAGAGGTCTCTAACTATCGTAAAATAAATTCAAGACTCCAAAATCTCCCACATGCCAAATTTGGTTCCATTTGCTTGATTAGTTCTCAAGTTATAAGGAAATTTGAATTTCATTTGTATGGGAGCTCCCCTCTTAAAAGGGGAAGGGGTCGTAATTCACCATAGAAAAAATTTCTGCCATCTAAAACTCCCACATGCCAAATTTGGTTCCATTTGATTGATTAGTTCTCGAGATAAGAGGAAATTTGCATTTCATTTGTATGGAAGCCCACCCTCTTAAAGGGGAGATGGGCCATAACTCGCTCTCTAAAGAAGAGAGGGGTCTCAATTCACCATAGAAAAAAATCTTGCGTCCAAAACCACTTACATGTCAAATTTGGTTCCATTTGCTTGATTAGTTCTAGAGTTATGAGGAAATTTGTTTTTCATTTGTATAGGAGCCCTCCCCCCCCCCTCTTAAAGTGGGGAAATCATAGAAGATATACCATAGAAAATATTCTTGCCTACAAAAACACCCACATGATAAATTTGGTTCCATTTGCTTGATTAGTTCTAGAGTTATGAGGAAATTTGTATTTCGTTTGTATGAGAGCCCCCCCTCTTAAAAAGGTAAGGGGTCCTAATTCATCATAGAAAAAATGGTTGCCTCCAAAAACACCCACATGCCAAATATGGTTCCATTTGCTTGATTAGTTCTCGAATTATGAGGAAATTTGTATTTCATTTGTGTAGAAGCCCCCCCTCCTAAAGTGGGGAGGGTTCCTTATTTACCATAGAAAATATTCTTGCCCTCGAAAACTTTCACATGCCAAATTTTGTTCCATTTGCTTGATTAGTTCTTCTATTTCTTAGTTCTTAGTATTTCGTGTGTATAGGATCCCCCCCTCCTAAAACGGGGAGGGGTCCCAATTCATCATAGAAAAAAATTTTGTCTCCAAAAACACCCACATGCCAAATTTGGTTCCATTTGCTTAATTACTTCTTGAGTTATGAGGAAAATTGTGTTTCTTTGGTACAGGAGCCCCCCCTCTTAAAGTGGGAAGGGGTCCTAATTTACTATAGAAAATATTCTTGCCCTCGAAAACCTTCACATGCCAAATTTGGTTCCATTTGCTTGATTAGTTGTCGAGTTATGCAGAAATTTGTGTTTCATTTGTATAAGAGCCTCCCCTCTTAGTGGGGGGACCATCACTAAAACCTTTCCTGGCCCCAAAAAACCTCTACATACATATTTTTATGCCGATTAGTTCAGTAGTTTTCGATTCTATAAGGAACATACGGACAGACAGACAGACAGAAATCCTTCTTTATAGGTATAGATTAAAGACTTAAAGAGTATGCTAACACACTGTGATATAAACTTATTTGCTGACGATACTGTGATATATATTTTTTCTGACAATCCTATTGCTGCTATTGAAAAACTAAACTTTGATCTACTGAAGTTGACTAAATGGCTGAACTACAAACACCTGAAGCTAAATATTGACAAAAACAAATACATGATGATCACTAAAAAGCCAGCGAACTGTGAAAATCATTTGTTGCAACGTGTAAGTAAAAGCAAGCGAGTGGTCGTGGGTTCGAATCTTAGTAGAATCAGGCCATTCGTTGTCAAATGACTTTAGCATGGGTTTATTCTCAGGCCCCTCCACATCCTTCCTACTGCATTCTGCATTAACTAACAATGAAAGCCTCTGGCCAGGGCAAGTTATAAAAGTGGTACTTGCTTGAGGTGCGAATGAAGCCTCTTGTTCAAGGGCAAATTATAGCTTGTTCCACTTCCTGGTTCTAGGAACGAGATTGGTAATGCATAATAAGTAGTAGTAAGGAACATATACATACACACAAAACACACTCTCACTCTGTGCTGAACTCTGCTTTACCGACCATGAAGCCTTTAGCCGGGGCTGGTTATAAGAATGATACTTGCTCGAGGTGCGAATGAAGCCTCTTGTACAAGGACAAATTATAACTAGTCTCCGCACTTCCCGGCTCTAGAGCTAGATTGGTTGTAAAGTAGTAAGAAGCATAGAGGGAAAAAGGGGTGAAAACACACCGAAAAGCACGGATAATAAGCAGTCTATAGCGGTACTGCAATAACAACGAAGTGCGGAACAACACCTGGATAAAATCACAATAGATCAAAATGCTGGTCGTAGTGATAATATCCACATAAAAAAAAATAAGTAAAATTAAATGTGTATAAAGCTTGAGAAGAACAAACGTCTCTGGACCACATAAGACAGAATTTTCAAAAGCAACGCGACTCTCCCTAGAATTGACTCTTATGTGTGGGGATTGTAATTTATCCACAATCCAATGAACTGGAATCCACTCCACAATCCAGGCCAGGTGGGGCTCAAACGCACGCTCTTTCAGTTGATATACGAATTCTTTAGTCACTAAACTACTGCCGTCCGTTGTATTAGGTAGTCTAATACCTAGTTTTGTTTTATTCTCCCAATTCTATCGTCTCCCGTACATGCATCACACACTTCCCATGCCTCAGCCTCTAAAACAAGGATTTGACGGACGTACATCGGAATCATAAGTCAATGCAAGGACCATTAACGCTTTTAGAATTAAATCTACACAATTATCATAAGACAAATTCATTCAATTAATTCCATTCAATTAAGCAAAATCATTCCACAAAATTGCCCTCATTTCCAACTAATTGAGAAATTGAGAAACAGAAGAGGAAGATGAGTGGAAAAGTAACTTGGGACCATTGGAGGGCCCAGACATAAACAAAATATTGGGTACCCGACCTTTCAGAAGAATGTTTTGGCCTGGAAAAACGGAGTTATGATGGGATGGCGAATCTATTATTACTTATCATGAAAATACCGGCCGAATAGGTTGAAAATTAGGCTTGGAACTGGACTAGAAATTAGAGCTGAAATTGGACTTGACATAGGGCGTTTAATTAGACTTGAATTTGGATAAATTTGGGTTTGCAGCTTTATTTCAAATTGAGCTGGAATTTGGACTTGAAATTGAATAAGAAATTAGGCTTAAATTTGAAGTAATTTGGATTGAAAATTTTACTTGGAATTTGACATGAAATCGAACTTAAGACAGAGTTAGAAGTTTTTATTTCAAATTGAAATTTCATTGAAAACTAGAAATTTTATATGGAATTGGACTTAATACAGGAAATTTGAAATTAGATATAAAATTGGAATTGAAATTGTACTTGAAATCAAAGTTTGAATTTGTCTTAAAATTGGAAATAAATTCGATATAAAAGTGGACTTAAAATCGGAAATGGCCAGACTTTGGACATTAAATTACACTAAATTAAATTGAATTTGAACTTCAAATTTTATTTCAAAACGGAAATGGACACGAAATTAGACAAGAAGTTTTGCTTGAAATTTCTTTTCTAATTTCTTGCTTAACTGCCTAACTATATTTCTATTCCTTCTCGTTTTTCGTCTTCATCTGTGCCACTCTCCTCTTTTTGTTGCCTCGTTTTTCTGGCCTTTCTGTCTTTTTATTCTGCTTTTGATTCCCTTTCCCTTCATTTCTGGTTTTCCTTCTTTATCACCCGTTTTCCGTCTTTTTCTCTTCTGTGTTATCTCTTACTATCCAATTTTTTCGTTTTTTGTCTCACATTTCTTCTTTTATATCCCTTTTGACCTCTTTTTCCTGTTTTTCTCGTCTCCTCTATCGGTTTCCTTTTTTCCCACCCTCTTTTTCCTTTTGGCTTCTCTTGTTTTCTCTTTACTCCCTCATTTTCCCGTTTTCTGTCCACTGTTCCTCTTTCTCTGCTCCTTTTGTGTTCTTTTCTTGTATCGTATTTCGCACTTTTCCCGAATTCTGAATGACTCATGTTCCGTTTTTCGTCTCTCTTCTTCCGTTTTACTCCATTTTAGGCTCGTTTCCTCTTTTCTTATCTCGTTTTTATGTCATTTTCTGTCCCGTTCCTGTCCTATTTTTCTTTTCTTCGGTTTCAATTGTAACTGTTAATATTCGGCAGGGCAGTCTTCGGAGAAATTTATCAAGACTGAAGTTTGATGTTTTCCCGACGTTTCGACACTTTGTTGGTGACTTTTTCAAGGGGACACCAACAAAGTGTCGATACGTCGGGAAAACATCAAACTTACAGTTACAACAGTTACAATTGAATCCAGTCAATAAAAAACACAATTCGGTTCCAATTTTCTTCAGTTTTCGTTCCTTTTCCATCTGCTGTTCTCTCGTTTGTCATTTCGTCTGTTCCGGCTTTCCTCTTATAATATATCGCTTTCCCTTCTTTTAAACGTGACAATTCACGTGTTTTTCCTCACCATTTTGACTTATCTTTTATTTTTTTTCGTCCCATTTTATTTTCCCTTCAGTCCGGCTCCTGTATTTTTCCCTTTTTTTCCTGTGTGGACTCATCACTGCGACCAATATAGTTGATCTATTGTGATATCGCCCGGACGTTTGCTGTATGACCTGCACTGCACTTCTTTTTGCTATAATCGCTATTGAATGAGCGATATGCTTATTAAATTTTATGCGTGCTTGTAGAAATTGGGAATTACCCTTCCTTCAAACCTTGATCTACTATACCCACTTATTCCTCACTGCCAGTACTATCCCATATTATAGCCGTCCGAGGACTCATTCGTTCCTCTAACCAGTACACTTAACTATAGGAGGGACTTTTGCACTGTCAGGAGTCAGGAGTCATGCTAAAGTCACTTAACATCGAATGGCTTGATTCTACTAAGATTCGAGTCCACGACCACTCGCTTGTCAAAGCAGACTCGGTAACCTTACGGCTACGGAGCCCCCCTTTTTTTCTTTTCCACGAGATTAGACACGAAGTTTTATTTTGATTAAAGCAGAGGAACGTTTGGTGCGAAAAATGTTAGACTGAATACTGGGAAAGTTTCGATCTGCGGCTAAAAATATTGGGTTAGTTTGTGGCAGTGGGACTCCAACCCACAATTTCTCAATTACTACTCAAGTGCTTTACGCATTTAAACTATACCACACCCATGTATTAATTAGTCTCAGATCTAGTTTTAGCCTAAGATATCTTTAGCCGCAGATCGAAACTTTCCCAGTATTCAGTCTAACATTTTTCGCACCAAACGCTCCTCTGCTTTAATCAAAGTAGAGTTTACGTTTGATCGCGAAAAAAGTCAGTAACAGTAAAACACGAAGTTTTAATTGGAATTATAATTGACATTTTTCGTTTTATTCTCTCACACGTGCTACCTTCTTCTGTTCTGATTTTTCTGCTTTTTAGTTCTGTTTTGCTGCTTTCTGTTTTTCTGATTAGTTTATCCTTATTTTTTATCCCGTTTTCTTCGTTTTCTGTAGGATTTTTCCTTCTTTTCTTTCATTTTTCTTCTTTTCTTTTCTGTTTTTTATTTTTTTCAGTCCATTTTTTGCTTCGTTTTTCCACTTTTTCTCATCTGGTTCCTTCTTTTCCACTTTGTTCTCTTTTTCTGTCCTTTTTGTGTTTTGGTTTTGCTTTTCTTTTATTCAGGTCAGTTTTATTCTTCTCTTTCTCGCGTCTTCGCTCTTTTTCTAACCCGTTTGTCCAGTTTTTGTCACGTTTTCCTTCGTACTCTTTTCCGTTTTTCATTTTGGCTCATTTTCCCTTTTTTGTTTCACGACTGAAAATATTTCATGCAAATCTATGCGCAATCAGGCTGTAAGCTGTAAACTTTTAAATTGCCTGGAAACGTGAACTTAAGCCTCATTAATAAAATACGAACCGCATTGCTGCACCAGTAGTACCGCATCTACCTACCTAAGAGACGGTACAAGAAACTACTCAGCAGCATCGTTTAACCGCACTTCTGTGGAGAATCACGCGTGTTTGAACGCATCCTTTTGCAGTTTGCTATCTTTCCAAACTAGCATCCTCCGGCGCGGCGGCGGCACTGCGCTGGTTGTCCTCACTGGAAAGAGTTTAACAAAAAAAAACCTCACCCTCATCCGCAAGACGAAAGGCAAAAAATTACAAAGTCAAAGCTCGATGGTTGGATAACGTTCGCGATGCGACGACGACGGCGACGGCCCAACGAGCGACGCACAGTTCTTCTTCATTCCGCTGTTTAAAATTCAACACTCATCCCTTGCTGAGCTATGCTGCGAACCTGGCTGGGAAAGTTTTCCACTTTCCACTGAGGCTGTTGTGTGCAGTAAAAGTGAAGATGAGTTTTTCCCCGAGTCTTGCCAGCAGATTTGGTTTTGCCTTCGGATGTTGGATGTTGTTTTTTTTTCTTTCTGGTCTAACGATGTCGATGAATTATGATTTTTGCCCACTCGTAGGTATCAGCTCGGGCACAGCGCGTACGACGACGGTGATTTGAAAATCAAATCTCATTTTTCAATCGACCAGCTTTGGTATTACCATCACGAACCGGGTGTGTGTTTGTGTGTGCTTGCTTGGGGTTAACTGATCGCAGAGCCGTTCCCCGTAGTTGTAAACACTGAGCTGAGGTATCGTTCGTCGGATTTTAAATCAAGTTCCACAAAATCTCATTAAAAAGATCAAATTAACGGCCTAAAGGTCGCAGGTCGAAGCCTATTGCCATTGCTGCTGCCAGGAGTGGAGGTTATTTTTTCCAGGATACACACGATACAGTGCTAACATGGTTTCGCTAGCCAGGAGGAAGAACGAATGTCAGTGCTAAATTAATTTTCCATTCTAGCAACCGCGAAGTGTGAATCGGTCTGACTGACTGACTGACTGACTAACTGACTATCTGACTGACTGACTGACTGACTGAGCGAGTGAGTGAGTGAGTGACTGAATGACTACTAGTTCGTTGGCTGGCTGATGAACAACACATGCGATATGAACCATCTTTTCCCAATGGGGCTGAATTGTAGAGATGTCGGTGTGCACATGCGAGAAAATGGATTATGATTGCAAAGTTGGCTCACCTAACGGTTCCCGCCAGCGCAGCGGAGGCTGAGCAACGGAATTTGAAGTTTCCTGGTGGGAGGAAAAAAAATTGCCCAGAATGCTCGCGTATCGTAATTTGACGAGTGATGGAAAAGTCGAGTACATTTGGCGAAAATAGCATTCCCACCAGCTGCGCTGGTACATACATGTAAGCGTGTATGGGTATGGGTATGTGCTTGTATGTGTGTGCCTTGTAAATTTTCGAATTGCTCCAGCTGCAAGCGGATTACACGTTCGCGAAATTTGTGGTGGTTTAGTGATGGGAGGAAAATTATAATTAAAATTTCATGAGAGCAGCTCTCGTCACAGTGAACAACGATGTGCACAGTGCAGGAGGAGGACGGATTTTTGCATGCATTGTATGGTGGTTTGTTATGCGTTGTGTAAGTTATCCATACAAAAGATTATGCCACTGCTGATGGTATTCTGGTTGATATTGGAATGACACGGTGACAAGTTATTTCACACGTGGTGATCTGGGTCGCGTTTATGGGATTTTCCGATACAATGAACTAGGAAGTGCCTGACTGACGTCCCACACCCACAGTAAATCAAGTTACAAACTACCATGCGTAAGCTTTGAACTGACACCTCCCAGCGGAAACACTTGATGTTTTTCCATAACGCTCGATTAACCGTATATGTGTAGTTGATTTTACTTTTTCCACATGATATGACGCGCGGCATTCGAAGCACAAACAAATAAACCGAAACTGTCTGTTCATGACACGCCGAGCAGCGAGAATCTAATCTGAAGTGATTGTGGAATTAATAATGCATACAATTCGGACCGGAAAAGCACCGATCCTGGCGTTGCGATGCGATGCGCTGCGCTGGCGTCGGCAGGGGAAGAATAAAATGTTTGACATAAAAGCGGGATTTTCGAATGGACGCAGACCTGGTCCACCACCAAACGACCGACGACGGTGGCGGGATAATCGGTGCTGAAGCAAGTGTTATATTGTTGTTTTCACTTGAGAGTTATGTTTAACCGCTGTATGGAGCATGTAGTTTATGTCTGCCGGTGGCAACCGTTCCAGTGCATACGGTTAGTTTATGGAACTATTGTTGTACGACACGTTGTTGATGTTATGCTTTGAATATTGATGCCCCGGTTGCAGGCCGGCCACAAACCGCCGCTCAATGGATGGAAATGGAATGAATGTTGGAAGCGAATATTGTTGTTGAAATACTCGGCTTAGCTTCGAGAGAAAGCTCATAGTTCAAGAAACATTTGCGCAGCAAAATATATTGTTTATTGTCCATTTGTGAAGTGGAGAAGAGCCGAGTTCGTTTATGTTTGACTAATATTACCCACTCTGGGAGTGCACATTTCAGCTTTGGCTGATGCTGTTTTCATTACTATTTAAATGCTTGAAGCCAATTGAAAACTCGAAAGCTACAATAAATCATACAAGCTTAGCCTGGGGAACGAAATTCGAATGGCTGTAAACAAACCGAGATCGAAAGCTTTTCACTAAATTATTCGTAGGTTATCGTTATTAATGTTGAGAGAAAATATTATTTGTGAGGATTTCTGACTTCTGAGTCACACGGTATAAAATGGGGAAACCATCCATAGAATTAATTGATTTCTGAGCTAAGCAGTTTGCAGCGACTAGCGAGTGCTATAGCTCAGGTTTTAAGCAAGAAAGCCAGTGGTAGACACCGCCAACCGAAAATTTAGCGTCGCTAACCGCTAATCCGTTAACTGAAAAAGTTAGCTCACTAATGACTAAACGCTAATCGGAAAACTCAGATTGGCGAAAATTTCGCTAATCGCTAATCGCCAAATCTAATTTACCCAACAATTACCACATTTTTGATTCAACATATACCATATAGCGTAAATGATTGTCGACAATTGTTAATTTTTAGACATAATAGGGTATGTTGCTGCTTCGTGGTAATTGCCTATTCCCGTCCTATCCAACATAAATTATTTAAAATATCAGTATTTTTATGACACACACTGCAAAACTAGTTATTCCCTAATATTTTAGTTTGTTGTCTACCATACGCGATCATTCAAAGTGAGCTGAGATCTATTTAAATGCCTTTTATCATTAAAGAAGTCCTAGCAGCCAAATTTCCTACATTTTTTCTGGCGACGAAGAAGAAAATGTCGACTAATCGTTTTAATTTCCGTCATTCATAAATGAAAATAGCTTACTCAAGGCATTGTCGTTATTCTACAGTCAGGAAAACTTGCCTGACCTGCAGAAATTTTGCAGAATAACATTTGTCATGCCATCCTACATAAACACATGCGCGTTAGCTTCGTAAACATTGTTGTGATTTTTAGTTCGGACGATGAAAAATTTTGCTGGGCGGATTTTAAAACGATACGACGAATTTAAGAAATAACGTCAGTTGCGTAATTTCAATATTAATATGCTTTAATAATCGCTTTTCAGTGATTTCAAAGTTCACGGATCGAAAGGTAAGTGTGTTTTACCTAAAAAATAAAAATAAGAAAACTTATCCAATTTAATTCTACTATGTGTATTTTATTCAATGACAGATACGTATTTCGCCTACGACTTGCAGGCTTCCTCAGTGTCTGTTTTCGAACAACAGACACTGAGGAAGCCTGCAAGTCGTAGGCGAAATACGTATCTGTCATTGAATAAAATACACATAGTAGAATTAAATTGGATAAGTTTTCTTATTTTTATTTTTTAGGTTTCGTATTCTACTAAGACGCTCCAAAAACTTCAGTCAAGTGTGTTTTAGTCAAATTAGCACAAGAACTTTTGGAGTATTCATTAAATCCATCCAACAAATGATAAAAATTAGAATGGCTTTACTTACTACGACGGGAATTAGAAATAAACCCTATATGCATGAAAAATGAACAGATTTCAGCGATTTTTCATGCGGTTACCCAGTCAACTGGCGATGAATCCAACTATGTACCGCAAATCGCAGCAACCCGATTATGTACAGTTAGCGTTAGCGTTGTGTAGCGTTGTCAATTGATATTCAGCAGCTGTGATGAAAACAGTCAAGCAACTACTCTCGATGCTTTGTTCGTACTGCCAGCTGCAGCCGGAGTACAAAAGTTGCGTATAAGGCACTTCGTGCCTGCCGGATAGGTATAGCCGATCCGGCACATGCAACTTCCTCTTCCTTATAGAGAAAGCCTAAGTGCAGCAAGAGCTGAAAAGGGAAACCGAGGCAAGGTGCCCTCAGCCTTTCGCGCCTTTTAGAGATCGGAGCCAAACGATGAAGAAGTACTTCCCCAAGATGGACATTTTTATGTGGTTGCACCACTCGAGGTCGGCCATTTCTGAGCAACAGGTAATCAAAGCTGTAGGTGCTAATGAAAAACATGGTTCCGGCGAAAGATGACGAGATCTACTTGATGTTGGACGGAAACAACTATCAAAGCACTGGCTTCATTACACCCCACCAAAGAGGTAAGTGATTCCCAAAGAAGGTTCTTCTGTTACTGACGATCGGCTAGAAGGAAATGTCCAAGCCGCTATTTTTTCCTTCGGAGCTAACAGTGAATAGGGAGACATGCAGCATGCAAGGCTTGGTAGAAGTTGCCGCCTGGAATATGTGGTCTTTTAGCCGGTCTGGTCTCGGCCTATTATGCCAAAAGATCACTGGAGGAGATGGATCGCCTAAAGTAAATCGTTGTACTAAATACCGCCAACCTTTTTAGCGTCTCCCAGCTGCAAACAATAGGACATTTTTGGGCAAACCTCAAATGGAAGATTTTGAAGAATTTCGTAGCCAAAACGGAGCAGCAATTGAACGGCAACGCCACTAAAGAGCCGAACAACATTCCGACATCCATCGTTAGGTTCTTCTTGTGGTCTTCTGTCGGCCGACCGGCAGGGCATCAAAACATTTGTAGTAGAAGTCTATTAAGATAGATGTAGCATTTGAGGAAAATTTATTCCCTTGACTTATCTTTTGTTGTTTTTTCCATCGCCTTCCGTAATTTCTTCATTTTTTAATGCATGCGTTATCACCAGAACTTGTATTGCTGTCCTTAAAGAAAGAAACTCAGTATTATGTATGTATCAATTATCCAGAAGCAGATGCATCATCGTTTGAATTCGACCTGTCCGGAAAAGATGAGTGGAACTCTCGGTATATCATGATTCTCCATTTGTCATTCACCAGACAGTAATATTATATTTTTGACGATTCAACCGCATAAAAACTTGTTAATGATCACGTGTAGGTGTATGTGACATTATTTTTGACCAATTTAATATTAAAAACGGCGAGGACAAGTTTGAATAATTTTCCAGTTTTCTTGCAACTTTAACGATTTAGCGATTAGCGATTACAAGTGTTTATTTTTAGCGAAGCTAACGGTTTCGCTAACGTACTCCAAATTTAGCGAAATCATTAAATCGCTAATCAGAATTTAGCGTCGCTAATAAGCGATTTGGCGAATTAGCGAAATTGTGGCCAACACTGAAGAAAGCAATAGTTCAAGCTTCCTCCCCGGGAGTCCGAAGTACCGCTTAAGAAAAAGACTGAAAAATCCATTCTTTTCGTTTTGTTGTAGTTTGTTGTGTTTAACATAAATCGACATCCAGATGGAAGTGCTAGGCAGATGTCATTGAAGAAAAGCGAGAATAACAACGGTCCCTAACTACTACCTTACGGCACACCTGACGTTTTGTTACCGATCACTTTTAAATTGATCGGCTCAATGAAGTAGTTGGTTCAGTTTAGCTTTTTGAGTTTTAAGTTTGTAATTATTTTGTTTTGTTTTGATTGGCTCTGAATTACTGTCGTTAGTCTGTCAATTTATTTTGCTGGTTTAAAGTTGTTATTTTTGTTTAATCTAGGTTTAAGTCATTACTAACAAACTAACCTAAAAGCAAATCCTATAATCAGGCAACGAAAAATTGCGAATAAGAGAATATTGTATTGTGGCCGCTTACAAGTCCGAGGGATCCCTGCCGTATGATAATCTGGGAAAACCAAAGAGGCCTTCTGAGCACACCCCAGAACGTGCAGACCAGACGTTGGGGCGTTGAACGTGCTTCACAAGAAGCCGTTATTTATTTCCCAGAGGGCAGACTTGTAAACGGTCACAAAGAGAATTAGAAGCATGTACCGGAAAACCGCAACGGCAAAAGACGGCAAAATAGTCCGCACTAAACTTTTCAAACGATAATCTAACCCTTTGATCCTGGCACAACCCTGGCAGCTCTCAACCGGTTCGCCTATCAGCAAACGAAGGGAAATTCGATAGCGAACCCACTGTATCTGGTTAGAGTAGGCTGACCAGACGTTCCGGATTATGCGGGACTCTCCCGAATTTGGATGGCTTGTCCCGGATTAGTAAGCGTCCCGGAAAGTGTCCCGCATTGATTAATTTTTTAATCGAAACAGTTTCTAAGGATGAAACATAGGAAATTATGTTACATTGCAGGAAAATACCAACTGCTGACACCGCTCGTCAGCCGGTGCCCACCCTTCCCAGTCACGGCCCCGGCCAGCCGGCACCTCGAACTCCTCATCTGACCAATCTGACTGTTCTTTTCATCTTCAGCTTTCACTTCATTTCACATCCAGTATTTCAATACTGCACGAACCCGAGGACAATTTGGTTCAATCAGCTCTTTTGAGATGTTCTGAAGTCCATTGTCCATTGTAGCATTGCAGCAGATCCCTCGCCAAGTCATGACCTTTTATCACGAACCCATCCCCAAAACCAATCTAAAATCTGCTACAAACCCTACCGCGTTTGGCTGAAATCGGCCTTCTCTGATGCTTTTTCTTCATCGAGTCAAACACATGTATCGCGTAATGTTGCGAATCTAGCAAGAAGTCAACCATGTCTACACACACGAAAGAGTATGAGAAATATAGCATTCAACGCTTACGCCGCACACGCAGGCATAAAAGAAACAGCCGTCGGTACTGTGTGCAGACATTCTGCTACCCACACATTCGCGCATGCACATACTCACATCGTCTTTCTGCTAAGCTTACTCGCCAGTTAAATAATTCCTGAGGAATCAGCTGCCCGTGAGGCCTAGTGGCGCACTGTGATGAAAATTTTGCATTACTTTTTCTTTTCTTCTTCATCTTCGCCCTCGATTCTACTGGTTTCGTCGCCTCAACCGCAGTTGACGATCAAGAGTTCAATTAGAACGTCTGGCCTGCGCCTTGCGGACAGCCATGAGAGTTTCCTTGCAACCCTCAATTACTCACACCACGGCTCTTTTAGGATGCTGGAAGCTAGTTCCGCAGCTTCCGAGCCGACGCTGATGGATTCTGCAGGTGACCGCACACAATTACTTTCATTTCTTCTCCTGCATGATGAATATCTCGAAACCACGTTACCTGCGAAACTGCGAAAAAAATATACCGAGCAGGACAACGTTATGAAAGCTAGCATCCACGGCCACCGGGAGCGCCGCTATCGCCAAAATGAAGTACCCAATTTCTAAATGATCCAATCTTTACTACCGAACCGATTTAGCAAATAGGCCATTTAATATGTCCCGCATTCATTCAAAGAAAATCTGGTCACTTTAGGTTAGAGAGAAGGAAGAAGAGAGATAGTCGGCGAGAGGGAGATAGAGGATGAAGAAAGGTCGAAAGTGGAAAGGTCCAAAAGGAGGAATCAGTCGATCTCGATCCGGATGGTGAACTACACCTTTTATTTCGAACAGCCAAAGTTTACGCGGAGTAAAAGTCATGCGCGCTAACTAGCGGCTAAAGTGCTATGGTTGAGACGGTTAGGTAGCCATATTAGTCGAGAAAAGTTCGCTTAATCCTGGGACAGTTGCTCCGGACATCGAGTTAAGCGCGGAAGGCCGCGCATCGAAGCGGCTGTATTGTTATTCGACGAGAAACGGATATCCGGCGAAACTAGCTACCTGATATTGACGGAACCACGAGGAAGCTGCGCTACACAATCTGGACTGATAAGGGACGCTACACTATGGACTGCTAAAACGTCATTTAGAGCAGCAGTGGCGACAAAACCTCCCGTCTGGAGGAAACGTTCATGTATATCCTCGCATCAAACGTCGTGATTCGACGAAAAATTTGAGGAATACGATGGACTTGGATTTTTTGAAATCAAATTGTACTCATTGAGAGAAAAATGCAAATTTAGCTTTTAAATCAAATTTAAGTATATTTGGCAGCACTGCCGCTGAACACTAATATTTTTTCGGATTCCTTGGGTAAGTTTTTGAAAACATGATAATATTGTCTTTCTAAACCTAGTATTTCCAGAAAATATATTTAAGTGTTAATCCAAAGAGTATATTTAAGCAAAAGAAAATAAGAGGATTTGACAAAAACATAAATGGAAGTATGTACACCCATTAACCGAGGGGCCGTCCAATCGGCACCAAACTTAACGTTTTTCTTACAGGCCTGCAATGAACAATCTGACAAAATTTGGTTCAAATCCGAGAATGTGGATTTCAGGTTTGTAGAGCAAGAATAACAACTGTCCCTAATTACCACCTTACGGAACGTCTGATGTTACCTTGAACTACTGACCATCTAGAGTACCAGGATAGAACTTGTGCTGATCTGGTGAAATGAAACGAGTAACATTACGCCATACAGTGTCACTTGTGTTTCTTTACTGTTATACAGATAAAACAAAGGACTTACTCTAGATTGTTAAAAGCATTTTCTGGCAAATCAATCATGAGCATTTCTGTCGGAATCTCTTTTTTATTTTTTCATACCCTGATACAAGTTTTTGCGAGTGTGTATCAGTCACAGTCGCCGCTCACGCCACGGCTTGCCTTACTCGCGTGTGTAAACAAGGGCGTAATATGAAAAAGAAAAGAAAAAGTAAAGCCAAATTTATAGCCATACATCTCATTGTGGTGCTAGCGGGCTATTGGCAGGTCATGAGTAGTTGGTTTCGTGAGCGGCTTGTACAGAAAGACGCTACGAGGCTGTACGCAGTTATTAGAATGTATGCACATTGCACCAGTGCAGCGGTTGTTTGTCGTATGTTTGCACCAGTGGAATAAGCGTTGGATGCTAAGCATCTTTAATAATAGTTTTATTTATTTCATTGATGCATAGAAGATATTCCGATCGAATATTTGGATTTTACCGATCTGAATCGGTTTTCCGAAAAAAATATCCGATAGAAGTTTTTTAAAAACTTTCCCAAGGTATGGAAAATTACCAAAAATTGTTTTTTTGCCAATTTCTAATCTTTTAGCGACCAAAATTTTTCGATGACATGTTTTATGTTCCTGAGGTAAAGCCGTATACAAAACGAAGAATTGACGGAAATTCAAAACAAGTCTGGCTCTCTTAGTTATCTTGAAAGAAGTTTTTCGGTAATAACTTTTAGTTAACCATCAATTCAATCAAAATTTGTTACCCTCGCTGTGACCAGTATATCATATTTTCTTTCTCCTTTCCATCATCTGCGTGGCAAGGTGAAAAAAAAGCAAAAAAAGTGAAATAGATGAAATCCAATTTAAATTAATACTCTTTGATTCGTAACTATTAATTTTACATAGAACAACAACTGAAAACGACTTTTTTTAAAAATTTAAAGATTGAAAAGATATTTAGTTTCTCTAACGTTAATCGAATGCAGCAAAGTGACCGTTTCTCACCCTGAGAACGTCCATGTTTGCCCAACAACCCACCCATTGACGGTTAATGAGCTGTAAACTGAGGTTCCTGATATTCCGTGGGTGCGTAAAAGCCGACACAATAGCTATTTTCCTAGCAGAACCAGAAGGCTTCATCTATTCATCGATTCGTTCATTCACTGCTTCATTGGTTCATTGAATGTTCCGTTTAGCATGCCGCTAGCTGCTGGGCCGGGTCGCCGGCAACCGGGTTCTCATTCTTCAACTGAAAATTGCAAGCATCTTGTTCGGAGCTGTGGGACGGTTTGTGTGTGCGCGCGTGTGCCTTCAATTGATTTATTTCCCACGCAACACGCCTCGATTGTTCCGTTTGCATTCAAGGAACTCGACAACCCCAACAACAGGGACGGACGGACGAAACGAACCGTGTTAATTAAATAAAAGCTGGGCTCTGTTTGAATTACCATCAGCCGAGAGAAGAACATGCCAAGCGGCCGCTATTAGGCATGGCACGCCGGAGACCACAACCGATATGGACCGCCGGTGCCGAGGAACTGTGGCAGGGAGCAGGCGCGACAGAGCGGTCAAAGATCGAAGAAACAGCGCATATAGATGCTGCGTCTTCTCCGGGTAGTAGACATCCCGACCGAATGAAAAAGATTGTGCCTGGCTAGAGGAAAAATTAATTTTATCACGTCATTTTCTGCCAGCATGAGGAAAGTCTTAATTGTCCTATAAATTGATAGATGTTGTGGCGATTATCAGATTACGAGCGGTTTTCTGCTAATTGAAACGAATGAACAATGAAGCGATTAATGCCGAGCCACCTCATCCGATTACTTGTATCTTCTTCTGTTTTCTTTTACTACAATGCCGGAGAATGGACCGGAAAATTTGATTATGCTTCAAAAGGTGGATCATCTCATTGAGTAGCATGACATTTCGATCGAATCAAACAAAAACCGATTTAGCATCCATTGTAACGTAATGAATCCTGCGGAAGCGGAAAAGCATGAATTGTCTTGGCTGATTATTCGCTTTATGCTCTGCTCATTGTTTCCCTGTCACGGGGCGCTATTGTTCCAAGAGAATATTAACCGTAGCAGCATTGTTACCATACCAGAGCATTGACCATACCCACTATAGTGGGCTCAAGCAGCGGAAAACTGATATCACGACAATCTTCCGGTTGCCTAGATGCTCTAAAGCGTAAACCCATCTATCAATTTGCGTGCGTTTAGAATAGAGTTTCCGCTTACAACTGTGTAACGACGAGTAATTTAGGTTAAATGTCTTCCAGGAATTACCGGCAGTGCGAGCAACTGTAACCATTATGTTGCGAAGCTTGACGGTTTGAAAACGGGTTGTAGAACACTTGGGGCTTAATCAGTAAGCAGTCAATTGGTTTACAGTTGAAATGGATAGAAGCTGTTACTGACAACTCGGACAATTCGGTGTTTCACACAAGTTTGATACATATCAGTTCTCTTATTCTTCTCAATCTGTTTCGACCCCAATTAGGCGGTCTTTAAAGAACACATAAACATTTGAGTTAACTTCGAAGTGTGACGCTGGCTGGTCAAACAAGCTAGTCACACAGACAGACAGACAGACAGACAGACAGACAGACAGACAGACAGACAGACAGACAGACAGACAGACAGACAGACAGACAGACAGACAGACAGACAGACAGACAGACAGACAGACAGACAGACAGACAGACAGACAGACAGACAGACAGACAGACAGACAGACAGACAGACAGACAGACAGACAGACAGACAGACAGACAGACAGACAGACAGACAGACAGACAGACAGACAGACAGACAGACAGACAGACAGACAGACAGACAGACAGACAGACAGACAGACAGACAGACAGACAGACAGACAGACAGACAGACAGACAGACAGACAGACAGACAGACAGACAGACAGACAGACAGACAGACAGACAGACAGACAGACAGACAGACAGACAGACAGACAGACAGACAGACAGACAGACAGACAGACAGACAGACAGACAGACAGACAGACAGACAGACAGACAGACAGACAGACAGACAGACAGACAGACAGACAGACAGACAGACAGACAGACAGACAGACAGACAGACAGACAGACAGACAGACAGACAGACAGACAGACAGACAGACAGACAGACAGACAGACAGACAGACAGACAGACAGACAGACAGACAGACAGACAGACAGACAGACAGACAGACAGACAGACAGACAGACAGACAGACAGACAGACAGACAGACAGACAGACAGACAGACAGACAGACAGACAGACAGACAGACAGACAGACAGACAGACAGACAGACAGACAGACAGACAGACAGACAGACAGACAGACAGACAGACAGACAGACAGACAGACAGACAGACAGACAGACAGACAGACAGACAGACAGACAGACAGACAGACAGACAGACAGACAGACAGACAGACAGACAGACAGACAGACAGACAGACAGACAGACAGACAGACAGACAGACAGACAGACAGACAGACAGACAGACAGACAGACAGACAGACAGACAGACAGACAGACAGACAGACAGACAGACAGACAGACAGACAGACAGACAGACAGACAGACAGACAGACAGACAGACAGACAGACAGACAGACAGACAGACAGACAGACAGACAGACAGACAGACAGACAGACAGACAGACAGACAGACAGACAGACAGACAGACAGACAGACAGACAGACAGACAGACAGACAGACAGACAGACAGACAGACAGACAGACAGACAGACAGACAGACAGACAGACAGACAGACAGACAGACAGACAGACAGACAGACAGACAGACAGACAGACAGACAGACAGACAGACAGACAGACAGACAGACAGACAGACAGACAGACAGACAGACAGACAGACAGACAGACAGACAGACAGACAGACAGACAGACAGACAGACAGACAGACAGACAGACAGACAGACAGACAGACAGACAGACAGACAGACAGACAGACAGACAGACAGACAGACAGACAGACAGACAGACAGACAGACAGACAGACAGACAGACAGACAGACAGACAGACAGACAGACAGACAGACAGACAGACAGACAGACAGACAGACAGACAGACAGACAGACAGACAGACAGACAGACAGACAGACAGACAGACAGACAGACAGACAGACAGACAGACAGACAGACAGACAGACAGACAGACAGACAGACAGACAGACAGACAGACAGACAGACAGACAGACAGACAGACAGACAGACAGACAGACAGACAGACAGACAGACAGACAGACAGACAGACAGACAGACAGACAGACAGACAGACAGACAGACAGACAGACAGACAGACAGACAGACAGACAGACAGACAGACAGACAGACAGACAGACAGACAGACAGACAGACAGACAGACAGACAGACAGACAGACAGACAGACAGACAGACAGACAGACAGACAGACAGACAGACAGACAGACAGACAGACAGACAGACAGACAGACAGACAGACAGACAGACAGACAGACAGACAGACAGACAGACAGACAGACAGACAGACAGACAGACAGACAGACAGACAGACAGACAGACAGACAGACAGACAGACAGACAGACAGACAGACAGACAGACAGACAGACAGACAGACAGACAGACAGACAGACAGACAGACAGACAGACAGACAGACAGACAGACAGACAGACAGACAGACAGACAGACAGACAGACAGACAGACAGACAGACAGACAGACAGACAGACAGACAGACAGACAGACAGACAGACAGACAGACAGACAGACAGACAGACAGACAGACAGACAGACAGACAGACAGACAGACAGACAGACAGACAGACAGACAGACAGACAGACAGACAGACAGACAGACAGACAGACAGACAGACAGACAGACAGACAGACAGACAGACAGACAGACAGACAGACAGACAGACAGACAGACAGACAGACAGACAGACAGACAGACAGACAGACAGACAGACAGACAGACAGACAGACAGACAGACAGACAGACAGACAGACAGACAGACAGACAGACAGACAGACAGACAGACAGACAGACAGACAGACAGACAGACAGACAGACAGACAGACAGACAGACAGACAGACAGACAGACAGACAGACAGACAGACAGACAGACAGACAGACAGACAGACAGACAGACAGACAGACAGACAGACAGACAGACAGACAGACAGACAGACAGACAGACAGACAGACAGACAGACAGACAGACAGACAGACAGACAGACAGACAGACAGACAGACAGACAGACAGACAGACAGACAGACAGACAGACAGACAGACAGACAGACAGACAGACAGACAGACAGACAGACAGACAGACAGACAGACAGACAGACAGACAGACAGACAGACAGACAGACAGACAGACAGACAGACAGACAGACAGACAGACAGACAGACAGACAGACAGACAGACAGACAGACAGACAGACAGACAGACAGACAGACAGACAGACAGACAGACAGACAGACAGACAGACAGACAGACAGACAGACAGACAGACAGACAGACAGACAGACAGACAGACAGACAGACAGACAGACAGACAGACAGACAGACAGACAGACAGACAGACAGACAGACAGACAGACAGACAGACAGACAGACAGACAGACAGACAGACAGACAGACAGACAGACAGACAGACAGACAGACAGACAGACAGACAGACAGACAGACAGACAGACAGACAGACAGACAGACAGACAGACAGACAGACAGACAGACAGACAGACAGACAGACAGACAGACAGACAGACAGACAGACAGACAGACAGACAGACAGACAGACAGACAGACAGACAGACAGACAGACAGACAGACAGACAGACAGACAGACAGACAGACAGACAGACAGACAGACAGACAGACAGACAGACAGACAGACAGACAGACAGACAGACAGACAGACAGACAGACAGACAGACAGACAGACAGACAGACAGACAGACAGACAGACAGACAGACAGACAGACAGACAGACAGACAGACAGACAGACAGACAGACAGACAGACAGACAGACAGACAGACAGACAGACAGACAGACAGACAGACAGACAGACAGACAGACAGACAGACAGACAGACAGACAGACAGACAGACAGACAGACAGACAGACAGACAGACAGACAGACAGACAGACAGACAGACAGACAGACAGACAGACAGACAGACAGACAGACAGACAGACAGACAGACAGACAGACAGACAGACAGACAGACAGACAGACAGACAGACAGACAGACAGACAGACAGACAGACAGACAGACAGACAGACAGACAGACAGACAGACAGACAGACAGACAGACAGACAGACAGACAGACAGACAGACAGACAGACAGACAGACAGACAGACAGACAGACAGACAGACAGACAGACAGACAGACAGCATAGGAGGGAAAACGGATCATAAAATGAGATCAATGTGTAAATGTAGAAAATGGAAGGGAAAACGCGAAAAACAAGGAAACTGGACAGAAAGGCGCAGAGAATGGAAGAAAAATTAAGAAAATGAGGGAAAAGCTGGAAAAACCGTAATGGAAGTAAAGCAATCGAGAAAAAAGATGAAATATACTGGACGGAATAACAAGATAAAATTGGACAAAAAAGGATAGTAAAGGAGAAAAAGAAAAAGATAAAATACAGAAGTAGAAAAATGGAGAACAGAAAAGAGGAAAACCGAAACAAAGAATGAAAAAAAACCGAAAAACAAATGGGACCGGAAAAGGAGAACAGAACGTGACAGAAAAAGAAGAAAAGCAGGACACAATAAGAGAAAGAACGAAAACAGAAAAAACGCGAAAGAACACGAAAACCGGGGCTCCCAAGCAGTGTTGCCACATATTCATCTGTACTGGAAGGGGCAAAAATCTTTTTCATATGTACTTTTTCCTCCAAAAATCTGTACCAAAATCTGTACCATTAAAATATTTATTGTATAGAAAAATTTGGTTTGTTAGCATTAAAAAATGCACGAGTCTCAAAACATTTATTTGTTTAATGGTGCCTGCAAATATCTCTGCTAAACTTAGACATAAATACGTTTTGTTTTGTTTTCATTCATACTAAGAATTGCTTCTATATTGATTTCAAGAAACAGCACTGAGAAAAAGGTATTAGTTTTTGACACTCAGAAAAATCTGTACCTATCTGTACTTTTTGGTAAAAATCTGTAATCTGTACCGTACAGAATCTCCAAAAAATTCGAAAAAATCTGTACTTTTCTAGATAAATCTGTACATGAAGCAACACTGCTCCCAAGTAGCAATGTGAGTTTTATTGCGCCCTTATTCTGGTTTTCATGACCAATTCTGGTCGCAAATACCATTATAAGAATGTAATAGACCCTAAATTGTTGTTTGGGCTGAATATAAGAAAGAAAGATTTGAAACGGGACAGAAAAACGAACCAGGACATGAGGAAAACCGGAATAAAAAGACGAAAAACGGAAACGAGAAATCAGGAAAAGGCGACTAATGGGATAGAAAAAAAACAGACAAAAACAGAATGAGTTAACAGCAGACAAAAAAGGGAAAAAGAAAAGAGTAAAGATGGAAAACGGGAAGGAGAATAACAGAAAAATCAAAACATAAGGAAAACAGACTGTAAATAAGCAAAAATGGGATAGGAGGCGAAGAAAAACGGAACATCGGGTCAAAAAAAATGGAATAAGAGGAAGACGGGAGGTAAGTTCTCACTAAAAAATAGTACAGAAAAGGAGAAAACATGGAACGAAAAGTGAATAAAACGGGACTGGGAAAGAAAAAACAGGAACAGAAACGGGGTAAAACGGGGTAAGAAAAAAAACCGAAAAATGTCAAGCCTAATTTCAACTATCAAATTCAAATTTCATCTAACTTCCAATGTCAAACTCAATTTCAAGTTCGATAGCATATCCGATTGTAAGCCCAAGTTCAAGTGTAATTTAATTCTAATTTTAGTCTCAATTTTAAGTAAATCTCTGATTTCTAATCCATTTTCAAGTGCATTTTGAATTCCAATTTCAATTCTAATTTTAAATTCAATTATGAGCATCAATTTTAAATCCAATTCCAAGTCTAGTTTAATTTCAACTTCAAATAAATTTGAGTCCAATTTCAAATAAAAACTTCAAATTCCGTTTTAATTCGGTTTACATGTCTAATTCTAAGTAAAACTTTCAGTCTGAATTCCTCTAAATTTAAGTCCAATTTCTAATCCTGTTTCAAGACGCCCAATATCAATTTTAATTTTATATCCCGAAAGTCGTTTGCTTCTTGTGATCCGCGGTTTTCGGCGAAAATAAACTTAAATTTAAAGTTAAATTTCAAACTGGGCGACCGATATTCGGTAATCAGTAATAATAGACTCGCCATCCTACGATTACTCCGCAGTTCCAGGTTAAAACGTTCTTCTGAAAAGTCGGGTGTTCCAACTTTTGCTTATGTCTCGATACCAGGGATGGAAGGTCAGTGATTTTGATAAAATCTGTGAGTTATCGCCACACGCACAGTCACGATCCGCACAGATCATGACAAACAGTGAATCTTTAGCATTGATCACAAGACAAGATGATCACAAGCTTGACGTGCTTACCTTTTGCGATATCTTAGTATGGCATGCAACAACGAAGATAGACCTGCCGATCCTTGAGATCAGAATCCGAAAAAACGAATTTAAGAGGCAGGTGCAATGTATTTGAAAAAAAACGAAATTTTACCCATACCCATAGTCGCTTAACAAAAACGGGAATTCAGTTCAGTTAGCTCGGTTGAAATAACGGATATAACCATGTTTAAAGTGCATTTCACTTTTAACTACGTGTTTTTTCTGTTATTTATGTAACTAATGGACAAAAACCGGACGGCTGAACTTCCCATTCCATTCAACTCGATGATGTAGCGTTGTTAGGAAGACTAGAAAACGTATCCCAACATCCATCCAAAAACAGAAGTCAGCAAGGGAACGACGCAGACGAAAAATTATGAGAGTTTCCGAGTAGTTGCAAGTATCCTAATGGAAGTTGCCAGTGATGTTTGAGTGTTTGTCTTCAATGTAAGTGCCCTTCTACAGCACTCCGGCAGAGGCTTAAAATTTTTAAAAAGTGAATAATGGAACTGTTTTTAATTGGACTGATTTCATTATCATCCAAAATGACATCATATCGACCGGTACATGGTAAGTTTTTATTTGATTTTATTGTTCATCAGTTACAAAATACAAAGTGACGCCCCTAAAAGTTAATTAATGGAGCCACATGGTATGTTGTTAGACGCACATTTAGTAAAGCAAATGTTTTAAAACACAATCATCGCAAAAAGCCAAAGCACCAAAGGCTGTTCGTAAATTTATCTGAAAACACAAAATTGTTTGTTTTTGATAATTATATCCGGTTTTACTGCACTCTAAAAAATGTAATTCTATAAATCAACTAAAATAACAGTTTGCAATGCTTTCGAGCTCCAACTTTCTTCATTTAACCAGAAAAAACTATTTTTATTGTTTTACAGACTAAAATCGACATCATTGACAAAAGAAAAATGTTTGAGAAAAGAGCATAAAAAGCAGTTTTTTTTCTTACTCTGCTACTTTATTCACCGAAGTTGCGACAAAAAGAATCAAACCGAAGTAAATGCATGTAAAAACAAACAGAACTTTTACTGTTCCCCGGGCAAACATTGGCTGTTGTGCCATTTCATGTAGGTTTTTTTTCGCCACCTCCTCCTCCTCCTAACTTGTTCAGCTGAAAACTTGCGAAAGCTCGACGACAGAGAGACAGGACCATGTATGGCGGAACGACTGATACGTGTGTGGTTGCGAGCTTGCTGATGAAAAAGATATCTTTTTGTTTGATGCCGGCGATGTGCTTCGAGTGATATCGCCGCTTTTCCCACCGCCGAAAGCAGATGGAATCGTTCCCGATCAGCCAGCAGCATGTTTCTGCGCGGAGCGCATATGGTGGCGACGCCCTGGATTCGGTGTCACGTCCACCCAGCACTGCAGTAACTAAGTGCAAAGTCTGTCCTCTGTGTCGTTCCGTATGCTCGTAACGTGACTCTGTCACTACTGTATCTTCATTTGCAGCGAATCACACAAACTAGCTTATTTATTAGCACTATTACTTTGTAGTATGAAAAGGAAATACATTTTCTGCAGTTTTAAATTGCTCATTTAAGAATAATTGTTCCAAATGAAAAGCTTTTCGTCGAACACACAACAGCACAACCGTATTTTAAATTGCAGTCATAAAGCTGCAAATCAAATGCCGAAGGCAGCAGCACAGCGGCAGAATGGCAAATATTTCCCCTATGTTAATCTTACAACAGCAATATTGCAGTAGCTCACACGAATAAATCTCATCCAACAAGTAAAACACAGCTCAGCATTGAAATTGTACCCTGAAACATTATTGCTTTTTCCGAAAACAAAATCAAATCTCATGTAGCTTTTACATCATCATGCTTTGCTAGTTCTCGTTACAGAGCCGTACAACACAGTCTACAACACGAGTCGACGTTTCGGAATCAGAGCTGACCTTGTTTTACCTACCTACATCCACCCACCCGAAGACGTGGACCAGACCGAACTGAGAAGGGGGGGGGGAAATTTCATTGTGTGTTTGTTTTCCTTTCGGTACGGTCGGATCCGGTTCTTGGCCAGTCCGGTAAAACTGATCCTTTCCCCAGCCTCCGGGTTCCATGTGAACGCAACGGATGGGTGCACTGGCCAATCTCGTGCCATCCTCCCTGAACGGGGAAGCAAAAGCAACCAAGTTCAACCAAGTGATTATATTATGTTACAGGACAACCGGGAACATGTCCGGCTAGTGTTTTCGGTGTCGATTGAGTACCTAGCCTGGGTTTGGCATCAGCAGAGCCAACATTATTAGACTGAATAAGCAGTGCCAGTCTCTTGTTTCTAGTTCGGAGCTTTATACCGGACAAACCGGACAAGTATAGGATGATTTCAATTGATCTGGTACGATGTGCCTTAATAAGTTGATCTTTCTGAAAGTTTGTTTTTGTTAATTCAACGGTCGGATTTCTCTATTCGATTAACTAGCTCGTAGTCATAACAATGTTTACGGTCGGTTATTAGAGGTGCGTCTGATAGTATAAGCACAACTTGTGTTTTCCATGGGTTACTGTGATCGTGCGTTTATTGCATCTGTCAAAAGCACAAGGTTTCTACAAATCAGTTGTCCGTTTGTAGTAGTCACTATCGATAGTAGAGTTTACTCTCCTAACTATAGTTGTCACTATTACCGCACGATATTTTCTGCCACTTTTGATGTAAGAGTACGTCTTACGGTAAGGTTTGGGATAGGATATTGTCGAGAAAAATCAAAAAAATACAAGCGTCACGAAAATATGAACGCTTGTATCTCCGCCAATTATTATTGTATTTTCATGGTTTGAATACCGATCGATTCCTAATAGATGTAGCAATTATGTGATTTCTATTATAACTCCTCTACCATCTCCCACGGAGCATACTAAACTCACGTGTAGCACTGTGAGAAAGGGCTTGTTGGTGTTTTATCAAAATGTACGGGGATTACGGACCAAAATAGATGTCTTCTTTATTGCTGTGACTGAATCAAACTTCGACATCATCGTTCTTACCGAAACGTGACTCGACGAGAAAATCTACTCAGCGCAGTTGTTCGGCGATTCATTTACGGTATTTCCTTGTGATCGGAGTTCGCACAATAGCACCAAATCACGCCGTGGCGGCGTGCTAATTGCGGCCTCAACGAGCTTAAGTGCTTCCAGCGATCCTTCCCCCATAAGCAATACACTCGAACAAATATAAGAGTTAAGAGTTAAGCTACCAGGTCACACAATGAGCGTAGGAGTTATCTACCTTCCCCCAGATCGCAAAGGCGATCTGAACAGCATTAAGGATCATATCAGTTCCTCACTGACCGTAGTTTATGCGTCAAAATCGGTCCGGTAGAATCGGAATTCGGAACTGTTTTGTAATCCACAAGGAAGCAACTTGGGCCCTTTGCTTTTCACATTATTCACCAACGAGCTCTCTATATTGCTGCCTGCTGAATGTCGTCTATTCTACGCGGACAATGTTAAGATATACCTGCCAATAAAACCACACTTGACTATTTGAGATTGCAGCAGCTGGTTGATCTATTTGAGGCGTGGTGTACGAATAACTTTTTAACTATCAGTGTACCCAAATACAGTGTTATCTCGTTTTACCGCAAACTGAACTCGATTACCTTTAATTACTCTATTCTGGGCCATGCGCTGCAACGGGTTAATCATATTCGTGACCTGGAAGTGAATCTTGACTGTGCTCTCACCTTTCTTTTGCACTTGGAAGAGATCATCTCAAAAGCTAACAGGCAACTCGGTTTCATCTTTAAAATAGCTAACGAGTTCCGCGATCCGTTTTGTCTTCATTCGCTATACTGCGCATTGGTGCGATCATTACTGGAGACCTGCTCAATAGTCTGGTGTCCGTTTCAAGCTAGCTGGATTGCGAGGATTGAAGCAGTACAAAAACAATTCGTCCGTTATGCTCTTCGGATGCTACCGTGGAGCAACCCGCTGGACTTGCCTCCATATGACAACCGGTGCAAATCGCTAGGACTTGAAACCCTCGAAAAGAGGCGTACGACTGCTCAAGTTGTGTTTGTTGCTAAGCTTCTGATCGGGCATATTGACTGTCCGCCTATCCTGGAACAGCTGAATCTATATGCTCCGGAAAGGATTCTTCGTACTAGGAATTTCCTTCATCTTGACGCTCGGAGAGTTAACTACGGTCAGTTTAGTCCAATAAGATACATGGCAGCTCAGTTCAACACCGTGTACGAGCTGTTCGATTTGGACATCACCATAGACACTCTTAAAAGACGACTCTTGCAGAGACGATAGCTGTGCGCTGTTTAAGTGTTGTTTTGTGTAAAAGTCTAATAATATGTAACTCTTAGTTAGTCTATATTAGTGTTCATCAAGACAATATTATGTCGAATGAATTTTTATAAATAAATAACAAATAACTCAATTTTTCAATCACTAAGGGCATCATCTACGGTGGTCTATATTTAGATCAGAGTTATACCAAATTTGGACCAGCCAAATTGCAAATAGAACTGGCGAAATAATTCAATTCAGATCAATCCGCAGCGGTGATGTAAATATTTCCTGTTGCGAATTGACAAAAGGGTGCACGTAAATAAACCAAAGGATAGTTTGATTTCGCCTTTTCGTTTGTTTATGCAAGATATGAGAATTGCATATTTCACTCCAAGCGATAAAATCGAAGCAATTTTGGTTTAAGATGGATTGATTAATGTATTTCACTATCAGTCTACTGAAGAAATGGTGATAGCTTTATAAACTTCAACACTTTTATTGTTGTTTTTTCCTGTCAAACGTCACTCCCCCATTCCTGCCAAATTTAAAACAACCTACTTGCTGTTCCAAATTGAGTCAGAAATAGACCAAAAGTTATACGAGTTGTAAAAAATTTACTACTTCGCTCTGGAATAAAATTAGATTTACAACACCGGAGCGGAAACGTTTTTCTGTTTGGTCTAAAAATTTGGACCAAAACCAGGATTTGGATCACCGTAGAAGATGCCCTAATGAGTGGAATTTAACGAAAAGTTTCAAGGTGAAATATCCCCATACATTTTCTTTGTATGAGGATATTTCACCTTGCTTCACAGGCAAGAACGACAGCTGTTCATTATGATTTCGATTAATTTAGTTTTAGAAAAAAAAGTGACCTCGTCCCAACAGGTCGAAGCTTCTTTACGAAATTTACACTTATACAAATTTGACGTCTGTGCTTGGGAGGCACCGGAGGACTTTATCACTCTTGTTCTGAAAAAACTTTCTCAGAACCGCAATTAACGTAGCAAATTTAATGTCTGTGTTAGAGAAGTGCGTCGAAAAAGTGATAAATTTTCTCACCCCAACAATATTCTTTAGGACCGCAAAAAAACCTAGTCCAATGTCATGTCCTGAAAATTAACAACTATACAAAAATGAGCCACCCACCCTATCTTTCGCTTGACAGTATCCACATACTTCAAGAATTTATTCAAATCTGATGTCTTATATGAAAAACGGGTAGACGTAATATTCATGCATGTGACGTGATGCAGCAATTTTCAAAGTGAGTCAAAAAGAATTATTAATGTGCAGAGGACGTTAGCTAATTGATGATATTTAACTGTCATAATTTTAACTAGTTATTCGCATGTTAGATGAATGGCAATCACTTTTTAAATCAACCTGTCACAATAAATCTCGCACAATATGTGAAAAGGGTCTATGTGCTAAGCGGAAGTGAGGAAACGCGAAGAAAATCTCTCATTTGCACATAAGCCCTTTTTATATGTTGCTCTGGAAATGGTGCTATAAATCAACTATTTCTTTTCGGATTTAAATTGATTTTTCTCGGTGACACCATTAAATTATAACTTATCACGTTTCAGCTTACTCTTTTCAGCCATCCTCAGAACTAATTTGTTTAAAAAAGGTACAATTAATAATCTAGCATAAAATTCAAGTTACCAGAATTCACTTACAAATAAGTTCGCAGCACACGATGGAACTCGGACATCTGTTTGATTTTTCAAACGTCCGTGTATTGGAAAAAATCAACAACGAAGTAAACAGACTGACGGCGGAGATGCTCCACATCAAAATACGAGAGCAAAGAGCGGTGAATCTACAGCGAAATGGGGCTAGCTTCTCCAACGCATACAACGGATTGGTAAACCAAATCAGATCACTTAGACACTGAAACAGTGAACCGGCAACTGTAACAAATGGTTTAAATTTGAATTTAAATGTTTATAACTTGTTTGTAAGTGAATCTTGTAACTTGAATTTGATGCCAGATTATTATTAATTGTACCTTTTTTAAATAAATTAGTTCTGAGGATAGCTGAAAAGAGTAAGCTGAAACGTTAACGATAAGTTATAATTTAATGGTTTCACCGAGAAAAATCAATTTAAATCCGATTATTAAAATTAAAATAAATTAAAAAAGACCACATCTAAATCAACTATTTTCAAAGAAATTGACGAATGTGAACCAGCGGTAAATAATAACGCAGATTTTTTATTTATTTTTTCCGTTCAACTGTGAGTTGTGCGTGCAATGACAAATATTTTATGTTTTGACTTTGAGCAAGATTCTTAAACCAGTTAACATTCGTTTCACACAAAAATTTTCAAAATGGAATATCGTCGCCAATCACCAGAAGAAGCGTAATTGTGACCTGACCAAACTCTCAGAAACGGATAAAACTGATATACAGAGCACGGGCATTTAGGAAATTTAAACTTGTCTTCTAGTCTCAAATTTATAGGAATGTTTAATACAGTAAATTAAAAATTTGCGTGAAAAACATTTGCAAAATGTCAATCTTAGTCGAATTGAACCTGCATTCGTAGTCCTACGTGAGTCCCTCTTTCATGCCCGTAGGCACAGACCTTCGTATTTTTTTCTTCGGTAAAGTTGGTTGGTCGGAAAATCAAAACTGGCATGTTAGACAGGTGTCGTACATTGAGGCCAACTGGAAACAGCTTTAAGAATCCAAAAGGTAGTGTTGAAGGATCCAGAAAACTATGCAACGATCATTGGAAACTCAAAGGCCTGGTGTACGATAGGCTTAATGTAGGAAGACATAATATACGGTAGGCATCATAGACATTGGGCATGCCGTTAGCTAGCAATCGACTAGGCTTAAAAAAGCAGACAGCGAGTTCGCGGCTTTCGATTACATATAGTATTCGTCGATGCAAGAACTCGGGAAAACTAACTAGAGTCGGTAAACCTAGGCAACGAATAAACCTAACGGATTTATGTTGTTTTGTTGATGAAATGTTGCGTGCATATTTTCTTATCTAAGTGATCGAAAACTACGCGTACAGCTCAATTCAAAACAATCCTATCCATTTACAAATAGATCGGGTGTACCACAAGGCAGTAATATGGACTCATTGCTTTTCTCGTTACACTTTAATGACGTTGCTTTACATTTGAGGGATGGATGTAACTAGATATACGCGCATGATTTGAAATTATATCTCGCTGTTGAATCCATTGAAGACTGCTGTAATTTGCGAAAATTGCTTGACATTTCCGTCAATTGGTGCTGCAAGAACTGGTTTATCATTAGGACGGCTAATTGTCCGTCTCGTACCGCAAAACCTACCGCTTTCTGCTTAAAACCGAGACTTGGAACTAATATTCTTTGTCGAATATGGCTGTCCCAGTCTAAACCAATATGCAGTCGAAATGGCGGACGGAGAGAGGGCAAGCTTTGAGGATCGAATATCGCCATGACACACCTCAACACGATTTTTTAGGATGACCGGTTGCTACTGGTCTCTCGTTTAGCCAGCAATCGAAAACATAGAAACACAGATAAACAGACAGGACATTCGATCGTCCATTCAATAATCACTCATTTTTCAAAAAAGATGTTTCGCAACATGGCCATACCGTGATGCTCGAGTGCTGCTTCTAGTTTTCAGTTCAAAACCGTACCAAAACCGTTTCAAAAGTATGAACCCAACAAATATAAGCTACTCCGCATCAAGCATAAACAGAGAGTGCTAGTGTGTAAGCAAAATGTGTAGGACGCTGGTTCTTAGAGGCTTTTTATGTATCACAGCAATTCGTCAGTGATAAAAATGGATTTACTAAGTGGCGGATATCAGAATACCAATCTAGTTGTTAACTTTAATTCTTCAAGCTGTTACCACTAAAAGTCACTATTATTATACCAAACTTCTAATATTTTACGTTAAAAATTGAGACGCTGAAACTAATTTTAATCAGCTCTAACGCATTTTAATCTGGAAATTAAATAAAGAGAAAACTTATCCAATTTAATTCTACTATGTATATTTTATTCTTGGCAGATACGTATTTCGCCTACGACTTGCAGGTTTCCTCAGTGTCTGTTTTCGAACTCGAAACTCGGCATTTTAATCACCAAAGTTCTTTCTTCAGCAGTACTGAATTTTACTGACTTGTCCCAAATTATCACTGTTATAAGCTTGTGACTATGGCATCAAATGACGCAAGCGCTCACATTTCTACCACGATATGGTATTTTAAAATTGAGTGCTGGACTTTTAAAAATGCCGTAATCGGTGCTAATGCCGTAATCGGTGTAATGAGGTGGCGATTTGCTTCAAAAGCTGAATAAAAAGTTTTTTGAAGTCAATTTTTAATTGATCATGTTTCTTATCGAAAACACAGTAAATTGAGTTTGTATTATAATATGTACAAAATATTATATGTACAAAATATTATAAAAATATGAACAAAATACTGCATTTTAAGCTCATAAATGCGCTCGGCAGAGGCTTTTGCATCGCTCTTCGCTTTCAGACCAGTCATCTTTTTGGCGCCGTTATTGGCCGTTTTTCTAGTCTTCGAAACCAGTTAAGCATTTCCGATTCCAGGTTTTAGAAAATCTGCTTAAGGTGAAGGTCGTCAGAGGCTAGCTGCTTTTTTACTGATCTCAATACTTGTTTCCACTATCGTTTTGTTTATGCTAAGTTGCTAGTAGTAGGTAATAATCTGTTATGAACAATTATGAAACGTAGAATCGCGTATCTATTTTTGCCGTTGAACTAGATCCGACAGTAATTCTATCACATAAAATGTTGTTTACGGTGAATTTAATAAGTATATTTTCGACACTTTACGACCATTAATTTAATAGTGAAAATTATTGGCCAATTTCACGCTCAACGTAAATATGGCATCACACCCGTTTCCTTGGTAACGTATCAACAACGACGGTCGCGGATTCGGAATTTCAATCGAATCGAAGTAAAGTTTTTCATATCAATTCAAACAACAGTTTGGGCAAAATCATTATAATATCTTACCAGATAACTGTTCGGGTGGTAAATTGAAATTTTCTGTGTTTCAAGTTAAGTTTCGCGAGTGATATGATGAATGGAATGGCCGAAAAAAATTAAAGAAAAATCGACGGCGAAACAGTGAAAATATAGTGATGAATTTTATTGGGAAGAAATCTCAGTATTTAGTGTAACTTATGCCCCAAAAAGTAATAGAACCTATAGAATGCAATTTTTAGTGCTTCGAGTTGCAAGATCTGATAACGGCTAGCAGGTTAGTTGAACTAACTTTATTTTTTTTGTGATGGATTCTTGAGTGCATGCATGAGTGCTATGGGAGCATGTTGATACACTGAAGAAGGGAAGGGAAGGGTGATATTCGGTGCCATACTGACTGCCATAAATGGACTCTGACGACCTTGTCCTTAACGTAGGCCTACGTCAACCGTGCGGTTGTGTCTATAACAAAACCCTTCTATTTTTTTAGATAGGGTATATGAATTTAAGCAGTGTATGCAACATGTTTATCTGGTAGCACTACTTAGATAATGGCGTCCGGGAAAGATTTATTCCATTCGCCATATTCACCAAACAGAATTGATGCTGTGCGAGTATTACTTCTATCATTTCTAGCTTAGGTGCACAAAACTTGATATGATTCGTTCCTGGCCACAAAGGTCGATGCCTTCTTGGACGCGGAGTCAATTAGTTACAAAAATAAAACAAAAAGTTTTTAAAACAGCATTTATTTTGTTCAAAATTTTATTTTTTATATTTGTTAGGGCTTCAAGTGCAGATTACTCCTCTTTAACTTTTAGCAATTCTTGTAAATGATTTAAATTCATTGCATATTAGCATTACCAGCGGCGGCTGGGAACTTGAGTCGAATTTTCAAAGGCCAAAAATACCCGCAGAATATAACGCTCACGCAAAAACCCCGGGAAAGGGTGCTTCTTGCTCACCTACGCGGTGTGTGTGCTCCGAATTCTATTGCTGCGAGGAAGAACACCTTTCCAAAGTTTCCCCGTCCATAATAGAATGCAAACTTTGTTCCTTTGCCGAACCCCCGAAAGGAAGCAATAATCAGCTTCAGAAATTCCATTATTCGAACTTTCCGCCGAGATGCTAACCGGACGAATCTATTGTGAAATTAAAATTCCACCCACGGCCGGTGCTTCTTCGGCACGTACCGGTATGATATTCAATGGAACCGGATCAAAGGTGCTAATATTTTCCGTTTTTCACCGTAATCCCCTCCCCCCTGCTCATGCACGTCGGTGAAATCGGCATCGGCAGGTACAGGGGACGTCGGAAGTGATAGCAATTTTCCATTTCTCATAAATGAATGGCAGCCAGTGTAACATATACACGCTTTACCCTACTCCATCTGGAGCTCCGGTCCGGAGCGCCAGTGGAAATTCGCGAGTGAGACGTGACCAGAAGCCATCCCGGTACGATTTGACAATATCCCGGGTCCAGGGTATCTTCCCGTTCACAGGTTTTCACACCAAACCTGCTGCTGCGCCCCTAGGTGTCTTTGGGTGCCTTCGGGCAGCGGCAGCGGAAGGACGTACATGCAAATTTTCCCAGTACCATGTGTGGTTGGTTTTCCTTGCTTTTACAATTTTTCACAGACATTTGCATAAGAATTTTACGATTCACACGTTTTCGCTCGTAGTCGTCGTCGGTCGTCGTCGATTCGTTCTGACAGACATCATCTCTTCTTCTTCTTCTTCTTCTTCTTCTTCTTCTTCTTCTTCTTTTCGGGCAAACCAAGCCAAGCTTGGAATCGGAATTACGATTGAATAGTCCGATTTGGTGTGCACCACATTTCGGTCGAATTTACATACAAACGGCGGAACTGCGGCAAATATTTGCGATATTGAATTGAGCCGCCGAAAAATTTATATGGCGACAAATGGCTTAAACAGATTTCAATTAGAGCTTCTTAGGTTCTTAACTCTCTCTCTCTCTCGCTATCTCTCCCTGCTGTCTCGCCTGGAGATAGAGTTGTCAACCATTCAATTGTGACTGTTGACAATGAAGGAAGGTCAAAGCAGGCTAGGTTCTATCAACCACATTGGTAAAGCTGTTAAATTGTGATTTGTTTACCATGAAAAGCTTCTTTGAAACTAGTGACGTTTTATTCCAGATTGTAAATCGGATGTTACGATTAAACATTTGTTTTAATATGAAAAACTAGTTCTTTATTGTGTTATAAAATAGCATTTGATTATTGATGGTGAGTTATTTGGTCATTTTCGTCAGGAAAAAGGAAGCTTCCGAAATTGTGTACAGTGAATGAAATTATTACTGAACAGGATTTTTACGCGAAATTTGTTATGCTGTGTACGTGGCTTCCGTTGGAACGGACTCTTGAATAAACTATATTTTTTGTACAAACAGTACAAGAATAAATAGTTGAAAAAATGTACGCAAAGTGTGGCGGGTCCAAGCATCAAAGTTAACCATGAACTCAGAACTCTCATTCAACATTGTTTGTAAGCATTTTGACAGCACCAACCATGGAGGTAACTTTCAAAACTATTTACATCCGCTATTAGCAAACAATGCACTTCGCTGAATTCGAAAATTAGTTGGCAAAACTTCAAAAAAACCCCGAATACCAGTTGCTGACGCAGATACAATTTGCCGAAAATTTTCCACCCTTCCAACCACCAGTATATACCAACTTCGGCATGTCTGATAACAGCAGAGTGCATTCCTATGCAGCACTTGCACAACAGGTGCACCCCTGTGTGAAACAAATGCAAATTATGCAACGAAATCGAGTGGCATAGCCGAATGGAGCGGAAAATCTACCAGCACCAGCTCCCAGCAGCATGATAAAATATCGACACAATCGGCGGAATGATAACGGAATGTTTAATTTAGCGCGAAATTTGATCTGGCCATACCATGCTACCCACCGTGTAGGAGTGAATAGTTTGCAACCTCACGGAACGAAAGATCCCGCCGATTCGACCGATGGATGCGATGATGAGCTCCGGTTATGTGATGGGGAATAAATTTGAACCCGCTCAGCAGGCCGGCAGGCAGGCAGGCCCCGTTGGATGGTTGGTTCGCCATAAACGATAAACGGCAAGAAAAAGCGTGGATACGTTTTCACGTCTTTCACGTTACCCTCATCAAAAACAGGTGGATCACATTATGCGTCGCTTTTGGCTGTAGCTGAGCCAAGCCGAACCGACACCGGAGGAGAGGCACGGGGCTGTTTATAAAACCCAAATCGTCTAAGCGTGTTGACAGCAGTTGGTCCTCCGTCAAAACGGCGTGCTGGTCTGCCGGCTGCTGTTTGCGTTTTGTCCTCGCTCTTTCTTGGCCCCCATCGGGAGATAATTCGTATTTGTCATCGACATGTGGCCCGGCCAGGCGCATCCCGGCTAGTGGGTGGGTGGTGATAAATGGTCGATCCTAGTTCTCTAGTCTGGTTGTTGGCGTTCGGCCTGCAGACTTTGGCCATCACCGCTGGCTGGCTGGCTGACTAGGCGAGAGTGAGGAAAGGAACGGGTCGAATTGGGAGGTTTCAAAGGAATATCATCGCACGGAAGAGCCGATTTTGCTCACAGCAGGAGTAAAAAATTATGAGCACAGGCATAAATATTCATGTGTGTATGAGGATTTATTCACGCTGTGACATCATAAATCATGTCCCAAAGTGATGTCGGTGAACGAGGCGATCGTGAAAGTATATTGGTTTGCAAATGGATCAATTTTGTAAATATTAGGCACGTTTGGAAAGAATAGAAAGAATTTTTATTGTTGGTGAAAGAGAGTTGATGTGACATTAACTCAGCAATAGAAGAAATAATGTTCTGCAGAATTGTTTTCATTTACAAGAATTACTAAAATTCAAAAAAGATTGATCTGCACTTGAATCACCACACAATTTAAAAAATATTCTTTTTATATAAAGTAAATGCGGTTTTAAAAGTTATCTCCTATATTCCAGACGAATGATTGACACCGTGTCGAAAAAGGGATTCTTTCTTCGAGACCAGAAACGAATCTAATAAAGCTTTGTGCATCTAAGTCAGATATGAAGCCTATTACAGTTCAAGTTTAGCTCTATTCTCGGACACCATTTGGTGAATATGGTGGGTGGAATAAAACTTCCCAGTCACTACACTAAACCCCCGCTAATGTGAAAAACACCCCGTATTTGCTAACTCTATTCATTTTCACAAACGCGCAAGGCGCGCACTCTATGACCTTGTTGTTTTGATTTGACGAAGACAAACATTTTGAAAACATGTCGAATATGCGCAAATTCTGAGCATCCAGATTGTAGAAAAGGAAATTTGCTCGACAGTATCAACTAAAATGGTCTATTTTGAGTGTTGGAGAGAGAGATAAGTTGCATTTGAGCTATATTGCCAAAGCTGCTGAGCAAGAGGAAACGTATTAAGGTTTTTTTGCTTTTTTTTTTTTTCAATTTGCCCGGTCAACTTAAGGACAAAGTCGTCAGAGTCCATTTATGGCAGTCAGTATGGCACCGAATATTACCCTTCCCTTCCCTTCTTCGGCTCTCATAGACTCGGGAAACCAGCACAAAAAAATAGAATTAGTTCAACTAACCTGGGGTGATATTGCGATTCTCGTTTCGAGTGATTTTGGTTCGTTTCTCCCATTCGTTTAACGTGGTCGAAACAAACCAAAATCGCTCGAAACGAGAATCGCAATGTCACCCCTGCTAGCCGTAATCAGATCCTGCAACTCGAAGCACTTAACATTGCATTCTATAGGTTCTATTACTTTTTGGGGCATAACTTACACTAAATACTGAAATTTCTGCCCAATTAAAATTCATCACTATATTTTCACTTTTTCGCCGTCGATTTTTCTTTAATATTTTTCGGACGTTGCATTCATCACAACACGCGAAACTTAACTTGAACACAGAAAACTTTAATTTACCACCCGAACAGTTATCCGGTAAAATATAATAATGATTTTGCCCAAACTGTTCACTTGAATTAATAAACTGTTCACTTGAATTAATTAAAAAAGCTTTACTTCGTTTCGATTGCAATTCCGTATCCGCGGCCGTCGTTGTTGTTACATTACCAAGGAAACGGGAGTGATGCCATATTTACGTTGAGCATAAAATTGGCCAGTAATTTTCACTATTAAATTAACGGTCGTAAAGTGTCGAAAATATACTTATTAAATTCTCAGATAATAAAATTCACCGTAAACAACATTTTATGTGATAGAATTACTGTCGAATCTAGTTCAACAGCAGAAATAGTTTCGCGATTTTACGTTTTCATAATTGTTCATAACAGTTTATTACCTACTACTAGCAACTTAGCATAAACTAAGCATTAACAAAACGATAGTGAAAACAAGTGCTGAAATTAGTAAAAAAGCAGCTGGCCTCTGACGACCTTCACCTTAACCGTCAATTGTGTATAACCGGGGGGCTGGCCTCTCTGGGGGCTGGGTCACTCTTATAGTTCAATGTACTGGTCAGCCTCGCCAGGGATGGCTGTAATTGTAGACAGTAATGGCATTGAGGAGCCAGATGGGTAAAGTATATCTAGCATTGAAGGAAGGGCAAACCCCATTACGCGGCAAGCACTCATTCAACGGCTCATTCAATAGCGATTATAGCAAAAAATGCAGTGCATGTTATACAGCAAACACCCGGGCGATATCACAATAGATCAACGTAACAGGTCGCAGCGATCAGTCCATACAGGAAAACGTTGACGAAAATGACATGAAAATGCGATGTAAAGACGCCAAAACAGTGACAAAAAAAACAAAAGCATGGCAAAAATGAGGTGTAAAATGCGTTAAAAGGGCGACGTCACATTCTCGAACCGACAATGAAAAAACGACAAAAAGATAGTGAAAAGGTAACATTTTTGTTGAAAAATTCACAAGGAAAGTGATGAAGAGAGAAAAACCAGTGTAATTACGACAAAGGCTGATGAAAACGAAGAAAAGACGATTAAATGACGACGAAAAGAAGTTGAAACAGTATCAAAAAAGTCGACAAAGACGGCCTAAAGCACGAACAAAAATACGACAGAGAGATGACAAAAAGATGACGAACATGAAAAAAAAGATAACATAACGATGACAACAAAAGAACGAAAAGGCGTAAAAAAAACAATACATTAACGAAAAGAAGGCAAAACAGCGACAAAACGCATAACTAAATACGGTAAAGAAAATAACGATTGCAGTGCAGATTGTTGTGTGGATAAAGAAAATAAAAACAACGACAAAAAGACGTTTAAAAGTATCTAAAATAAAAAGACGATAAAACGGCAAAAAACGGACGAAAAAGCGACAAAAACGCCAAAAACAGGCTTCAAAAAACGACGAACAGATGTCGAAAATACGTTGAAATGATAACAAAAAGACCATGCAAAGACGACAGAAATATGTCAGAGAGATGACAAAACGACGACGACGTGTACTAAGACAAAAAAACGCCGAAAAGGTATCGAAGAGACAACAAGAAGATGACAAAATAACTATAAATAGATGTTTAAAAGGCAATGAAGAGACTATAAAAGACGGTAAAACATAGACAAAAAATAACATGAAAAAACAACTTCAAAACGGCGACCAAACACGCAAAAAAGATGGCGACTATACGACAGAACGACGAAAAGACAGTAAAAAGACTGCTTTTTGATATCTTAACAGCAAAACTAGACGAAAAGATAAAAAAACTGCAAAACAATGACAAAAGACAACGAAAAGATGACAGTAAAACCCGAAGAAAAGACGACAAAAAGATGTCAAAACAGCAACAAGAATAACGTCAAAAATCCAAAAAGCCGCCGAAAAAATCAACGAAAAATTAAAACCAAAACGTGCGAGAAATGATGCAAAAAATGTCAAATATACGAGACCTGACGACGAAAAGACTTCAAAAAAGGGCAAAAATGCGTCTGAATAATCAACAGGGAAAAAAAACAGGGAAATGATAAAAAACGCCATAAATAAGTCATTTACAAAGCGTCTAAAAGACAACGAATATAGACCACAAAAGAACCATCAATAAAACAACAGCAAAGAAAACAACATTTTGATTGTCTCTTTTCACATGCCAGAAGGGCATTGTCATTGAAAGCAAGGGTCTTAATGATTGTCTTTTGTGACAGTTTTGGTTGTCTTCAAAACAAATTGGATAACGAGAAAAGATACCAAAACGGTGATAAAAGCGATAAAAAGATGACAAAAAAAAACGACAAAATGACGATAATAAAATAAAGGTGCCAAAACAGCAACAAAAAATACGACAAGAACGGTAAAAAGCTGTCGAACGAAAAGATGACGAGAAAGTGATGACAAGTAGGCGAAAAGCTAATGGAAATAAAGATAAAGACCGAAAGATAACAAAAATACGATTAAAATACAGCGAGCCGCCAAAGGAATGACAAAAAATGGTCAAAACGATGAAAAAACTGAAAATAGATGCGGAAAAGGCGATGAAGAGACGATTAAACGACAGTCAAACAGCGACAAGACCAAGACAACCAAGAACGCAATTAAGGACAATAAAAAACAGATAATCGCTGGAAATAGACGGAAAGAGAATGTAAACAAACTAAGATGTAAGTTAGACCATGTTTAGCCATGGAAACCGAATATCACCAGAAGAATACTAAAATAAGTGTTCATTTTACGGTGATTAAGGGTGCGCAATCGCTTATAAAAGAGTTAGGGTAGATGCTCCATTATTCGCACCACTAAGCACAATATAACTTCATTTTTCTTGTTTATTGAGGTATATGCTTCAATTAATGCTTGTGGGATATAAATTTATCAAATACAAGGTATTTGTCACAAGGCAAGACAATTGCTTTCGTTGTACGAGAAGCTTTATAAAGAAAAAATGAACTTTCCGATTCAATTATATTGTACCAACAGTAGCGCTAATGTTTCCTTAATCAAGTTTGGTGTTCCTTTGATAGTGTTATTCCATATACATTGCTAGGTTGCTAAGTGAAAAAACATCGTAGCAAAACTATAGAAATGAGCGCCTATAGTTGTGCGCTCCAACTGCGCGTATAGTTGCGTTAGATTTTAGAAAATTGGCATTTTAGCAAATAATGCTTTAATTTTAAGTGGTGTAGTCCAACTACCAATACTCCTAAAAACCTGTTTTATATAATGAGCGTAATTGTTTTATCTAAAATGCTACGGTGACGAAAATATGCATTAATAATGAATAGTAGCGCAACTATTGGTACTACCACAACTATTGGATCAACTACCCTATGTTAAGTTGAATCATTTTGCTATATTCGGCGCACTTTTTCGAAATATTTCAAACAATATTTTATTTATTCTAAAATAGCACTTTCATAAACAGTTGCACTTTTTTACTGGTAAATTGTTGGCAATCAGTAATTGATATGTAAAGACCACTAGCGTGAAGAACAGCGAATCGAATCTGCTGGAGCTAGCCTGAGAATGCAAAACTAACTTTACCTGTTTGAAACATTTGCAAAATTAAGGTTTTCAAATTTCGCCAGAAACCTTCACAATATGCGTACTACTCGGTAGGAACACATTGGCGAAAAGACGCGACATTGCCAGAGATGTTTTCGTTAGAAAAATATTTATTGGCGAAATAAATGCTGCTTAAATTTTGAGTCAAATCGATGTAAGCATTGTTCCAAGAAATCCTCGGCTTCGGCGATTCCTTAGCCTACACTTTTATATAACAGAGTACGAACAGAACGAACCTATTAGAGCAATGTGTTCAGCTTTTAATCAAGTGTATGATAAATTTGATTTCAATGTTAGTATTAATGTTTTTAGAGATCGATTGAACTTATTTAATTTGTGACAAAGTACGTAGTTTTAAGTTTTTCATGTAGACCAGGAGTTCGATAAATTATAAATAATCATAATAATGATAAATAACCGTACGAGCTTTGTAGAGTGAAGTTAAAAGCTTCTAGTTATTAGATAAAACACTTTTAATTTTAGTTCGCAGAAATCCATCTTTATTCTTCTACTTGTTTTTCTTTGAAGGAACTATTGAGAAGCTAGTAAAGAGGGCTAAGCCCCTTGAAAACTATGATTGATGTTGTATATGCATAAACCTGTATTTAATTTTAATATACTGACCGACAAGGATTGTGTTGCATATTTCTAACACAGACTTCTAGTTCAATATGAAACATAAAATAAAAGAAAATTTGTTCTTTTTAGTGTACAGTTCTAAGCCTCTCGGTTGGTCTCACTGTATGACACTGCTCTAACAAGCCAGTTATCGATTCTCGACTGGGAGATGCTGTTAGTCAATAGTATCATAGCACAACGCCCCTAATTGCCCTGCACTCTAACAGCTGGCAGCGAATGTAGCACATAGACTCCACCTATTATTTCTTTACTTATTTATGCTAAATAACTCTAATGGAATGATCAAACTTCAGCTATTCCTAACAAAACAAATTATATTCCTATTAAACTCATTTTTTTCTGCACTACTATCCACAATGCTGAAACCTTGTTGCGTCACATAATCGCTGATAAATTTCTCCAGCTGGCCATCGTTCCCTTTCCATGTGAGTTCACCGTACGAAGGGTAATCACCACCACCTTCCCGATGCATCCTTCTGACATGGTCTCTGTACTTCTTCCAACTTTGTAGCTCCAGGACTAGGAATTCTGCTCTTCCGCAGAGGTAATTCAGCACACTTCTTAGTCCGTCGTCACCATGATTCAGATGTACATACATCAAAATCGAGAAACAAAAAATCACCTCAAATCGCTGACTGCCAGCCTGTTCGAGAGCAGCACCGATTGGATCCAACTGCCGTGTTCCATTAGCAGCTTCGTATATATCTGTCGATTCAAAATGCAATCCCACAGACTGATGCTGCTCTCTAGCCACCGTGATTAGCTGTTCGTCGATGTCCACCCCGAGCATCGTGCAACATTTCCCCGGCAGTGCTTTACGCACAATCGTTAACACCGCGTTGGTCAGTTTGCCACTATTGCAGCCAATATCAAGCATCCGTACCGTAGTGTGTCCGGTGAGTCGTTCTGCAAACCATGGTATGACGCACTTCTCCAACTGTTGCGGTCTACTGTCTTGCGGACGGAATTCGTAATACATCCGATAGTTACCGTTTTTGATCTGATCGTTCACCATTGCTGGAAGCTTTGCAACCACTGAAAACTTGTACCAACCAAATGAAGCAGGAATAAAATATAATGAACATGTTGTAGACCTACCTAAAATGTTCTTACCTAACCTAAATTCTTTTCCCTCTACCTAACCCGGTTTTTCTGTTCTATCGTCACTAAAATAACATGTGTTTTCAAAATACAGTTCAACTAAACAACAAAACAGTTCGTTTAATAAGTCAATGATGCCGGTCTTTTGACAGTAACGTTATAGCAAACCAGAGCTGCCAGTTGTGCTAAAGATTCGAAAATATCGACTGCATCGTGCAGTCGAAAATTTGGAACACAAATATTGATCATGTTCGGCTATGCTTGTTGCATGTTCGCTAACCAACAAACATTTGCGGAAATTTTTGTAAATTTCAGTATCCAAATATCTGCATAAAACTGTTATAGTTCATCTGTACTTAATTTAAAATCAAATCAATAACGCGCTTGTGGTTTGCTGGTATGCAACGTACTGTACAAGCGCCGCGGACTTGTATGCAATCAATATTATAAACGTATTATAGCAAATTTATGCTTGTGTACAGTTAATATTCGATATTTTGACTATTAATAAATATTGTGGTAAAATAATTTGATAAGTGATTATTTCAAAAGCTATTTTTATTTACTAGCCTTTTGGATAGTGTCCAGTATATACATTACATTATTAGTTCAATAGTTCTTACGTTGCACGAAGATACGAAAGTGAAACTATTTTTATTTATTTTCATTGATCGAAAGTAGAACCACAAATGTTATACAATTAAAACTAAAAACTTTTTCCAAATTAAATTCCACTGTTAGCACGAATAAATAGCGACAGTTCCTTTTTTCGCCTACTGGTCATAAGATGGGAAGATTTTGCTTGCAAACCGCTTTTTTCCAATCATTTTTTTTTCAATGTTAGTAGAAGTTAGAGTGACTTTGGCATGGGTTTATTCTCAGGCTCTTCAATACCCTTCCTTCATGCTAAATTCTATATTACCCAGCACAAAAGTCGCTCTTATAGTTAAATGTACTGCTCAGAGGAACGCAATGAGTCTTCGCCAGAGACGGCTATAATTGGGCCCGGACAAGTTCGCCGGCTGTCTGCATCAACGGATTGTCAAGACTTGGGATACGGAACGACTACCGGAGGAGTGGAAAGACGGGGTTATCTTCCCTATCTACAATAAAGGCGATAAGCTGCATTATTGGAACTAACGAGCGATCACTATCCCGCGCCGCGCCTACAAAGAGCTGTCCCAAGTCATCTTCAATCGGCTATCGCCAATAGCCAATAGATTTGTGGGAAGTTACCAGGCTGGTCGGCCTGGTCGGTCTATAACGGACCAAATCTTCACCCTGCGGAGTTCCCACGCATCACCTATTCATCAATTTCAAAGCAGCTTATGATAGCGTAAACCGACAAGGGCAATGGAAAATTTTGGATGAAAATGGCTTTCCGGGTTAGCTTACTAGACTAGATCATGGCTACGATGGATGGGATCCAGTGCTGTGTGAGAATCTCGGGTGGATTGTCGGACCCATTCGAATCTCGCAGGGGACTTCGACAAAGAGATGGTCTATACTGACGATATGGATGCTGTCAGATGAACATTTTAGGCGGTGGAAGATCAGTAGACCTAAAATGAAGTATATGCTGGCGGGCGGGACCGAGCGCGTCAGGGCCCGCTTGGGCAGTTCAGTGGTAATCGACGGATATGAGTTTGAGGTAGTCGACAAATTTGTATACAACAACAGACGACAGCAATACCGGCCGCGAGATTAAAAGGCGTATTATCAGCGGAAGTCGGGTCTACTACGGACTCTACAAACACTTGCGGTCGAACAATCTAAGCCCCCATATCAAAGTGCTCACTGGAGAAAATGCCAATTTGACAGGTTGTCCTCTACGGGTACGGAACGTAGAAACTGCTAGAAGACGACCTACGAACACTCGGAGTTTTCGAATGGCGGGTGCTAAGATACTAAGCGTTCGATACTTTGGATCACAACATTATGCTTCAAAAGTTAGAATACTATGGGATTCGAGGTCTAGCAAATGATATTATTCGAAGCTATCTGAAGAATAGACAGCAATATGTAGCTATCGAGGACTCACGAAGTTCCTTGCAAACTTTTAATATTGGCGTGCCACAAGGTAGCAATATTGGGCCACTTTTATTTCTGATCTACATAAACGACCTCGGAAACCTCCCTCTTAAAGGAGTACCACGACTATTCGCTGATGACACAGCAATATTTTACCCAAATAGGGATGCTTCCACCATTATCTCTGATATAAATGATGACTTAAGTATCCTTAGGCAGTTTTTCGACTCCAATCTTTTATCCTTGAATTTAGGAAAAACTAAGTACATGCTGTTCCGGTCGCCGAGGAAAAAAATATCTGAACATATAAATCCATGTGTTGGACAGATAACAATTGAACAGGTACAAACTTTTAAATATCTCGGATTGGTTTTAGACCCTACGCTTTCTTGGGGGAGTCATATAGACCAAATTTGCAAAAAAATATCATCTCTTTGTGGGTTATTGTATCGCGTCAGATCATTTGTTCCACGGTATGCACTACTTAAATTTTATTATGGATGCATACATTCTCACCTGCAGTATCTAGTCGTCGTTTGGGGTCAAACCTGCAAATCCAAGCTTAAAAAACTGCAAGTTTTGCAGAACAGATGCCTCAAAACAATCTATGCACTACCGTTGTTATACTCAACGGTTGATTTATACAAAAACTTCACGCACAACGCCTTACCAATACTAGGGCTTTGCGAACTGCAAACCTGTCTATTCATCTATGATGTTACAAAAAATTCAAACATGCATCATAATATTATTTTGCCGGTTAGAGCTCATGGCCATAACACAAGGTACGCTAATAACTTGGCAAGGTCCCGAGCACTCAGTACCCTTGGTCAAACGCGAATATCTGTTTACGGCCCTTCTGCATATAATAAAATTCCAGAGCACTTTAAGCTAATCAACAATAGACTGCTATTTAAGAAAAGCTTGAAACAGTATTACAGGTCTAAAGTCAATATATTCTTAATTTAATTTCGAATCAACCACAGCTTAATGTTAGTAAATACACTCTATTAATGTTTAGATAAAAATATTTCTTATTTTTAACCTGCATTGTAAAATCCACTATTTATGTTTATTTAGGTTGTTGGGATCCCTTCAAAGGAACAAAGTTCCACTGGGAATCCCCTTTTCGTAGTTCATCACTTTCAAACACACCAATTAATTACACGTTCTATTTTATATTGTAATATATCTTTTTCGTTCTTTGTTTATTTTCGTTGTTCATTATTTTAGATGAGTCCATTACCAGGGGCTCGTACTTAGAGCTTTTTGGTGTGGGGGTAGTGGTGGGTTATTTAAAAAAAAAAAAAAAAAAAAAAAAAAAAAAAAAAAAAAGAACCATCTTTGGCGGAGTGCAAGAGAACGGTGCATGGAGGCGAAGAATGAACCACCAGCTCGCGCGTCTCTAATGCGAACCAAGTATTTAAAAGTGATTAAAGCTAAGTGGCTGCGAGAATGCCGGAAAACTACCCTGCAAAAATGGTTTTCACTTCGAATCCGGTAGGAACAAAACGACCGAAATAGATGGAGTAATTATGCTGCGCAGGCCTTGTCGTAAGCCGTTAGGCCACTTAAGAAATTAAGTGTGCCAAGTTTGATGAAGAACTACTAAAACGAAATAAAACGAAATAAATACTTATGCATCTGTTGGCTCGAAAATCGCTTTAATGAAAAAGAGAAACAAACCCATTTTTTCCCCATTTGGATCATTCCCTCTGAGCGACGACCGCCTGCTGGTTTACCCAGTTAGCTCCCCCTTCTGTCCCGTTGCCACTTGCGCATCTGTTTGCTCTCCAAAATGTTCTATAGCGGAAGAAAAACAAAGGTTTTTTTTCATATAACACACCCTTCGACTTATTTTCATTTATTGAATATTTTTGACATTTTATAAGAGTTATAAGTGTTGTATCTTGTCTGCGATTGTGTCTAGTAAATTCATTCTATTAACGAAATTCGTAGTTTTGGAACGGTAAAACAAACGGCCGGCCTGGCCCTCTGTAATCTGCATTAAGTAATCATACAAAATTTGATTTGCACATTGACCAGTTTCGAAACCGAATGAGCTAACGACTTGATTCTTTTCGAGAAAATGTGCGTTTTTGATGGATTTCAACGTGCTCTGAAAGCGTGATTTGTGACTAATAAACACGAAACCATGTATCAATCAATTGATTGATTAATCTAATGTCTACTACACTTAGCCAATTTCATCCTGGTGTTTGTTAAAGCTAATCCTAAACAATCTTATCTGTATTCATATTTACTGTAATAATATCACAAAGAATATATAAATCGGCTAGGCCTACTGACCAATATTTACCGTAGAGATGATTCTTTAAAATGTTGCAAGACCGAACATTATTTGATCAATGATACATTGTCGAATCTACTGGGGAAGAAGAAACGGGCACAACAGTACCAGCCGTTCTCATCATATCTATATCTATTTATATAAGAGGCTTGTCTGTACCGAAAACCAGGTCTCTAACATAACGTCATAAGAGGCTTAACGTTAACTAGCAATGCACAATGGGCAAAAACGAGCTCGTAATCCCAAGAATTAGAAGCCGGTAGTTTGGCCTATGTAAAAAAATGCAGGAAATCGATTGGTGATGGTTGATCCTGCGCAGACTTCGGGAAGCGGTCCATTTTGCCCTATTATCCCAAAAAATCATAATAAAAGCGAATTAAATAATATAGAAACTTCTTTGCCACCCGTAAAATAAAGTCAAATAGCTTCCAAATGCTATCAAAACATCAGAATAATCAAATCCCATCCATTTCATACGGTGCGAAGTGCAAGAATAGTCTATTTTGCCCAATTCACCCTCATATGCATAGATATCCTAATTAAAGCGATTAAAGCTAACTCAAAGGCAAAAAGGGTATGAAATGGGTAAGGCAAATGAGGAGCGTCCAATATAGCTCTAGCTATCCCAAGCCCCTACCTAGCGCCTCCACGTGGCCATACCCGGTAATGCTCTATTGAGTAGCCAAGCTAAGAGGTGCGATACTGTGTGGTTCCCGGCCGCCTGATCTCATAATCGAAGTTTTGGGCAGACGGTGGAGCCACACGATCTGGTAAGCATTATATAAGTTATTTTATTTAATTTTTTCCTTTTAGCTTATGAAGCATTTACTGCTTTATAGTGAAAACTTTGGCCAATACGAGTGTTAATACTGCACATGGATATTGGATACCAGAAGAAAAATTAAATTAATTATTAGAAGCATTTATGGAAACTAAAAGGACGCAACTCTATTCCATTCGAAGGACTGCTGGTGAGATTGTTCTATTTTTACCCATATATACCACATTTCATAAATAAACTAGAATCGAGAAGAGGGAGGGACCATCAGAGCACTTGTTTGAAGCGGTGGGACTAGGGAGAGTGAAACAGTCAACTTTCTAGGGTTAATCTTGGCCCGATTAACAACACATCGTGAAAAATGAGCGGGCTCTTCTCCCCACCTGCTGGAGTCATTCTGCATTAAAACGGTTTATTCAACGATTGACTCAGGTGACTTAGCCCTTGGAAGGAGATTCTCTAAATCCCTGGTACGTGTAATTGATGTTGCTTATCGACCAATTCCCTTTTGGCCCTTCATACAAGAGTTGGGAAGCATGACCAATCGTTGAATATGTTCAACTCTTTTTGACATGATATGCTCATTGCTATGAACGGATGTTCTGCTAAGGCAGGTGGTAGTACCATATATTCATATATTAAAGCTAACTCAAAGGCAAAAATAGTCTTGAGAAAAAATGTGTATTTTATCATACTGAATAACTTTGGAGAACAGATAAAAGCAATAAATGAATTGGATGCGAAGTTATTGTACAGAATTAATATATATAGATATATAGTTATTATATTCAGTAAACTTACTCATTTTAGTGTGTTCTACAATTTTTCTGAAGACAAAAGTTTTTTTGGACGGATTCAAAAAAACATAAGTTTTTATCATAATCTGTTGATAAAAACTTATGTTTTTTTTTGAATCCGTCCAAAAAAACTTGTCTTTTTTGGTCCAAAAAAACTTTTTGCCTTTTTTTATCATAATCTGTTGGGGGCCCTGTAGCCGCAAGGTTACCGAGTCTGCCTTGACAAGCGAGTGGTCGTGGGCTCCAATCTTAGTAGAATCAGGCCATTCGATGTTAAGTGACTTTAGCATGGGTTAATTCCCAGGCCCCTCCTCATCCTTCCTTCTGCATTCTGCATTTACTAACAATGAAAGCCTCTTGCCAGGGCAAGTTATAAGAGTGGTACTTGCTTGAGGTGCGAATGAAGCCTCTTGTCCAAGGACAAATTATAGCTTGTTCCGCTTCCTGGTTCTAGGAACGAGATTGGTGATGCATAAGCAGTAAGGAACACATACATACACACATGCACACCCTCACTCTGTGCTGAACTCTGCTTTACCGACCATGAAGCCTTTAGCCGGGGCTGGTTATAAGAATGATACTTGCTCGAGGTGCGAATGAAGCCTCTCGTCCAAGGATAAATTATAACTAGTCTCCGCACTACCTGGCTCTAGAGCTAGATTGGTTGAAAAGTAGTAAGAAGCGTAGAGGGAAAAAGAGGTGAAAACACACCGACACTTTAAGCACGGATAATAAGCAGTTCGCTCACTCTATAGCGATACTGCAATAACAACGAAGTGCGGAACAACACCTGGATAAGATCACAATAGATCAAAATGCGGTCGTAGTGATAATATCCACAGATACAAAAAAAAATCATAATCTGTTTCGTTGATATTTTTCGGTATTACGCCGATATTCCACCGAAAAATATCAACGACACAGATTATAAAAATTATTACGGTGACCAAAATTAAAAAGTAAAATAAGTTTTTATCACCCTAATAGTTTGAAAAGATGCGTTGTATTTTATTGATATACTTCTCTAAAGACACCATTGTTGAAAAATTACGAATTTTTTACACAATAGCAAATGAACGGAACAGGCAAAACGAACCGATTGTGAATTTATCACGGTACTAAATCGATATTTTTTATTTTGATTATAGTCACTTTAACAGCTTAAGTCATTTGTGACTTCTGCGGGGTTGGGATCAGGGCTTCGACCGATCCTTTTTTTCTACCGCAGTCACCCCAACGCGCATTCAAGTTCACACCGTCCGTTTAGAGGTGGAATACGAACGCTATGCATAACACAACCGGCAGTTTGCTCAGTCAAACGCCGATAGCACGCAGCAGAACGAACGCGATCTAAAACTTTTTGACATTTTCGTTTCGATCAAGTTGCCTTTACCGTTTGGAGCAGCGAATGACTGCAAAACAGTCAACTGACTGGCAATCACCACGCTAACGAAAACCAACCGCACAATCGTATGATTGAATACTACAAAAAAAAAACAACCACTACATGTGCATGGAAGAAGTCGGTCGGACTCCGTCTAATACAAACGAATATTTTGCTTGCGTCGGACTGACGTCCGGGTGACAAACTATTACTCTGAGCAGCCGATTTGGAGACAAAAAGAGAAACGAAAAAATACGTCACCGTATGCTTCTAGTCAGTTTGCAGTTTATATTCTCAAAGCGCAAAGCAAAACATGAGATCGACTGTTTGCTTTTGCTGAGATGCCGCATGAATTGTAAGACGGCAGCAGCGCAAGCGGCGGATTGACTGGATTCAAAAAACAGTCAAATGATCGTTCAAAAAGCGGAGTTTGAATGCGGAAAGTTCGCATTCACGGCAGTCACATTCAACTTGCGATCCCTTTTCAAGCCCTGGTTGGGATTTGAACCCAAAACCCGAGTCCTCGGCGTGACCCCCCCCCCCCCTCACTAAATCGATGATGTGGTGGACGCTCATGATTGAAATGGTTCAGCGCGACGCGGATCGGTTATGCTGTATAAGCGTAAACGGACTGTACCGCGTCGAACGGTGACAATTATACGCTGACACAGCGCATAGCGTAAAACGTACGACACATAGCATAGGAAGAAATATTTCAGTACAATATAGTCGAGAACGACACGTTACGAGGACCACATCTAGTATTCTTACTCCAAACCGAACCGCCATATCCCAAGAATATTGCATGGCGATCCTCGCCAGTATGCAGTGAAAGCGAGTTTCGATACGGTTAAATTTTCTGATTCACGCGTTGGAGATGCCCAAGTAAAAAAAAAAAAAAAAAAAAAAAAGTGGTCGAGTTTTGTTCCGGAAGTTATAGTTTCAGAAATTGTGCAATGAAAAACGTCCTTGTTGGTTGCAAAGCGAAAAAGCACGCTTCGAACAGTGTTCTGGAAGAGACCACGTAATACGTGAATCGTAGAGTGAAAAAAAAAAAATTACAATGGGATGGTTTAGTGCGGATGAAATCATCGCACCGGCCGCATCAAATAGTGTCATTGAACAGAACCATACCGCACAAACAATTGCACTGTGCGTGATAGCAGCGTTGGCTGTAGGATACATTGTAGTGCGGATAGTAGCAAAACTGCACCGCCAACAGACAGAAAGTGTCGCCCAAAGAGCTATTAGTATGGCAAATTTGCCAAACGTGTAAGAAACTACCAAATGTTGTGATTCAAAATAAAAACAATTAAAACAATAAACAATTGCTTTAAAAAACAAACGTATAAAAAAAAAAAAAAAAAAAGTGTAGTGCTGTCCCAAGTAGCTTCCACGTTGCATTCGTACATCGACATACATTCTACGGATAAAAGTGCTGATTCAGTTGTACAACTGGAAATGATTTCAATCAACCAGACGATGACTGCGAGAGAAAATTTCGTTCGATGATTCCAGCTTCGGATGGATGGAAAATTTCACACTAGCGAGATATGGGAAATTTCGGCTGCTGCGGGGAAAAAATGTCAAATGTGATGACCATAGAACATCTCAAATATAACCAGAGAAATAATTGGGAAGTATCCATTAGTAAAAAAAGAAGAATATAAATTACTTTACAAAAAAAAAAAAAAAAAATTTTGTTTTAGGCACTATCACTGGAATGGAAGAATTTTTCAAAGCAGGAGATGCGTTAGGGAAATTACATGCTAATTTAAAAAAACATGCCAATTATAAACCAGGCACTAAGGTAAGGAAAATAAAGGAAATCCAAACCATATTAGAAGAGCTAAAAAGGGCCGTAAACAAATGTAAAGCAATAGAGACTAAAGCCCAATTTAAAAGAAGATATCTACAACTGAAGTCTGTTGCTAGGCAGTGCTATAAGCTGCTTGGCTCAGTACCTGCTAACCTAGACGACACCTTAGCCCCTGAAGGCACTAAAGGGGGTGAGGGTGAAAATTCGAAAATACAAGATAACGAAGAAGACTCAGAGGAATCAAACGACGACGAGGAAGTTCTTCAAGAAGAATTTTCAGACTTCGAAGAAGAAGAACGCTACGAAATGGCGACCAAACTAGACCTTAGCTTGGCCATGAAGGTAGTCGACAGATATAATGGCGAACCATCGAAACTGTCCATATTTATTGAAACCGTCGAATTGCTGGAGGAATACTCCAACGGAGTTCCACCAGCAGACGTCCTGAAATTTTTAAAAACAAGACTAGTAGGCGCAGCCCACGGGGCAATCGATAATGCCCGAACAACCGCCGAGGCGTTTGATGCACTGAAAAGAAAATTTTCGGTGAAGATTACACCGAGAGCGGTGGAAAAGGAGATGGCATTGAAAAAACAACATTCTAAACAAATCGCAGAGTTCGGCGCGGACATAGAAAACCTGTCCGCTAAATTGGCAGCCGCACACGTTTCAATGGGAACTTTCCCAAGTGAGGCGGCAGCCCTAAATATTGTCGAACCTGTAGCGGTTCAGGCATTTGTCGAGGGATTGAAAGATCCCTCAACACAATTTTTCGTAAAAGCACGGAATCCGACATCGCTAAATAAAGCGATATCGGATGCGTTGGAGTGCCAAAGTACTCCAAAAAATGAAAATAGTTTAGAAAATATGATGGCACTATGGTGCACATCAGGAAGAACGCCCTATAGGGGCAACGATCGAAATAATTGGAGAAGCCGAGGAAGCTCTAGAGGTCGTGGTGGTTACCGAGGAAACACTAGGTACCGTGGTAGGGGTACACAACACAATAACAACTATGGTTATAACAATAACCACCAAACCAACCAAACCTACCGAGGAAATAACAGTCGCGGGAGGAACAACGGACATGTGGCACATATGGCCGAACCTCAGCAACGACAACAACAGCAACAACAAACACAACAACAGCAACAACAACAACCTGTAGAAGAGGCACATTTAATCGATCTTTTTCGTTAATTTTAGTGCGAAGAAGGCTCTCAGAGCAAAATTTAAATTATTTGGCAGAGTAATAGAACTCATAATTGACAGTGGAGCATCTTGTTGTATTCTGGACAAAAGATGTCTTCCCGAATTTATCAATATCAATAATTCACACACATTAGAAATCAGTGGTGTAAACGGAGTAACCCGTACTCTGGGATCCGTTGACACTTTTGTGGGGTACAAGTCTGTGGAATATCCCATTAAATTTAATATTATAGAGAGCTTGCCGGATGCAGTTAACGGCTTGATTGGCACAGATTTTTTGAGAGAATTTGGAGCCATTGTTGATTTTGTGGGTATGGAGATGAGATTGCAACAACCAAAAACTGAAACATGCTACATTATACCGGCTCGTACTGAGGTGGTAAGGTACGTTGATACCGGTGTGACGGGTACTTGTGTGGTACTACAACAGGAAATAATGCCACATGTTTTCATAGCAAATTCAATATCAGTTCCAAAAGAAGGGAAATTACCCGTAAGAATTATTAATATAGCAAATAAGGAAATTTGCATTGAAACAAAAAATATTGAAACAAAGGATCTAAGGGATTACAATGTGGTAGGAAAAATTAAACTGCCAAAATACGATACTAATAGAGCAAGTAAACTTTTAAATGAGTTGAACTTGAAACATTTGACAAAACAAGATCAGGCAGAGATGCAGAGGCTATGCTTAAAATACGCTGATGTGTTTTGCTTGAAAGACGATAAATTAACAGTAACGGATAAGTACACATCCAGTATTAAAATAAAGGATGGCACAACTCCAATATTTTCTAAACAATATCGCCTTCCCCTGGCGCAAAAAAGGGAAATAAATGACCAGATTGATAGGATGATGTCAGATGGAGTCATTGAAAAGACTAGTTCCGAATGGAATAGCCCAATTTTACTAGTGCCAAAAAAGTCGGCGAATGACAAAAAGAAATGGAGGTTGGTTGTTGATTATCGGAAACTTAACAATGTTCTTGAGAACGATACATTTCCACTCCCAAATATAGAGGAGGTCATAGACTCATTGGCAGGAGCGAAGTACTTTTCGCATTTAGACTTGTCCCAAGGGTACTACCAATGCAATTTGAAGCAAGAGGATAGGCCACTAACAGCTTTCTCGACGTCGTCTGGACAATATCAGATGACAAGGCTTCCAATGGGACTAAAAATAAGCCCAGCATCATTTTCAAGACTAATGACCATAGCGATGGCAGGTCTTAATGGAGAGAAGTGTTTAGTATATTTGGATGATCTCATCATATTTGGTAGAAATCTAGAAGAGCATAACAAAAATCTCTCGAACGTTTTCCGAAGATTGCGAGAGGTAAATTTAAAACTAAACCCCGAAAAATGCAATTTTTTGCAAGAAAATTTAGTATACCTGGGACATTACATATCTGCTGAAGGCATCAGGCCTGATCCTGCTAAAATCGAAGCAGTGAAAAAATGGCCGATCCCTTCCACTGCGGATGAAGTCAAGCGATTCGTTGCTTTCGCAAATTACTATCGGAAGCACATAAAAGACTTTGCTAGGCTTTGCACACCGTTAAACAAGTTGACCAGAAAGGGTGTAAAGTTTGAATGGAGTAGCGAATGCCACAACTCATTCGAGAATTTAAAACAATGTTTTATAAATCCACCAGTACTGGATTACCCGGATCTAACGGAGACCAACAAATTCAACTTACATACGGATGCGTCTGGATATGCGATTGGTGCTGTGCTATCTAATAGCAACGGCAAACCGGTTGCATATGCCAGCAAGACTCTGAATAAAGCCGAATCAAATTACAGTACGATAGAAAAGGAGTTATTGGCTATGGTGTGGGCTATCAAGCATTTTCGACCATACCTGTATGGAAGAAGATTTGAAGTCTACAGTGACCATAGACCATTAGTTTACCTTTTTACTTTAGCTGACCCCTCCAGCAGATTAACAAAATTCAGGTTAGCTTTAGAAGAATATGATTTTGAAGTAACTTTCAGGAAAGGAAGCGAGAATGTGATAGCGGACGCGTTGTCACGCATTTCGATTCAAGACCTGAAAACACTTCATGGAAAAACTGTTCTAGTCGTTACCAGAGCTTCGAAACTTAAAGGCGAAAAAGCGAATGACGATAGGACTGATCAACCTTCGTCTAAACAAGACAAATACGTTAAAATGGTAATGAAAGATAACATAAAAAGCATGCAAATCTCCACAGATGTAATTGAAATTCCCCTCAAAAGGACACAAATTGACCTACGGGCAATGTTGTCGAAGGTGGCGGAATATTCAAAAATTAATAATATAAAATATATAATCATCAAAAATAATAAGGAGACATATGACGTCATTAAAAAATATGAAGAACTACAGATATATGGTCGACCATCATCAGTAAAAACATTACCAATTTTAATAAAAATCGGAGAGCAAATAGAAGAAGTAACAGACGAAAGGTCAAAGCTTTTAATACTAAACGACTACCATATATTACCGACAGCGGGACATGCGGGTATTAGACGCACACTTGCAACTATAAGCAAAAGATATTTTTGGAAAAACATGAAATGCGATGTAGAGAATTTCATTAAAAAATGCAAGCAATGCCAGATATCAAAAGTTGGAAGATGCGGAAAAACTCCAATGATCATTACGACAACAGCAAGCACAGCATTTGAAAAAATCTACGTAGATTTGGTTGGTCCTTTGATACCTACCAATGGATACGAATATATACTAACAACGCAATGCGAGTTAACAAAATTTATAACCGCAACACCGATACCTAACAAGTCAACAGAGACAGTAGCTAAAGCATTCGTGGAGCATGTTATTTTAAAATATGGTGTTCCACAACGAATTGCGTCGGATAGAGGAACAGAGTTTATGTCGAGTTTGTTTACATCCATTGCCAAATTATTGAATATTCAAAAACTAAATTCTACAGCTTACCATCATGAAACTATAGGTTCTTTGGAGAACACACACAAATGTTTAGGAAACTTTTTACGCATCTATTGTAACGAAAAATTATTTTCTTGGGTACATTGGATACCATTTTACACATTCGCATATAACAATACCGTTCACACTAACACTGGATACACACCTTTTTATTTAGTATTCGGAAAAAATAGTAACATGCCTTCAAATTTAACAAATGATAATCCAGTGCCTATTTATGACATAGACAACTATAGCAAGCAATTGACGTTAAAGTTACAAGTATGCCATCAAGAAATAAGAGAAAACCTTCTTTCTAGCAAGATGAAAAGAACAATGAAAAATAACTTAAACATTGTACCAAAATGTTATAACAAAGATGACTTAGTCCTAATTAAAAATGAAATAGGTAAAAAATTGGACAATAAATTTATAGGTCCATACAGAGTAGTAGAGGACATAGACTCAAATATAAGGGTAGAGATCAATGGTAAAGAGGATATAATACATAAAAATAGAATAAAAAGTTATAAGGAATGAAAATAATAATACATATAATTTGAAACAATAGGACGTGTGGTGGACGATTGTTTCATAATGAGTTCTTTCAAATTACATGGGAATAATACGCATTATATAAATCCTAGTTCATATTTCCTTGTTTAGTTTAAAAATTCTTAACTATAGATAACAATTTTTAAAAAAATGTAAATAGGGCGTGTGGTGGACGCTCATGATTGAAATGGTTCAGCGCGACGCGGATCGGTTATGCTGTATAAGCGTAAACGGACTGTACCGCGTCGAACGGTGACAATTATACGCTGACACAGCGCATAGCGTAAAACGTACGACACATAGCATAGGAAGAAATATTTCAGTACAATATAGTCGAGAACGACACGTTACGAGGACCACATCTAGTATTCTTACTCCAAACCGAACCGCCATATCCCAAGAATATTGCAATGACATTCAACTCTCCTGATGTCTTTTGAATATACTGGTGCTATTCGAGTTTATTTCCTTTCTTTGAATAAGTTTTAATCGCTTTAATTAGGTTTTACTGTGTATTTTGGGGTGAATTGGGCAAAATGGACTATTCTTGCATTTCGCACAGTATGGAATGCCTGGGATTTGTTTCATCTGATGTTTTAACAACGTTTGGAAGCTATTTGAGTTCATTTTACATTTAAGTATGCTATAACACACGTCGATCGGGACGTTTCTGATCGGAACAGATCCGTTCGGAATGTAGAATCGAGACGACTGTTTAGTTAGCTTTTATTATGATTTTTTGGGAAAATTAGGCAAGATGGACCGCTTCCCGAAGTCTGCGTAGGATGAAACCATCACCAATCGATTTCCTGCATTTTTTTACACAGGAATAGGCATCTTGTAAGATTCCAAACCAGCGGATTCTAATTCTTGGGATTTCGAGCTCGTTTTTGCCCATTATGCAATGGGTTGTATTTTCAGTCACCTCACTGGTCAACTGCTGAACTGCTCGATGGCTCAACTGGCATTGGCGTAGCTAAGAAATTTACCTGGAGGGGGCCTAGGAGGTGCCTTCCAAAAAATTTTTAATTACGATGTTGTTACTCTGGCTGTCACCGATAGCACAAGGTTTTGTAGGGAAATACCAGGCGGGCTGGATGAGGGTCCGCGCAATTACCAGAAATGTCGGGAGTACAACCTGTCCGCGCATCACATCTTTATTGATTTCAAAGCAACATACGATACAGTTGATCGAGACCAGCTATGGCAGATAATGCACGAACACGGTTTTCCGAATAAACTGACGCAACTGAGCAGAGCTATATTGGAGAGAGTGAGGTGTTTCGTGTGCATCTCGGGGATACTTTCGAGTTACTTTGAGCCGCGGCGAAATTTGAGACAAGGTGACGGCTTATTTTGCATGATATTCAACATCGCACTTGAAGGGGTGATCCGACGAAATCGGAATCTAGGAGGAGTGTTCTAAACAGAAATGCGGCCAAGGAAACAAACGCGTGCCTCTCGCGGACGGTAACTGTTGATGGCGACGAACTAGAAGTGGCAGATGGGTTCGTGTATTTGGGATTGCTGGTGGGCCCATGATGTAGTTGAATGGAGCGGAACGCTTGAAACAGCATGAGCCGGGTGGCTACTAAGCTACTGACGACGACAACAACTACACTTTTACGATGCCTACTGAAAAAGAAAATATCTACACAGCGGGAACATATACACTGAGTTTTTTTCCGGTTTCCAATTCCAATGAGGAAAATTTCTGGAGGGGGCCTGGTACCCCAGGCACCCCTCTAGCTACACCAATGTCAACTGGTTGACTAGACTACTCAACTGAACTGGTCTATTAGACTGCTCGATTTGATTGCTCAATTAGACTGCTTAACAGAACTGCTCGCTGAACTGTTCGATTTGACTGCTCGATTCAACTGCTTGATTGGATAGATCGACTGAAAAGCTCGATTTAACTGCTCGAGTGGACTACTCGACTTAACTACTCGATTCGGCTGCTTGACACATTTGCTTGTCTTACAACTCGACTCAACTGCTCGATTAAACTGTTCGACTAGACTGCTAGACTGCTTGACTTAACTGTTCGATTCAACTGCTCGACTCGACTGCTTGATTCAGCTGCTCGACTAAACTTCTCGACTAGACTGCTCGATCTAACTGCTTGACTCGATTGTTTGATTCGACTGCTCGACTCGCCTGCTCGATTGCTTTCGCGATATCATATGGTCGGTGTGAAATCAGCCCGAACCAAGTAGGAAAATTTTACAAAATGAGTTAATGACAGCAAACGATCAAGAATTTTCTAAGCTACATTTTACTCTAATCAGACTACATGAATATTGCGAACAGCCTGAGTCAGAAGATGATTTCGAAGTCATAATTTTGTCACTCGATTCTGTCTGACTTAACGCCGACCATATGGATCAGTTCGCGGCGGACAATGGACACAAAAAAGTCATTCTGCCCACCTATAGAATCAGCATAGTGAAGATAATGTTTTTATTCAGTTAAATAAAGTCCAATGCGAGCATAAAACTATTTGTTTCAGTTTCCGGCTATGACTTTTATGTACAACATCTTAGAGCTATTTTATGCAATATAGAAACTCAAAGAACTAATATAAAAATTAAACGTCTTCGTAAAAACTAGCCAATGGAATGTATCCGCAGTTTTCTAAATTCTGAACAGACATTTATATTTTCCGGATCGTAAGATTCGAGCTCAACTAGTATACTTATAAACGTTGGGGGTATCATTGCTAAGAATGCTTGTGGCGTTGCCAAGTTCAAGGCCAAGCGTCAAAAAATTAATTTTAATGTGAAAATTGTTCTTTGCTAAGGTGAAATTAAAGCCCACTGTATTTTCGGATGAATCAATGTCACCAACCATAAGTTTTCTTATTTTATTTACTTTTGTAAAAATTATATCCTTTTTACATTTTACATTTCAACTTAAATAACGATAAAAAATAGTGTTTGAAAAAAATCAAAACTCGTAAAATAAATAAAAAAAAACTCCGCTTCAATAAATAACTAATCTCTCTGTGATAATCCTACCGGGTTTTCTTCGTTATTCGTGTTTCATAAACAAAGCTAGGTACGAACGAACAGAACAGGAAAAAAAGTTCGAAAAACTTAAACCTAAGCGAGATTTTGCCTTCTTTCCCGTTTGATCACTACACATCGGCTACACAGGTAAAAGTTAACTCTGATCTTATCACTAGCACTATCATCATCATCGTCGTCATCAATTACGATCACCGTAATCATTATCATCATCATCATTCTACAATCTGGCTTCGGGGGTGGCTAAATAAACCAAAAACTACTAGCAATTTAATACGGAACACGGTAAGTACGATACGGTCGACATGGTTCGCGTGCGTGCGTGCGTGCGTGCGTACGTGCGCCCCGCTTGGCTCGTAGCATATTTCGAAAACCGACGAGCCACCGACACACACACAACTCACTATGTTTTTATTTTGTTTTTGTTTGTTTTGGAAACAACAACAACGACGTGGGTTATAACTGATTCTCGACGAGAAAGAAGAAAAGTGAAGAGTGTGACGGTGTGTGTGTGTTTGTTCCGAGTTCAGGAGAGCTCCGACGGATATCAACCTTGCGTGTATGCTCATGCGTTCTCTCGGGTCCTACTGAATTGTGGCAAGATTTAATTCAGTTTTGTTAGGTTTTTTTTTGCTTTGTTTGTTTGTTTCTCTAATTATTCTTATTTGATACAAACTAGAAGCTAATGGAATGTTGTTTTTCTTTCAGTGTGGTAGTTGCTGTTCTTTTTTTATTTTTTGTGTATCTCTGTTTAATTTTACTTTTTTTCAGTGTTTAGACCTCGAAAGCGTCTGGTTTTGTTGAGTGGGAAAGTGGCGATCATTTTGTTTTTACTTTTCTTTTTCTGTGTTGGAAAATGATAAAATAAAAAGTAACAAGAACTATTTACAACAAGAAGGGGGAGGTTTTTCTCCGACCCTTCCTTTTATTTTGAGGGAAAAGAAAACGCGACTTCGACAGTTCGTGCGAGTGTCGTTCTTCTATTTAACGTAGGAGTTTGTGTTTAGTGTTTTTTTCTTTTGTGAGAGAGTGTTGTTTGTTGGCGTGATTCAGAGACTTCAGAGTCTAGCTTTGAGTGCTAAACAATTGTTTTTGTTTTTTTTTTTTACTTTTTCGCTACGTTACATATCTTAAACAGTAATTCTTCCTTTTGCTATTTGCCATTAGTTCTGGTACCTAGTTGAAAACGAATAAGAAGGTTTACTTTCGTATTTTTTCGTCTATTTTCTTCATTACTGAAACCAGTTTGCACTTATTCGAAGAGCAATAATTTGTATTAAAGTTCGTGTGTGTGTGTGTTTATGGTTTTGTTTTGGGAGTAAGAGATCGTGTGTATTCATTATTTGTCGTGCGTTTTGCTAGAATTATTTTTTTTCTTTTTGAACATAACCGTGAGTGACACTGGACATAGTAGGCGTAGATGACGCCACAGGAACGCAACTTAAAGTGGCAAGAGTATCAGGATTACCAACCGAAAAAGCGCACTGGGAAAAAAACAGTTGTTACCTCGTCCGAACAACTGCTTACGTCTTCAATTCTAAGATTCACTACCATTTTTTGCTTAATTTCTCTTCAACTTGTTCAGTTATTTCACAAATGTGGCATACTGCTTCGCAACCTTCTTCTCATTAAGATGTTTGCTTTGTTAAGAATTATAAGATCAATAAGAACTATCAACAGGATTTATATACTTATGTTTTGTTTTTTTTTCTTGTTTTTGAAAAATTGTTCTACTTTTGCGCAAGGCTCAAGAAAGTGATTGAACGCAAAACGCAAAATATCGCTTTATACACACTAAAAACAAAACCTGTAAAACTAAACAATCTTTGGATCGTGCACTTGTCTGGGCACTGGGAAAGTCTCAACTAATAACGCTTCCTAAGGTCTGTGCGGAGAATAAAAACAAAACCGCCTCAAATATGCATAAAATTACCGAGGGAAATGCCTGTTAAACAAAAATTAACAATCCTATAAGCAGCATTCCAGAAGAATGATTTAAATCGTGTCTATTCGATTATACAGCGGTACGGAAAGAACAATGGCTAATCTCACCGATTCCCTTTTCATAGGTCGACTATTCTCTACTAGAGTGTACTGCTTGTTTTCTGCAAATTTACTTACAATCTACTTCGCTTAAAATAATATCAGATCTTAAGTAAAATAATGTTTAAACTAGTGTTGTTCATTTTTGTATTTTTTTCCATTATGTTTTCTCTCATATAATGCTCTCCAATCGCTGCGTTTTCTTCGGTTTTTTTTTTGTTCTTCTTTTACCTTCGTAGTACAGAATTTTAATTACTAATATCAGTTAGTACTCACTAATAATTTGTTATTAAATCGAATTTTAAATTACAGCTTACTGCACCTCCCCCGGAACGGTTTCCGGGTTCACACGGTACCCTTTATGTTGTGTGTTTCTATTTGACCTTTGCTAGTTTAGAATGAATGTTCTTTCGACTACCAGGCGCGCGAAGCGGCCGCTCGGCCCAGTTTCCAGATGTTGGGGAGGGGGGGGAGGTAGGACGGGGTCTTTGCTTGAACGAAAGAACCGCCACACGCCCCCGCCCGGAACCGGGCTGCGCGGCCAGCTTCCCCGCCAGGTGAGTCGATTTGCTTTAATTTATTTTATCGTAAATTATCTTACTTACATAGGTTTTTTTTATTCATAATAATGTGTTTTTCTTTTTCCTTCCATTTTCTGCTGTATATATTTGTGAATATTGTTAGTTTCAAGAACATTAAATATTGATATTATGTCTACTTGTGTTTTTTTTCGCTCTCGGCATATTTTCGTAAAACACGGTTCATCGTTTCGTGTTGTTTGTTCGGCTGTCTGTTCTCATTTCTGCGTTCTGCTTCGTAGGTGTGTTTGTTGGTTTGTTCTGTTTTGTGTTTTGTGTGATTGGCTTCGTGAGTGAGTGCGAAGGTGCGTCCATAAACGCGTCATCGCGTTGCGAGTAGACTACCGAAAGTGCGATGGTGAGAAAAGGTGAGTGTTTGTGAAATCTAATTGAAACGTTACAGCTAATCTTTCTTGCTAATTTTCTTTTTTTTTTCAAATGTAATGTTTGTTGTTTTCGTTTGCTGGTGTAGTTCTGTGTGAGTGTGTATGTGCTTTGCCTTAGTGCTGTCAATAGTGATCGCGAAGATGTTGCCAAACTCGCAATGAATTGTTTGACTTGCAAACGTAATCCACAGTAGGCTGGATTTCGTATGTTTAATTATAGCATTGAAGACACTCTGAAAAATTGGCGTGAAACCAATTAGAATCGTGTAACATCAAATATGAAGTTTACATCTCATTCAGTTATTTTTTGCAAAAAATAACAAAGAGATAACCGAGAAGACCTTGTATGCCGGACTCTAAAAATGGTAACCATTACCGTGCAAAGAGAAACAAACACCTTTCTTTTGTATTTCTTTAGGCGGATCAAAATCACCTGACATTGACAAAGTCAAGGATTCTGAATTTAACACTCAAACACACATAATGTCATTCTTGTTTTTCTCACACATTAAATAGACAAACAATTATCAACTTCATTGACTCAGAAATAGAGAAGTTCCGTCGGATTTCCATCGGAAAATTCTAAAATGACAAAATTATATGAACAGATCCTAAAGTCATTGTGTATTACAGCAACTTTACGAGTCCTACGCAAATTCAAAGTTGAATATTAACTACCATGTTCTCAGCAATGCATTGAAGACATACTTGTCAAATAAGAAAGTATATAGTAGAGACGAGGTAATGACTAAAAACTGTGTAACACGCAACAACTACAAATAACTCCTCTTTCAAAATCGTCAAATACTGCGCCAAAGGAACAAAAATATTCCCTCGGTGTTGGATGTGACAGAATGCAAGCTCCATTTCGTTCGCTTGGACGAATTCATCCGGTAATGCAAGTTAATGACTTCGAGTTTCAGTTCAATAACAAACGTGTACCGTCTGTAGCCATGGTAACCATGGCAATTGTGTATTTGTCAACTGCATTTCCATGCTGCCCTGATGGAAGTTTCACCTTTAACGACGGCGATAAGCTTTAAATTGGTGAATCAAAATGCTAGCTTCTTTCTGACTAAAAATAGGCAAGTTTTTGTTAAGTTTTCTAAAAAAATGTTGCCCGTTTGCTTTGGCTAAAAATTACAAACATTTGGAATTTGCACACAAATTTCAAATTTAAATATTTTCACAGTAACTGCTCAATTTTACTGCAAATTTCATTTGAAAAATCTTCTTAATCCCATCAAATTTAGGTGGCTAATTGCCAACGGATACCCATTTTTGAGTTTTGTAATACCTTGAACAAGAAAGACACCAACAAAGTATCAAAAAACGTCAGGAAAACGTCAAATCTTCGTTTTGATAATTTCCTCCGAAGACTACCCTTCCGAATATCAATAATTTAAGATTGAATCCAGTCGATTGAAAACACAATCACCAATGTGACACAGTGACGATCTCACTCCGATAAATCCTTAAATTTCACTTCGTGAAATCGCAAACTTGCTCTTCCTGTTATTTTCTTATGCATATGGTTGTGACTGATGCACCTGGTTGTGACAGAAGAAGGGCCTGTGCCTAGGACTTTGACGCAGGCTTGGCATAGAACTACGCAAAGTAATTGTTCGCAAATATACATGGGGGAGGGCTGTAGGTACATTTGAGTGAATCATATTAGATAGATGATCACATGTTACTCAAGTCATTTGCTTCTAGAAAGTTTCTTGGTAGGAAGGTTTTGTTAATAGGTTTGAAAAGGGCAGCTCTGAAAAATTTCTGTGCCCCTGAAAAGGGCGGTTTTTGTTATTCTTCTTTCGGCCGAATTTATTCGCAATTTGCTTGCTGCGAGTGGTGGGGTTTCCTTCCCGTCAGTGTTTAGTCACCTACCGTTGCAAACGTGCGCGTCTGACTTGCGCTCTAGCCAACAGATTTGCTTACCGCCTGCTCACTTAATAAATCTGATAGTCCCCGCCTAGGAAGCAAAGCCATCAAACGAAAAATGTATGGAGAATTTCACATTAAAAATGTTGGTTTATGTTCACTATCTAGCGTTTGAAGAACAATGATTTAATAAGAACCATTGAATTGCTTTATCTTTTATGAGTACAATTCAGCGCTACACTTGCAAAAAAAACCTCGAAATCTTCCAGGTTTTAAACAGTAGAAAGGCCTGTGCCTAGTGCTTGATCGTAAGTTTGGCGTTGAACTATGCAAAGTAATTATTTGCAAACATACATGAGGCATGTAGGCACATTTGCGGGAAGCATACTAGATAGATGGTCACAACTTACTCAAGTCAATTGTTCCTGTAAATTTTCTTTCTGATAATGGATCTGAAAAGGGCAGTTCTGAGAATTTCTAGCGGCCCTAAAAAGGGCGGTTTTAGTTATTCTTTCTATCGAATGTTTTCGCAGTTTGCTTGTTGCGAGTGTTGGGGCTTCCTTGACGCCAGTTTTTCAACTCCTACCACTGCAAATGTTCCATCTAGCCGAGAATCAATGTTTGCTTGTTCATTCATTGTATTCTTCGTCTACCTCCTAGACCTTTCGCAGGTTGCATGTAGCTCACTTGATAAATCTGATGGTCGTCCGTGCCAGGGTAGACAAGCGAACACACGGAAAGTGTCCGGAAAAATTTCTTATCAAAAATGTTGATTTATGTTCACTATCTAGCGTTTGAAAAATAATGGTGTGCGAACCATCGAAATTCGTTCTGAACTGGACGAGCTATTGGCGTTTAAAATCTTTCAGTTTCTCATGACGCGCTAGTCTTATTCCAAACTGGAAATGACACTCTGCGGTAAGACGTAGTCCTACGTTAGTAACACGTCGATTAAAACTACGGAACCTCGAACATGTCATTCAAAAATTGCCTGTCCATCGCATATACTAGATTATGCACAGACTTTTTTGTTTTCATATCACTAGATTAAAAAAACTTTTAGTAACACTGCTTAATTTTTTGCTTCCGTAACTTTTGTTCTCATTCGCTATTCCTTAAAAAAAGCAATCTCAATGCCGAAGTAACACGGCTTTCTATCACATTTAGTTGCTGCAACCGATTTATGACTACAATTAGCTACAAACGATATCTGGTAACTAGATGCAATGAGGGTCGCTCCACGACGGATCAGATGTTTACCCGGCGTCAGTTACTAGACAAGTTCCGAGAGAACAACTTGCAGACACATCATCTGTTTGTGGACTTCAAGGCGGCGTACGATTCAGTCAAACGAAATGAGCTGTGGCAGATAATGCTAGAACATGATTTTCCGACGAAACTGGACTGGACGGATCCAAATCATTAAATAGCGGGTGAGACCTCAGCCGCTTTCGTGACGTTGGATGGACTGAAATAAGGGGATGCACTCTGTAACCTGCTATTCAACATCGCCTTGGAAGGTGCAATACGAAGAGCAAACGTGGAAAGGAATGGAACTACCATCACGAGATCACACATGCTTCGTGGCTTTGCGGATGACGTCGATATCGTCGGAATCAACGGTAGAGCAGTGGAAGAGGCCTTTAAAGGGAAGCGGCGAGATTGGGGCTTACCATTAACACCGCCAGAACGAAGTACATGATTGCTGGCAGAAAACGTGGGAGACCAAGTGGTGAAACAAACAAATGCCACTGACAAACACCAAACCGTTGGACTTCTTATAAAAAATATTGTTTTACTTTTGAAGAAAAAAGTTGAACAATTCGAATATGTTTTCTACGTCCCGAGAGGGATATGTATTTTTCACCCATTTCACTCCCTAAAACATCTGGCTCTCCCCACCGTCAGTATCATCCGAAAAAATTGAAAAAATAACAACCATAAAATATCATGTTCTTTGTTTGTCGCGTGGCGTCGCAAAGGTTTTACCATGCCCATGGTTATGCCCAGATACAGACATGGCACGGGCCGCTAGAACAAAATGTTAAACACACGCCCTCAATCTCCAAATATCTTACTATCAGAACTCACTACAGCTTTTGTACCAGAAAGCAACTCCATAAGATCCTCGAAGCATCACGACTAGGTGCCTCCTCAGTCATTAAAAAACTTAGCCTATAACTCCTCCACCGTCCCTTACGCCAGTCCGCGAGCAGTTTAAAGTACCTGCGAACCACACCTTGGCCATCACTGGACTATACAGAACAATGTTGGAAATCTCTTATACTGAGGCAAGCGTACGACAAACAGCCGCCGTTGCTGTGTGCAAACATTCAGCTGCCTACAACCTTGAGAACCTTGAGTCTTTCTGCATAGCTCACTCACGAGGCAAACAACTCGCGAGCAACCAGCTGCCCGTGAGACTAGCGGCACACTGGGATACAGATTTTGCATTACTTGTTGTTTTCTTCTTCATCTCCATTACGCCCTCGATTCTATCACGCGGGTGGGAGTGCAAGCCCTCGCGAGTGATCGGTATCAGCAGCTCGTGCTGCAATGACAAGCGAGAGCGACAACCGTGGCTGTTAGCACACACTCACTTTGGTAAAAACTCGTACCAGAGCATGAATAAATAACAGCGAGAATCCGAAAGGATACTTATGCCGGCGCGTTCGTTAGAACGCTTACGCATATACGAGGAAAATAAATCACACGAGTGTGGGCTTCGCAACACTAATACAGACAGCGCGATTAATAAAAATTTGTATTTCTATAGCTCACACTCTTCCAAAATGAACGGCCATCATTTTCTTAAGAAGTGTAAATGGAAATTCGAGCTGAAAGGTTTACATCATGGTTTACTTTAAGGATATCAAATTTGTTAAGGTTCAAGCGAATCAAAAGGCTCCCTGACCTGTTTGGCAGAGGAAACTCTGACACATTTTTTTTCTAAAACGCAATTGAACGAAATTGCACTAACAGCTTGTCGTCACTGGTTTGGGGAGCAAAAAGTGTGCTTACATTTGATTGGCTGGCGTAATAATTATGACAATGCTTAAAGCTTATCCACTTTGCAATACAAGCATTTCTAAAGTAAAATTCTTCCACTAAATTATTCAAATCGAAGAATATTTTGAGAATTTACCAAATAACTATCGTCCAAACCTTGACCACTTTTTCATGATAATCGCATTTTTTCATCTTCCATTCATGATTTTCTGTAAGAATTATCTAAGGATGATGAGCCCTGATAGCCACAAGGTTACCGAGTCTGCCTTAACAAATGGTCGTTGGTTCGAAACTTAGTAGAATCTGACCATTCCATGTTAAGTGACTTTAGCACGGGTTTATTTTCAGGCCCCTCTACATATTTCCTTTCTACTGAATTCTACATTTTATCAACAATGAAGCCTCTAGCCGCCAGCCGGACATAGTTATAAGAATGGTACTTGCTCGAGGTGTGAATGAAACCTCTATTCCAAAGGCAAATCATAACTAGCGTCCGCACTTTCTACATTGTTTTTCACTGTTCGTTCGGTGTCTGTATAGTCTGTGGTAATACTAAAAACACAGCACGAGGGGATACAGTGTTTCTCTGAAAAGTACCGGTGCATTTCACACTCGATTTCGGCAAGTCAAAAGTGTTTATTTTGGAATACTATTGCGCCTCGCCAAGCTTTGCTACAAAAAACGTTCAATTTCACACGAAATTTGGTTGAAATACGAGTTTCAAATCCACTCATTCTGATCTGATTACAACCCTGATCTAATATGCGCATGCAAAGCATAACATTTGATTAGAGTTTTGAATAGAAATTCTAATCAGAATGGGTTTGATCAAAAAGTAGAATCAAGGCACCTGATTAGTTAGAAACCTTTTACAGAAAGAAAACTATTAGTTTTCAAAGCAAAGAATCTCACAGCCTACTAATTTTTCACCTTTACCCAACCTCAAAAACACTTCATTGCGTTTCGGCAACATCCCCGTCTGTACACACCACTCTGTGCTGCTTGCTTGCTTGTTTACTTGCTTACTTGTTTGCTGTTAGTGATGAACTTTTTTGTTTTGTTGACTATAATTACTTCCGGTGTGTGTTACCTATAGGTCTATACTTAGAGCTGCCGGTTGCTCAATTTGTTGCTCGATTGTGTCGGCCTGCCGCTTCATTTCGGGTTCGCTTTCGTTTAAACGCTAGTTTACTACCCCCTGCGCTTACTGCAGTAAGGGATTAATTCGTATTTTCGTAATTCACCAAATATGTGTTTGTTTGTGTAGGTGTCTGTAGGTATGCGGTGTGCTTCACTGGGTTCTGGTTTCTCCGAAACCAAGCTATCGTTTTCCCCCACAATCACGTATTCATCCCAATTTTTTTTACATAACTATTATAAAAGTCTTTAACATGTGTTATCCTTTTTTTTGTCCTTATTTTTTGAGTGTTTCCTAAACGTTTTCGCCGATCGATCAGCGCGCTTTTGGCGTAGACAAACTGGCAGAAATGTGCCACTCTGCTGTGTTTTTTATATATAGATCCATTCACTTTTTTTTGTTTCATTTCATTAATTAGATATTGCTATAGTTATTGGATAAGTCGAGTCTTATTAATCAATAGCACGTTCGTTCGTTTCGGAAGCTCCCTTAAAAATGTTTTTAACTGTGTGTCGTTTGCCGTTATTCTGCCGTTATCTCAGCAGGAACTTTCCAGCTCGATTACCCGACTGGCATCCAGGGTGTGGCTGAGTCCGTCTTGCTGCTGCTGTTGTCGCTTTCGCCATTCGTAGAATTCCTCCTTCATAGCTTCGACCCGAGCGTCGATGTTGTCGTAGCGTGACTGGCCTCGCTTGCGAGTGCCAATGGTGATTCCTCCGGTACCGGTGGTACCGGTTCCACCTAGCGACAGACCAGCCGCGTTCCACAGTAGATCGCTGGACGTAGACGGAAGCGTCATCAGATGGTGGAAATCGTCTCGCATCATTCCGGTCGGCGTCGAAGCCGTTGGAGTGGGCGTCGATGGATCGAACTCGTAATGACCATCGACACTGCCGACGTCTGCAGCGTTGTTGATGTTGGCCTTTTCGGAGGCCATGTTCAGTCTTGTGATCAGCTCCAACCAGTGGGACATTGAGTATGGCGGATGGTCGAAGCGACCGCCACCGTAGGACAGCGGAGCCGTATGGTGTAAGCTCGGTGGCGGAGGAGGCGGTCGATACGGCGGAAGATATCGCCATTCACGAAGTAGATTATTGCTAACTTGGAAGCTGTTGGTCTGCTGAGTGTTGTTGGAGGTATTCTTACTGCCGAAGCCACTGGAGCTGGAGTAGCTCTGCGGTGAGGCTTCCAGTGTTGCACTCAGTGGAGTTGTACTAAGATTCAGATTCAACATTGGAGATCGCAGTTCCGGTATCGCCCTTGTCAGACTTCTTGGCATAAGCCGAGGATGATAGCGGGAAAATTTCGGTCTATTACTGTACGTATGGCTGTGGAAGGGCACATTCTGGTACAGATTATGATGGTAGTATCGGGAACTTGGCACGTGCACCGGTACAAAGCCATTAGAAAAATGCCGCGAGGTGTTGTGCAAACTACCCAACAACGGTAGCTCATGCTGGTAGCCAGCATAATTATACCGATGAGCGGATGCAGCGCTCTGCGGGGTTGGATATGACCGGTCCGCCGAGCTCAGATGATGAACCGAACTGAGATCACTGAAGTACAATGGTGACCAAGGCGAGTTGACGACCTGCGGGCTCGAGGTGGCCGGCGAGCTTGCCACTACCTTGGAAATCCGCGAAGGTGTCGTGTACAACGACTGGTTCACCATCGGAGCAGGTACACTGGAACTTATCGTAGTAAGATGGAGACCTTCCGGCATTGTGTTGGTGTACAGCGAATGAGCCGGCAGCTGTGGTTCCGCCATAACGAATCCATCCTCCGACCGTAAGCTCAACTGACTGGGGCAAGTTACCAACGGACGTCTCCACGAAGCCCTCGTAAGTGATAGGCGTTTCGGCAAGAAACCTCCATCATCACTGCTACTGCAGTATGAAACTATACTATTTCTCAACGATACGATCCCGTCGACGGCATCCTGCGGCAGCACGAACCGCCCATCCGCTGAGCGATGAATCTGACCCAAATTAGTGGACTGATCACCGGTGAATTTGTTCGAATAGATACTGTCACAGTTTTGGCACCTCCCCGGAGGCCATATCCAGTGCATGATGGCGATCAAGATGCTCAGGCCAGGCAATCGGCTGGCTTTGCTTCCTCCATGTAGATATCTGCGAATGAAAACCAGCTCAGTTAGTCATTGTTTTCTAGTCAAAAGCCATACGCCGTTCGAAGGGATCGCAGATTACCTTTAGCTCTAACTTTTTGAGTAATTCAAAACGGGAAGGCATGAGAGTTTGTGAAAAAGTAATTGTTAGTGGGAGGATAATCGGAGAATTGTTAGTACGTTTTTCACGCTTACCTTCTTAAAGGCACCGGCTGTCTCAGGGCATTCCGATCCGTGATCCGTGCTGTTACCATGTTGAGTTCTGTAATCGGATAATTTCTACACGTTAACGGAGGCGGTAATATCGAGCCATTCTTTCCCGCCAGCGCCGGGCTGCGCCAGTGGAACGAGCTCGCGTGGCGGGACAAGAGATGAAGCTGCTCGTGTCACAAAAATGGAATCGAATAAATGGCACTCATCAAGGCGTATACCCGTTTTTTCTGTTGTTTTTTTTAAATCTTTTCTCACATGGTTATACATGTGGTTACAATTGATACGTTCTGTTTTTTTCCTTGCTTGTGCGTGAATGAACTTACCTGGCTGGGTATACGATTTATGAATATGAAAAAATTAAAACTAAAATCCTTATGGTAATGCGGCGCTAGTGAAAACTCTTTAACGTTGACATAATTTACTATCGAAGGAACCATTGGATTATGAAACAAACTTTCTAAAATGGGGGATCATACATATAGCAACCTAAAATTTAGAAAAAACTCACTTAAAAATTTAATTTGTAAAGTACAGGAGCGTTTGGTGAGAAGAATGGTAAACTGGATGATACTGGAAAATATCGATATGAAGCCATTGGGTACATTGGGTCGTTCAATGGCAGGTGAGACTCCAACCCACCCTCAGTTGGTACCCAAGTGTTCTGGCAGTTAAACTACAATCGCACCTTTCTATTAGATAGCCTCATATCAAATATCATATATTGTCCCTATTATGCGAGTCGCGGCAGGATAGAGCCGGCACAAAAAAATTAACTCATGTACAACTTATTTTTTGCCCCCCAATTTCGAAGGGGAGCGAGTGACTTTAAAAATAAGCCGCAAGGTGACCGAGTCTGCCTCGACAAACGAGGAGTCGTGGGTTCGAATCTTAGCAGAATCAGGCCATTCGATTTTAAGTGATTTTAGCATGGGTTTATTGTCTGATTTCTTCACTTTCCCCCTCAAACTGAATTCTGCAAATACCAATCAATGAACTGACTTACACAAAAGTCCAAGTTATACGCAAATATAATTACTCGCCGCATTTCTATCAAGTTCTATAAAGCGTGATCGAAAAATAGTAAAAGCATATAAGAAAAAGAGAGTGAAAACATCGGTACTCAAGCACGGATAACAAGTAGTTTGCTCACTCTATAGTAATGCTGCGAAAAGAATGAAGTGCGGAATACAGAAAAAACACCTGGACGATATCATAATAGACCAAACATACAGGTTACAGGAACTAATATGCAGGGTACAACACTTAGTGCTTAAACTGGTAACGAGGGGGAGAGCGGTAAAATATACAGAATCCACAGAAGTATTTTCTTTTCTCCCTTGCTCTCTTTTTCACCTTTCGCATCTCTCTCTCTCTCTCTCTCTCTCTGTCACTTTCTATCTATCTGTCGGTCTCTATCTCTCTCTTCTTACAACCATTTCTCTTTCCCTCTATCTGTCTCTTTCTAATCATATCTCTAACCCCAATTTCACTCTATCTGAATGTATCTCGCATCCCACAATTCTCTCTAACCATTTTTATGTTTGTTCTAACACTACTCTCTTTCCCTGCATCTCTCCTTCTCTTCCTCCCTCTATTCCTTTCTCCACCTCCTTTTTTGTCTACCTTTATCTTTCTCACTCCTGCTCTCTTTTCATTCATTTTTCTCTTTCTTCTCTCTTTTTCCATCAATTGCTTCCTCTCTATCTCCTTTTCATCTATCTCTCTCGAGATCTTTGAAAACCTCCTGGCGGCAGCTGTTAAACCGTTCAATTACCTGACGGCCCACTCTTCAAAAGTCTTTAAAACTTTTTGGATTATTATTCAACGTGCCCACGCATTTCCCAGCTAGCATTTTCATATGTATATAATAAATCGTATTCGATGCGCAAAATTGGCATATCCGTACTATTTTGGAGGCGATACGGCTATATGAGTATTTATATACTACTAATTGAGCCCGAATCTTACGATCCGGAAAATATAAATGTCTGTTAAGAACTCAGAAAACTGCGGATACATTTCGTTGGCCAGTGTTTGTGAAGTTGTTTATTCTTTCTATTAGTTCTTTGAGTTCTTATATTGCATAATATAGCTCTAAGATGTTGGACATTTTGGATTTTATTTGACTAAATAAAACTAAATAAGCGGGCAATATGGCTCTTTGGTGTGAGGGGCTCTGAACCGTCCATTGTCTGTCGCAAACCGATTCATATGGTCGGTGTTAAGTCAGACAGAACCGAGTGGCAAAATTCTGACTTCGAGAATAACGCATTCAGTTTGCTGGATTCGAAATCATCTTCTAACTCTGGCTGTTTGCAACATTTATGTGGTCTGATTAGAGTAAAATGTTGCTAAGAAAACTCTTGATCGTTTGCTATCATTAACTCATTTTTTAAAATGATGCGACTTGGTCCGGTCTGATTTAACACCGACCATACGATATCGCGACAAGCAATCGAGTCGAGTAGTCGAATCAAGTAATCGGGTCAAACAGTTGGGTCGAACAGTCAATTCGAGCAGTCAAATCGAGCAGTTCAATCAAGCTGTTCATTCAAGCAGTCCGGTCGAGCAGTTGAGTCGATCAGTCGAGTCGAGCAGCTGAATCGAGTGGTCGAGTCGAGCAGTCAAGTCGAGCAGTTAAGTCGAGTATTCCAGTCGAGCAGTTTTTTCGCGCAGTTGAGTCGAGTAGTCCAGTTGCTCGAACTCCAGCTAAGTCGAGCAGTTTATTCGAGCAGTTAAGTCGAGCTGTCGAATCAAACAGTTATGTCAAGCAGTCGAGTCGAGCAGTCGGGTTGAGTAGCTAAGTCGAGCAGTCTAGGCGAGCTGTTGAATCAATCTGTCAGTTGAGTCGACCAATCAAATCGAGCAGTCTAGTCGAGCAGTTGAATCGAGCAATCGGGTTGAGCAGCCGTTTCGAATAGTCCAATCGAGTAGTTGAGTCAAGCAGTTCATTCGAGCAGTCGAGTCGAGCAATTGAGTCGAGCAGTCCAGTCGAGCAGTGGAATCATGCAGTTGAATCGAGCAGTTGAGTCGAGCATCGAATCGAACAGTTGGGTCGAGCAGATGAATCATGCTCTCCAGTCAAGCATCCCAGTCGAGCAGTACAATCAAACAGTCCAATCGAGCAGTTCAATCGTGCAGTTAAGTCGAGCAGTCGGGTCGAGCAGTAAGTCAAGCAAATGTGTCAAGTAGTCGCATCGAGTAGTCCACTCGAGCAGTTAAATTGAGCTGTTCAGTCAAGCAGTCAAGTCAATCTGTGCAATCAAGCAGTTGAGTCGAGCAGTCGAATCGAACAGTTCAGTCGAGCAGTTCAATTAAGCAGTTCAGTCGAGCAATCAAATCGAGCAGTCTAATCGACCAGTCCAGTCGAGCAGTCTAGTCAACCAGTTGAGCAATCGAGCAGTCCAGCAGCCGACCACCAGTGAGGTGACTGAGAATACAACCCATTGCTACGAAAGCATGACGTCCTGTCAGGGAGCTGTTTTTAGTTACCGATAAGTCTCTTATGACGTCTTGTCAGAGACCTGGTTTTCGGTACAGACATAAGCCTCTTATATAAATAGATAATAATATCCGATTAAGCACGACTCGCTTCGTAATGCTATACAATTCTGTGCTGAAAATCGTATGTATGTCAGTTATTATCATTATATACGATAGAAAATCAAGTTGAACTCACTTTATCACTGACTTTAGTTACGATTTCGAATTTGTTAGGAGATATTTATGATAATTTTCGTACACTGGTATACGAGTTGGCGCTAGCTGGGTACGTCTTTGATTGAAGTCAAGCAGCATACGAAACAGTCGATCGAGACCAGCTACGGCAGATAATGGCATGAAAAAAAAAGAGGTTCAAAGGTGACAAACGTACACCTCCCACGGACAGTCACCGTTCACGGCGACACGAACAGGAAGTGAGTTCGTGTTTTTGGAATTGCTGGTGACCGCGGACAACAACACTAGTAAAGAGATCCAACGGCGCATTCGAGCAGCAAATCAGGCCTACTTTGTCCTTCGCAAAACGCTACTATCAAGAAGCATCGCCGTACGGAATCCCTCTACAAAGCTTTATAGAGTTGATGTCCTTGTTATGTTCAAGTGGAAGGTTCTGCAGACGACAAACCCCATATAGGCACTAGGAACAGAGGAGCCCAAAGCGACTTGCTACGCCTGAGACGCCTGGAAAATTGGCGATGAGTGGCCTACGGTCGAGTTATATGAATACGACTGCTTGAAACAGCACGGGTCATTCGACTCGATGCTGACGACGATGACATGAAACTATTGGGAAGGGGCTTTCGCATTTTTTCCAAGATTTTAACATCCTTTTAAAGAGAAATAGGAAGTAATTTTGTTGCAGTTCTCTAAGAGCAGCAATAAATTAATTGAAATGCTCGACAGCTTGGTTTCGACATACCACCATACATACATGACCTTTGTTCCGTAATTACAGGAAGTCAAATCCGGCCAAAACAGCACGGCACTACCGTGTTACTTCAGGCAAGCTCCTTGATTTCTACTTTGACGTAGGTTTCGTAGTCAATCCAACTTCATCAGCATCGTAATGTACAGTTGCCGGGATCGTGTTTTGACCATATTGTTCTATATATCGTCGCGATTTTTAAGCTTAATGCATGGCTGTAGACGGCATTCATAGCTTTTTTGTGACATCTCAGAAGGACAGGTTGAGGTTCCTCTTGAACGACTATTTTTGACGTCGTTACGGTTTTTAGCTTTCGATTTTTCCCCGCGAACAAGGCTTCTCGGTTGTCGATAAACGTTTCTCGAACTCTTTTTACTATGTTCGTGGCAGTCAAACCAGTCAAACGTTTCGTTTATGTCTGAACACGCCAGTGTGTTCTGATAAAAAGGCCCGTCAGAAAAATTTATACGATCCCAATATAGCTTATGACGGTCCTTTTCTAAGACGGGATCTGGTTTGTAATGGTAATTTGGCACATCTTCTTTCAACAAACTAGTCAAACACAGGCCCGGCAAACATGTCATTTGAAGAGTGGCTTTTTAGACCATTGAGGCTACAGTCCAAGATAGGTGAGCCCTTGAGCCATAACCGAGTCTGCCTTAATAAGCGTGTAATCGTGGGTTCGAATCTTAGTAGATACAAGCCATTCGATGTTAAGGGATTATAGGGTGGGTTTATTATCAGATCCCACCACATCCTCCCATCAAACTGAACCCTGCATTTACCAACAATGAAGCCTCTTGCCGGGGCAAGCTATGAGGGTGGTACTGGCTCGAGGTGCGTAATGAAATGTCTTATCCATTGGAAATTGCATGCTAGATGGAGTCAGTAGGATTCATGCACTAGCCCCGTAACTGTCCTGTACTCTAATAGCCGGCTGTGAAGTCTGTCGATAAAGAAGGGTCAAGTCTTAGAAAGACGTTTAAGCCCAAGGCTTTGCTTTCCATTGGAAAATTACGAATATAACCCTAGTCCTAGATAACTTCCTCCAAAGCGAGATAGGTGAGAAGTAGTGGAAGTATAAAATAAAAAAGGGTGCAAATACCAGCGCTTAAGCACATATAATAAGCACAGATGATACTGTAAAAAGAACGAAGAAAGGAACTCAGAAAAAAACACTTGGACGATACCACAATAAATCAAAAATGCCTATCGCCAATGATTTGATTGAAGATTTTCAAATTGTCGGCGAAGGATAACCGGAGAGCATTTAGTTTAAAATTCACATCATTGACGTATAAAAGGAAAATCAACGGTCCTAGGTGGCTGCCTTGCGAAATACCAGATAGAACGGAAAATTCATCAGAAATAATATTACAAATTTTCACTACCAGCCGACGAGTAGTGTGATGGCAACATAACCAGCTGAAAACTCTGCCACTGAATCTTAAATCATTCTCTTTCTCTCTACATCGAACTCACTTTTACTCAAATCTTTGAATGTTATTGCATTCTTTTTCAAGATCAAGTTTATAAAACAAATAATGCAGGACTTTTTTCATTTTTTTAACACTGTACTACGTTTAATTTTTTTCAGTTCATTCAATTTTCATTTTTCACAAAAACGCAATTGTTCCACCATAAGAAAGTAACCAGTGAAACTAACTGAGCTTTCAGAACCTTCTGGCAGCAACTATAAAACCGTTCAACAGCCCGTTAGCCTTCTCTTGAGTAGGCTTCAAAAGCAAGTTAGATTAAGTATAATACTAAGTCTACTTTAACACTTTTTGGGCTATTATTCAACGTGGCTCCGCATCTCATCTTTATTGACTTCAAAGCAGCATACGATACAGTCTATCGGGATCATCTATGGCAGATAATGCACGAACACAATTTTCCCGGAAAAATTGATTATTGGATACATTGGATCGAGTGTTATGTCCCGTGCGCATCTCGGGGACTCTCTCGAATCCCTTTGAGACGACTATCCTGCGTGCTTTTCAACAACGCTCTTGAGGAAGTGATTTAAAGAGCGGGCATTATTGAAACGACAGGCACAATTTTTTTTGAAAAGGTAAACAATTCCTTGCATTTACAGATGACTTTGAGATCATAGCCAGGTACTTTGCGGTGGCGGACGCAATCTGCACCAGGCTGAAAGCGCGTTCTAGGAGGGGAGGCTCAAAGGAGACAAACGCGGACCTCCCACAGACGGCCACCATTTGACGGCGACGAACTAGAGGTGATAGATGAGCTCGCGTATTTGGGATTGCTTGTGACCGCGGACTACAAAGAAGCTCCCAACAAACACCGAAGCTGAATTAAAATGCTACTGATTTGGTTACAGCTGATTCAACTCTGAGAACAAGTGGTAGACGCTGCGGTAGAGATTATTTTTTGGCTGCATAAAGGTTGATGAGACGTTGATTAAGCGGCTGAAAAACCACTGCAAAACTATTTCTCGTTCTAAAAATAGAATTGACAGCATTGCGCAAATTGGTTATTTAAAATACGCAAAAGCCTCTATTAAGCTCCATTGCAGCTTTGAAAGCAGCTACCCAAGTGACAATTTCAAGCTGATCAAACGTTTTTTAGCTGAATTTTTTCAACCTGCGGCTGAACTATGGTTTAGTTTTAGAAATAAAAACCTTTTTTCAGCTCTCAGCTCAGCTAGGCTGGTAAACGGCTGAATAATGCGTACCGTCGGTGCCTTGTGCACGTGTAGGCATAAAATAGACCCTACAGTGGTTCATAGCCTCTTATTCAGCAACTCCTATTCCTACCGCCTCGTGGTACCAGCCGGGATACGAGCAACTTTGGTGGAGATCGGGTAACCAACCCCGGTGGAAGCCAAGGTCGTATGCTGACAGGAAAGGAGGGCTCTTTCGAGCTTCGTTGGCCCTCCGGCGAAACAGGGGGTTGGTGTAGCAGGCTTTGCAAGCCGTCACCACGAAAAATATTAAAGCATGGAACGAAGAACAAATATATTCTTACTGGAACAATCGGAATAGACCCACGCGACGAAAAAGGACTATGGATTGGAAACTCGGGACGTGGAACTGCCGATCTCTCAACTTCCAAGGGAGCACTCGAGTGCTCTCCGACGTATTGAAGAGCCGCAAGTTCGACGTCGTAGCGCTGCAGGAGGTGTGCTGGAAGAGCTCAACGGTACGTACGTTCAGAGATGGACATACCATCTACCAGAGCTGCGGCAACACACACGAGCTGGGTACAGCTTTCATAGTGATGGGCGAGATGCGGAAACGGGTGATTGGGTGGTGGCCAATCAATCCTCGAATGTGCAGGTTGAGAATCAAGGGCCGATTCTTCAACATAAGCATCATCAACGTGCACAGCCCTCACCTCAGAAGTACCAATGACGACAAGGATGAATTCTACGCGCAGTTGGAGAGTGAATACGACCGCTGCCCAAAACATGATATCAAGATCGTCATCGGGGATTTCAATGCTCAGGTCGGCCAGGAGGAGGAATACAAACCGGTGATTGGAAGGTTCAGTGCACACCAGCGAACCAATGAAATGGGCCTAAGACTTATCGACTTTGCCGCCTCCAAGAATATGGCCGTACGTAGTACCTTTTTCCAGCACAGAATCCACCATAAGTACACCTGGAGGTCACCAAATCAGACAGAATCACAGATCGACCACGTTTTGATCGACAGTCGGCACTTCTCAGACATTATCGACGTCAGATCCTATCGAAGCGCTAACGTTGACTCGGACCACTACCTAGTGATGGTTAAGATGCGCCCAAGACTCTCCATTGTGAACAACATTCGGTACCGACGCCAGCCTCGGTTAGATCTCGCGCGGCTGAAGCAGCCAGACGTCGCCGCAAACTACGCGCATTCACTCGAAGCTGCACTGCCGGAAGAGGACGAGCTGGACGAAGCCCCTCTCGAGGACTGTTGGAACACTATCAAAACAGCCATCAGCAGTGTAGCGGAGAGCTCCATCGGGCATGTGGCCCGGAATCAGCGGAACGATTGGTTTGACGATGAATGTAGGAGGGTGATGGATGAGGAGAACGCTGCGCGGGCGGCCAAGATGCGCAGTGCCACACGTCAGAACGTGGAAAGACACAAACAGAAGAAGATGCAGCGAAACCAAATCTTTCGGGAGAAAAAGCGCAACCTGGAAGAGCAGGAATATGCGGAGTTGGAGCGGCTGCATCGTTCTCAGGAAACGCGGAAGTTCTACCAGAAACTGAACGGACCCCGCAAAGGCTTTGTGCCGCGAGCCGAAATGTGTCGGGATAAAACTGGCAGTATTCTGACGGACGATCGTGAGGTGACGGATAGGTGGAAGCAGCACTTCGACGAACACCTGAATGGCGCCCAGGCGGAAAACCATGGCGGCGGGGAAAGCGATTTCGACGGTGCAGCAAACGGGGAAGAGGTGCCAGCCCCAACGATAGGCGAAGTTAAGGAGGCCATCATGCAGCTAAAGAACAACAAGTCAGCTGGAAAAGATGGCATCGGAGCGGAGCTTATTAAAATGGGACCAGAAAAGCTGGCCGTTTGTCTACACCGACTAATTGTTAGAATTTGGGATACGGAACAGCTACCGGAGGAGTGGAAAGATGGGGTTATCTGCCCGATCTACAAAAAGGGCGACAAGTTGGACTGTGAGAACTATCGAGCGATCACCGTTCTCAATGCCGCTTATAAAGTGCTGTCCCAAATCATTTTCCGCCGTCTATCACCAATTGCGAATAGATTTGTGGGAACTTATCAAGCCGGCTTCGTCGAAGGTCGGTCTACAACGGATCAAATATTTACACTGCGGCAAATCCTCCAAAAGGGCCGTGAATACAGAGTTCCCACGCATCATTTATTCGTTGACTTCAAAGCCGCATATGATACCATCGACCGGAAAGAGCTATGGAAAATCATGGACGAGAACAGCTTCCCCAGGAAGCTCATCAAACTGATTAAATCTACGATGGATGGTACGCAGTGCTGTGTTCGGATTTCGGGTGGATTGTCAAGTTCATTCGAATCACACAGAGGGCTTCGTCAAGGTGATGGTCTTTCATGCCTGCTGTTCAACATAGCGCTACAAGGTGTAATGAACCGAGCGGATATCAACACGCGGGGCACGATATTCAACAAATCTAGTCAATTCGTCTGCTTTGCCGATGACATGGATATTATCGGCAGAACATCTGTGGCGGTGGCTGAACAGTACACCAGACTAAAGCGCGAAGCAGAAAAGATTGGGTTAAAGGTAAATACGTCTAAAACAAAGTACATGCTGGCCAGCGGAACCGAGGCCGAACGACACCGCTTGGGCAGTAGTATATTGATCGACGGCGATGAGTTTGAGGTAGTCGATGAATTTGTCTACCTTGGCTCACTGGTAACGGCGGACAATGATACCAGCCGTGAGATTCGGAGGCGTATTATCAGCGGAAGTCGTGCTTACTATGGGCTCCACAAGCAATTGCGGTCGAGCAGACTAAGTCCCCGTACAAAGTGCACCCTGTACAAGACGCTTATTAGACCGGTTGTTCTCTACGGGCATGAAACATGGACAATGCTCGAGGAGGACCTGCGAGTGCTCGGAGTTTTCGAACGACGAGTGCTAAGAACGATCTTCGGCGGCGTACAGGAGAACGGAGTATGGAGGCGGAGGATGAACCATGAACTCGCACAGCTCTATGGCGAACCCAGTATCCAGAAGGTGGCTAAAGCTGGACGGATGCGATGGGCAGGGCATGTTGCAAGAATGCCGGACAACTACCCTGCAAAGATGGTGTTCGCCTCAAATCCGGTAGGAACAAGACGACCAGGAGCGCAGCGAGCAAGATGGTTAGACCAGGTGGAGCGAGATCTGGCGGAGAGTACTCGGTGTCCGAGGAATTGGAGAGCGGTAGCCCTCAACCGAGTTACATGGAGAAATTTTGTTCAACAGGCTTTGTCTTAGGACGGCAAGCCACCTAAGTAAGTAAGTTTTCAGCTCTTAAACGTCTAAGTTAAACTTCGGGCTTGCTAACAGCTGCTTTGAAGCTGTAATGTAGCTTAATAGAGGCTTATGCGCGTTTTTCAATAACTAAATTGCGCAAAGCTTGAAACAAGGCGCACAGAGGTTATATAAAAGGTGATATAACTGCTTAACAAGTGTTATTTTCTGCCTCAAATGAAATAGGTTGTATAAGTTCTTCAATTTCGGCTGAATAAGTATCGTAGAATTGTTTACATAAATTGTATTCGATGCATATTCAGCTATGGCTGGTCATAATGGCTTTTAAAATGTTTAATCAGCGCATTAATGTTTCTTGGGCTATTAAGGAGATCCAGCGGCGTATTCAAACAGAGAATTTGGGTATACTTTGCCTAGATATAAGTACGAAGCTGTCAATGTACAAAACCCTCATTAGGCCGGTAATTCTTAATGGCCTTGAAGCTCTTGCTGTGTTCGAGCGAAAGGTACTGCGGACATTTTGCGGAGTACAAAGCCCATCGGCACTAGGAACAGAAGGGCCCAAAGCGACTTGAAAGATGTCGGAGATGTTGGAATTTGCCTTTACGAAGGCTTCGTTTTCCATCATCACGCAATCGAACTTCATTAGCATCGTCAAATACAGTCTGCGGGATCGTATTTTAGTAATCTTATTTTGTTTATCGTCGCGATTTGGAATTGCTGCATTTTCATATAGCTGACAGTCCGGCAAATTTTTTTTTTACTCAATGCCTAATTATAGACGACACTCGCAGCTGGTTTTTGACATCTCAGAAGAACCAGCTGACCTCTTGAAAATCTGCTCAAAAATCCGGTTGATTACCTTGAACTGGAACAATTGCGGCTTCAACAACGCCCAGTTCACCATAATCATGACATTAATTGTCTACTTTGTTAGTAAAATATAACTACTTTCCTATATGACCAGTGACTTCAACTGGACCTGATGTATACTGATGTACAGACACACTCATTTTGATTCGATTTTGTTCATTTAACTGTGCCGTCTCAGACAAGCATGATTTGAAAAAGTTATTATGAAACACTTGTGAAGCTGGTTATTATCAATACAATATTACTGAATTTATTTGTGTTTATGATGCTATAAGGGTACTGTATCGTTGGTAGCGAAATGAACTATTTAGCAGTATTGTAGACAATAACTAGCTCTACCAATGTCTCATATTTTTTTCAAATTCAGCTTGTCTGAAGTGTTTTAGTCCAATAAGCATTGTTTCGATTTTGATTCTTGCAAGAACTCTTGATTCACCTTATCATAAATCAATATTAGCCCGGTTCTTCCATAACATCCGAGCAGGTTGCTTTAATAGTTTACTAGTTATACTAAAGATTATCTTCGAAAGTTATGTTCTAAAAGTGAAAAGTTTTCACTAGCGCAATGTTGATTAGTCTATGGATTAGATGAATTATACTACACTACGAGCGACGAAACAAACTAAACTAAACGTGTTAGTGGAAAACATCCAATCAGTTGTTAGCACCTCTCTCTTCTACTGCTCTCACCGGATAGCAAAAGTATACACCCTGACTACGGCCCCAGACTGCGAGCTCGGGCACCCAACGCACTCACCTTTTTCCTGTTTTCTACGCTTGCGCTTGTTGCAGATCTTAACGGCGCAGATCGACAGGATGATGGCCACGATGAAAAACAGGATACCGCCGACGACGCCGGCCGTGATGGCCTTGTGCTTGACCCGCGCCGGCACCGGAAACTTGATCTCCTCGCTCGACTCGTAACTCTTGAGCGAATTGGCCAGCACCCGGAAGTAGTACGTTCGGCCGCCGACCAGGTTCTTCACCAGGTACGAGGTTTCCTCCGGCCGGATTTGACCGCGGTTCAGTGTCTTCCACTGGGCGTCCGTGCGGTACTTGATCGTGTAGAACTGCACCAGATGGGCTCGCTCGAGTGGAACCTGCCACGAGATGAGAAAGCCGTTCGGGATCTCCACCACGGTTACGTTGCGCGGCTGACCGGGTTTCGGACCTGAACCGGACGAAAAAAGGAGGATTAGTATCAAAATGATGATTTCAGTTTCGGTTTGTTTCTAACCCTAAACAGCAAAAGCGGGTCATGCATTCATGGATTAATTTGATGCTGATGAAAATGTGTGTACTTAGAAATGAAATTAAATACCTGTTGGTCGAAAAACAGGAGGGAAAAATGTTGAGCCAGACGAATCGGTTGGAAACAAAATATTGTGATAACTTAGAACGTCTGTAAACGAATCGAAAAGAAGAAAAAAACGAACAGGCCAATGGTGAATGAGATGATGGTTTATGGTCGGTGGTGTAATATCTTAAAGTATTTGTTGCATTATTTTTACTGCTAAATATGATTGTGAGAACGTGCAATGGTGGAGTGCTGATTTAATATGAGCGAGTTTTTTGTGTTGTGTTTTTTTGATGTAACTAAGCGTATGCTAGAAGCCACCTAAGGTGTTTGAACAAACTCCATTGCTCAATGACTTCTTACCCAAGTCATCCGAAGCGTGCTTAAATTCTTTTTCGTTAGGTGCTGCGGTCGTAGTTGATGTTTTCTTCGGTTTTTGGACATCTTATTGAGTTAAAGCATTTGAATAATCACAGAGAGAATGGTCGTTGAACAAATATTACGATTAATGATCTAACTGCAGTAGTTTACTTACCTAACGTGCGTATCGTTATCACCTTGCTCATCATGCCATCGCCCAGGGCATTCTTGCCAATGACCTGAAATTCGTAAGTCGTTCCAGGCGATAGGCGATTGATCGTCACTTGCGTGCTACCAGAGGGGGTGACCGGAATCGTGGACCAATCCGACACGCCGGCCTCCCGGTACCAGATGGTGTAGTCCTGCTTATAGTCCGGTCCACCACTGTAACCTGGCATCCAGGAAAGCGTCACCGAAAACTCGGTTGCCGATCCGCTGAGGTTGTACGGAGCGTGTGGCTGAGTGCCTTCGATCACCAACTGCGTGGCGGATACGATCGTGGCCACTTCGTTCGAAGCCACGCACTGATAGTAGCCAAAATCGGACCGCCTTAGGTTTTCGATTGTAATGTTACCGTTGAGGATCCGCACCCGATTCTTCTGCAGTGGTTGTCCATCCCGGCGCTGCCAGATGATCGTCGGCTTGGAGGTGCCTTCCGCTTCCTGCGCATCGCAGTGCATCTCGACTGCTTCGCCTACCTTCCGCTGGTACAGTGGATCCGGTTCGATCGTAAAGGCAGGCGGCTTCCGCACGAGCACCTCCATGTGACCGGAGGAACCCTGCGTGCCCTGCGCATTGTACGGCGTACACGTGTACCTTCCCTGATGGTTCTGGTTGACCCTAGTGAACAGCAGCGAACCGTTGTTCATTATAACTATGTCTTTTGTTTGATAAGGTTCCAGTAATCTTTTATCTTTGGTCCATGTTACATATTGTAGAGGAGGATTTGATTTTATATAGCATTGTACAACACCAGCTAAACGAAACGGTAAGTATTGTATTGTTGGGGTGAAGGTCACTTTGGCAGGATCTGTTTTCGGGGGGAGAGGAGAAAAATTTACTCTCAACGTTGAATACTCAGTCGTCATTCGCAAACAAATCTTACACTCTATATTTAAAAAAGCCGAAGCACTTTGTGGTTCTCCGATGCCGTTTGACACCTCACACGTGTACATGCCGGAGTCGTCGGCACTGACCGGATTGATGATGAGTGACCCATCCTTTCTGATCGTGACGCGCGTCTCGAGGGCGGCCACCTCCCGCACCGGGGAACCCTCGCGGAACCACCGCACAGTGACGTTGCCGGGCATGGCTTTCGCTTCGCAGGTGAACTGCACCTTCTCTCCCTCCAGTTTCGTTTGATTAGTGGGCGGCACCTACGGATGGGTGGGATGATAGAGCACATTAAAGGGTTAACTTGTTTAGTTTACGGTTCATACAGCAACAGTGGTCGGTATTTTTGGTAAACTGTGGGTGATAGTCGGTGGGATGGAAAAGCGAATGAATAAACAAAAATTCAGCTGCAAACCCCACGGACGGTGCGTGGAAAGGAAATTGGAGCAAACGGTGACGAATATTTTATGTGTGACAACTGTTCCATTTCTGTTATTGATTTGGTAATTTTTCACACAGACTACAGTTTGCATATTAGATAATCATTGATTCTCCCTGCAACACACATACAGACTGGAATATGATCAGTTTAAACACTGAAACAAGTTAACTGTCAGCTGTCAACCGTCAACGGAACTTTATTGAATCGTCAAAACTACGGAATGTTATATTAACTTATTCTACAAAGCTTGGTCTGTAAGGTGGCAACACGAGGGATCAGATACATTAAGAATAAATAACATTAAAAAAAACTACGGATTGTTTTATACCCTTTTTAGAAAGGAAATTTCGGAAATTTTGTTAGCTTCACCTATGTATTTTTGACATTCTGCAAAACGACTGCATTTTGTAAACAAACAATATGAAAGCCGAAAGAATGGAAAAATTGTGCACAGTTATTTAGGCTAGCTAAACAGCTGAAATTGCCCAGAAATTGGAGACTGAACTGCCCAGGAAACATTGACGATGATTCGGAAGCCTCAAGCTAATCATCAGAGTGGAACTTGCGCCCGGAAAATGTGTGGTAAGATTTTGAAGACCATCAAGAGGAATCCCAATCTGTCGGACCGTGATTTGGCCAGAAAATTCGTTGCTGCCCGTAGTACCGTGAGGAGAATTCGACTCCGGGAAGGAATCAAGTCTTATCTCGAGCTAACAAACAGCCAAACCGAACCATAAAACAGAATAGTGTGGCCAAAATCCGTGCTCGAAAGCTATACGACCGGGTACCAACCATGTTCGACGGGTGCCTTCTTATGGACGATAAAACCTATGTCAAGGTTGACTTCGGGCTGAAATGCCAGGTCAAAAATTTTACTTGGCAACGCACAGTAGTCCAAAAGGGCGAAAAGTGTAACTTTTTTCCTAGTGTCTTTTGTTTTCATTTTATCAGTTGTGGTCTTCAGCACAATCTAAAACTGTCGAAAGTTAGTCATCGCTTACTATAATGAAAATAAAAATAATAACTTTTTTGTGAGGCTCGCGAGTTCGCTAAAGGCTCGATATACGTTCATTTTTTTTTGTTTTCGTTGATAGACACATAATTTCCTTGGCAAAGTTATAGAAAATCTAAAGATAAACAATTTTGCTGAAAAAATGACATTTCTATCTTTTTTGAGTGCACCGCTATAGAGCATTTTTCTTGGAAATTCTTTAAAAATAAGTTTTCCATATTTAGCGTATGTTGGTTGCATTTTACAAGAGTATATGGTTCTAGGCGATTATTGAAAGACTTAAAACACATGTTTTTGCAGAAGATTGCAAATCTCTAGGACCCTTGCTTACAAAGTTATCGCTTATCTAAGCTTTATTTTTCCTTAACTTCGCGAGCCAAAAGCGATAACTTTGTAAAGGTTATAGAGATTTGCAATCTTCTGCAAAAACGTTTATTCTGAGTCCTCCAATAATCGCCTAGAAGCATATATTCCTGTAAAGTGCAACCAACATAAGCTAAGTATGAAAAACCAATTTTTAAAGGAAAATGCTCTATAGCTCTGCACTCAAAAGAGATAGAAATGTCATTTCTTTAGCAAAGTTGTTCGCCTTTATATTTTCTATAACTTTGCCAAAGAAACCATGTGTCTATCTACTAACATGGATGCTTGCCGTACTTTCATTTGGGTGGCTGGGGACAAGCGGAACCCATACAAGTTTATAGTACTCGACTTAAGCTTTAAGATGAAGCGCTGATTTCATAATTCCGCTTGCCCCATTTTACCCCATGGGCTCGCGAAGCTATGGAAATTTTAAACTTGAATATATGATAACTTAGAAAGTAAAAGTCCCAGAGATTTTCGATCTTCTGCAAAGCCGTGAGTTTTGAGAGCTTCGACAATTGGCTAGAACATTGTATTCTTTTTTTTTTTGAAACGATGGTTCTACAATTGATGAAGGGACGGTAGGGGACAGAAATGAAAATTTTTTGGTGAAGGAGGGGAAGAGCGGAAAGGAAGGGGGGGGGGGGTATTGGTAGCTATGCTTGACAAGTAGTCATTTTGACTCCTACCTTTTGTTCAATGCTAGAAGGTGCATGAGTCGAACCAAGCTGTAATCTGAGATTATAACCGGATTCGAACCCACAACACCCGCCAGGGCATGCGGTTCGCTGGTACTTGTACCTTTGAACCATAGAGGCGCTGGACCCCCAATTCCCCCCCCCCCTTCCTTTCCGCTGTTCCCCTCCTTCACCAAAAAATTTTCATTTCTTTCCCCTACCGTCCCTTCATCAATTGTAGAACCATCGTTTCAAAAAAAAAATATTAATATATGTATGACCTCATTCCAAGGTCAAGACTAAAAACTTGAGATTAGTCTATTGTATTCTTGTAAAATGAAACTAACAAAAGCTAAGTATGAATAACAAATTTTCAAAGAAGTTTGAAAGAATATGCCCTATAGTTCAGCACTCGATAAAGATAGATATTTTATTTCTTCAGAAAAGTTGCTTGTTTTTACAATATTTACAACTTTGCCGAAGAAACTATTTCCTAACACAAAAAAGTTTTTTTTTTATTTTCATTATGGTGAGCAATGACGAACTTTTGACAGTTTTAGATTAAGGGGGATATTCATACGAACAAAAGTGCTGAAGACCGTAAATGATAAAATGAAAACAAAAGACACTAGGAAAAAAGTTTCACTTTTCGCCCTTTTGGACCACTGTGCATTGGAGTCCCATAATTGGTCCCATAAAGATGCGTCAGAGCGTGAAAGCATACCGACCAGAAAAAGCTGCAATGAAATCAAATCTTTCGAGAAGAAAAACTGCTGCCTGAACGGGCAGAGGACTAGGCGCAGTTAGAACAGCTGCATCATTCTTAGGAAAAGCGAAAGTTCTACTGGAAACTGAACTGGAAGCTTCCCGCAAAGGCTTTGTGTGCCAAGCTGTAGCTACAGGTGGAAGAACCACTTCGATGAACGCTTGAATAATGCCTAGGCGGAGAACCAGGGCGGCAGGGAAAGTAATTTCGACGGTACAAAAATCGTAGAAGAGAGCACCTCTTCGAAAGGCGAAGTTAAGATGGTCATCAAAGGCTATAAATCGTCTGGGATCGCTGGCGTCGGAGTGGAGCTTACTAATTAGGCAGGGAGAGATGACTACTTGGTGGTACAGCTCCTGATGGTAAGAATATTGGATACAGATTCATTGAAGGACGCACCAAATATTTACACCGCAGCAGCTCCTCCAAGTCTACAAATACATAGTTTCCATGCACATAAATATCATTAATTTTAAGACTGCGTGCGATAATATCAATCGTAAAGAGGTATGGATAATTATGCCGGCTGAGGTACGCAACCTCGGTTGTCGTACGCTAACAAGAAAGGGGGCACAGTGGCTCCCGCCCACATTAAGATGGCCTCCCCGTCAGCGGGATAAGGACCTTAGGTTATCACCCTACTGTACCGGAAAACAAAAAGTTAATGAAAACGAAAGAAGAAATCTTTGTGGTAATTGTCGTGCCACTGTTGGTTTTTTTACCAAAACGTGTGTGGATTACGGACTTAAATTTCATCATTCAAATTGGCTCGATGAAGAATGATGAACTCATTGCGGTTTCTACTAAATGCATTAATGCGATTCCAATCTGCAATATGCTCGAACAAATATGGGTAAGGGTGAAGTTGCCTAGTTAAGCGATATATATATATATATATCGCTGTCATTTGTAATCAGAGGCGTAGCGTCATATTGTGACACCCTTGGCGAAGACCCGATTAGGCACTCCCTCGTTTCTTAAATCAGTGTTCCTTCCAAGTTTATTATTTTCGATAAGATTTTAAACCACCAACCAGAATCTGCACCATTTTTGGACTACAATTTTTATCAGATTTGGACTAGATTCTGGACCAGATATTAGACCAAATTTTGGGCCCAACCCCAAATTTTGGGCCAGGACCAGATTCTGGACCACATTTTTATCAGATTTTGGACCACATTTTTAATGAGACGCTGGTCCGGACCACATTCTGCATCTGCATCAGATTCTGAACCAGGTTTGAGACCCCTTGTTTATCAGATTTGAGCCATATTTTTTACATTTTGAACCTCATTTTCGATCCGATTCTGGACCTAAACTAGATCTTCGAACTATATCAGATTCTAGGCCAAATCTTGGACCACATTTTTATCAGATTTGGACCAGATTTTGGATAACATTTTGAATCACATTTTTTGTCAACCGCACTTTTTAACAGATGTTGGACCAATTTTGAATCAAATTTGGGTCCGAAACTGGACCATAATATAAACCGGATTTTGGCCCACATTTTGAATCAGATTTTAAACCAGCAATCAGATTTTGGATTAGATTTTGGATCCAGATTCTAGAACCTGCTGTGCTGAACCTGCATCAGATTTTGGACCAGATTTAGGACGATTCCTATAGATTTGAAATTTAGTTTTGATCTCGTTTTGGACCTCATTTTGGATCAGATTCCGGACCCGCACTACATTCTAGACCAGAACCAGATCTTTTAGCTGCATCAGAATCTTGACCAGATTTTGGACCACATTTTTATTAGATTAGGACCAGATTTTGGATAAGGTTTTGGGCCAGATGGTGGACCTTGTACACAGTATGTGTGGGTATGAAATGGAGAGAGTTACCTGGAAGGAGCGTCAAACATAGCTCTGGCTCTCTCAAGCTCCCACCTGGCGCCTCCACGCAGATCTAAGTCAAATGATGACGGTCGATGGCCTTACCCGGAAATGCTTCATGTACTTACTGAAGCAGCTAAGCTAGGAGGTGCGAACTAGAGCGCCTGTTCTCCAGGTGAGGGGCGGCTCACACAGCGTCTGTCTCGTAACGGGCGGCTGAATATGAAATGCTGTATCCCGCAAGCTATACCTAAGATGGCAGACCCATCAGCGGGATGTAGGTATCGCGACCCCGGTGAGGTAGTATACCGAAAACTCAATTACCACGAACAACGAACAAAGAAATTCAGGACGGAACAATCGGTATAGGACACGGCAAGGGACAAGGAAACGATTAAGGGATAACGATTGGAAACTTGGTACCTGGAATGTCCGAACTCTCCATGAACCGGCACGGGCTGGCTTGCTTGCTCGAGAGCTGCATCAACTCGGAGTGGAGATCGCTGCTATTCAGGAAGTTCGGTGGCCAAATTCCGGAGAAAGGGAGTTCCGTGCAGTAGACCCTATTGCAGGCACTTCTTTTAAGTACCACATCTACTACAGTGGCGGTAAGAAAGCTGAACATGGAGTCGGTTTCGTAGTGTTGGGAAAACAAAAGCAACGAGTTATCCGGTGGAGGCCCGTAGATGACCGTATATGCGTGTTGAGGATTAAGGGCAAATTCTTCAACTATAGCCTAATCAACTTATACGCACCGACAAATGATAAATCCGATGATGCTAAAGACGAGTTTTACGACAAGCTTGAGAGGACCTATGGAGAGTGCCCAAAACACGACGTGAAAATCATCATCGGAGATGCAAACGCGCAGATCGGGAGGGAGGAATTCTTCCGTCCAGTTATTGGAAGACATAGCCTGCATCTGTCGACCAATGATAACGGTCTGAGGCTCATAAATTTTGCCGCGGCCAGAGGGATGGCCATCTGTAGCACCTACTTTCCACGTTTGAATATTCGGAAACAAACCTGGAGGCATCCAAATGGAGACTCTAGCTCTCAGATCGATCATGTCTTGATTGACGGTCGACACTTTTCGGATGTTATCGATGTACGGTCTTTTCGTGGACCAAATATCGACTCTGACCACTATCTCGTAGTGAGTAAGATTCGCGCAAGGCTGTCGAACACGGCGAAAGCTCGCACTGAAAGGACGCTGCGTTTCAACATCCAGCGGTTAACGGCAGACGGCGTTGCAGTGGAGTACGCCAGGAAGCTTGACCAGCGAATCGCAGAACAGCAGGTAGAAGAAGAAGATATAAATGGGCTGTGGAGGAACATCCATGGTGCCATCCAAACAACAGCGAGAGAGGTGGTAGGCACGACGCGTGGAAGACAGCGTAACAGCTGGTTTGATGCCGAATGCCAGAGAGTGACAGACGAAAAGAACCAGGCCAGGAGTCGCATGCTCACTGCGGCAACGCGTCAAAACAGAGAGAGATACAGAGAGACTAGAGCTGCGGAAAAAAGAATCCATCGTCTAAAGAAACGCGAGTACGAGGAGCACGTGCTTGCCGGCGCAGAGGAGCGATACGCCAGCAACGACACACGGAGTTTCTATAAAACGGTGAGAAGCAGGAATTTTGCCATGCCTGTGATGTGCAATGATAGTGCTGGCAACCTGCTTACCGACAAAACGGCGGTAGCAGCCAGGTGGAAGGAGCACTTCCAGACACTATTGAATGGAGAGGTAAATGAGGAGATCAGCAGGGACAGGATAGAAATTGTAAGCGATGGTCAAGCTGTGGAGCCACCAACACAGGAAGAGGTTAAGAAGGCAATCAGTGAGCTGAAAAACGGTAAGGCTGCTGGGAAGGACGGTATCCCGGCTGAACTTCTAAAAGCGGGGAGCGAGCGGCTGTACGAAGCAATCCACCGGATCATTGTCAGGATCTGGGAGGAAGAACAAATGCCGGAGGAGTGGTTGGATGGCCTCATTTGCCCAATTTTCAAAAAGGGACATCGAATGGAGTGTAAAAACTATCGAGGAATTACATTGCTCAATTCTGCCTACAAGGTGCTTTCCCGTATCCTGTTCTGCAGACTGAGACCGTTAGCGGAGTCCTTCGTCGGCGAGTACCAAGCGGGTTTTCGTGAGGGTCGCTCCACGACGGATCAGATGTTTACCCTGCGCCAGTTGCTAGACAAGTTCCGGGAGTACAACTTGCAGACACACCATCTGTTTGTGGATTTTAAAGCGGCGTACGATTCAGTTAAACGACATGAGCTGTGGCAGATAATGCTAGAACATGGTTTTCCGACGAAACTAGTTACGCTGATTCGTGCGACGCTGGATGGATCCAAATCATGCGTTAGAATAGCGGGTGAGACCTCAGCTGCTTTCGTGACGTTGGATGGACTGAAGCAAGGGGACGCACTCTCTAACCTGCTATTCAACATTGCCTTGGAAGGTGCATTACGAAGAGCAAACGTGGAAAGGAATGGAACTATCATCACGAAATCTCACATGCTTCTTGGTTTTGCGGATGACGTCGATATCATCGGAATCAACCGTAGAGCAGTAGAAGAGGCCTTTAGGCCCTTTAAAAGGGAAGCAGCGAGATTGGGACTTACCATTAATACCGCCAAAACGAAGTACATGGTTGCTGGTAGGGAACGTGGGAGCTCAAGTGGTGTTGGTGCCGAGGTGGAGTTAGATGGGGAACGATATGAAGTAGTGGAGGAATTTATATACCTTGGTACACTCGTGACATGTGACAACGATGTAAGCCGCGAAGTGAAACGACGAGTTGCAGCCGCGAATCGGGCTTTCTACGGATTACGTAGCCAGCTGAAGTCCCGTAGTTTGCAAATTCGCACAAAACTGGCGCTCTACAGAACACTAATCCTCCCGGTGGCCCTTTACGGACACGAATCATGGACGCTAAAGGAAGCTGATCGGCGAGTGCTTGGGGTTTTTGAGCGTAAAATTCTGCGATCTATACTTGGTGGCAAAATGGAAAATGGAGTGTGGCGCAGACGCATGAATCACGAGCTGTACCAAGTATACAAATATGCTGATATAGTGAAGGTAGTGCAATGTGGCAGGCTGCGGTGGGCTGGACACGTGGCCAGAATGCCCGATGAAAGAGTAGCCAAAACTATTTTTAGCAGAGAACCAGGAAGAGGCCGTAGACTCCGAGGCAGACCCCGCACCCGGTGGGTGTGTGCTGTCGAAGACGATGCACGTTCAGCTGGTGTTCGTGGGGATTGGAGAACGGCAGCCCAGGACCGACGGTACTGGAGGACTATAATTCGTTCGGCGCAGGATCGGTAACGGACCGTTGCCACTAAAGTAAAGTAAGTAAGGTGGACCTTGTTCCGATTCAGGACCACGTTTTTTATCAGATTATGGACCAGATTTTGGGAAATATTTTTGACCAGTTTTTAAATTAGATTCTAGACCTGAACCGTATTTGGACCTGGACCTCTTGCCATCCGGCTAATATTGAACAATAGTCCAGCTTCGGCGAAGGAGAACCTTCGAGCCACCATTCCGAACCAGGAACTACACACAGAATGAGCCTACGTCACGCTTCATGAATACCTACAATGCACTCCAGGAAATTGCCACCATTGATATGAGCCCAGATACAATTATACGTAAGCTTAGATTATATTTTAGAGAGCAGTTGTTTTAGTATCTTTATTGTTTATATGTATTATGTTTATGTTTTGTAACTAAGTTAAGATTGGGTAACGGGCTCAAAGCCTATATTCAAATACACAGAACACAATACTAGATTTTGCACATTTTTTATCAACTTTTGTTCCAGAATTTGTAACAAACTTTAGAACAGATTTTACCTAGATTCTGGACCAGATTTTCAACTATATTTTTGATTAGACTTTGACCATATTTTGGACCAAAATTTAGACTTCCATCATAATCTGGATCAGATTTTGTACTGCATTTTTATTGGACCAGGTTGTGGATGTTTTGGACCACATTTTTGATCAAATTCTGGATAAGATGTGGGACCAGATTATGGACCACATTTTTATTAGATTTTGGTCCAGATTTTGGATCAAATTTTGGGCCAGATTTTCAAACTGAGCCAATTGTAAACAAGATTTTAGACCACATTTTTCATTAAATTTTGGACCTAAAGCAACTTTTGGACCACATTTTCAATCAGATTTTAAACGAACAACCAGATTTTGGATCAGATTATAAACCAAATTCTGGACCTGGACCGTATTTTGAACCTGGATTATATCGTGAACGATTTTTTTATCAAATTTTGCTCCAGATTTTAAAACAGATTTAAGCTAGAATGCGGACCACTTTTTGGACCTCATTTTTTATTAGATTTTCCAGAGTCAAAGCGTAACATTGTGGCGGTCCTGGCGTTGACCCGATTTAGCGCACTCCCGCCAGAGCGTGTGGCTCACTGGAACTTATACCTTTGAACCATAGAGGCGCTGGACAAAAGGAGACTACGCAACCCCTCTTATTAAGGTAGCGACGTATCTGGTTGGGTTATTTTTAGACTCAAATTGTGCCTCTTCCTCCGTCTACTGTAGAAACCATCGGCGAGAAGCTTTAATCTAACTTGTTTTTACTGTCAGGACAACGACACTGTGCAGGCCCTTACGACTTGCAAAGTATTGCGCGTGACGCTGTTCGTCCGTCAGCGAGCCACACGTCGTAAAATGTCACTTGGTTTTCTCCGAAAACCCGCGCTGAGAATCGTGGCTAACACGCTCTTCAACAAGCAAATTTTTTGTTCAGCGTTACAGGAACAGCAAAATCGCAACGTTCCAGAATGAACTCTTTGAACGAGAAATTTCTTCCATCTCAAGGCACGAAGAATTATCCGGAGGGACAATTTAACCGAGAAAGGTACACGGTAGCTTTTATTAGTGTGTATAAACAAACTAGTTGTAGCCTGCGTGCGTCGCTTCGCGCCTAATTGAAAGTAAATCGGAGGTACCCAACCTAATTTTCTATAATTTCGGCGAAAAAACACTTTTTTGCTATGATAATCTAGATTCACTATAACGGAGATAACCGGAATGTATGACCAAAATGTTCAAAAGTACCCCTAACGCCATGTAAATCTGTGAAGTACACTTTGCGTCCTGTCAGGCGTCTGGTTTTCTTTACAGACGGAATAAGGCTGTAATATTATTAGGTTTCGGAATTTGTGTTGGTGAATCTTATTATCTACCATGGAAGGTATCCAAACTGACCTAGTTTCACCAAAATGGTCGAATTCAGTCGAAGTCAGTCTGCCTGGAGACTTGGCGCACTTAAAGATCACTTTATAAAGTGGTTAAGCTTTCTAGTGTATTTCACTCGATTTTAACAATGAGGAAAATGTCTAAGTACCAGTGGAGCATGCTTTAAATAGCTTATTTCCGAGTTCATTTTTTAACGTAAGATTACGTCTGACGGGCCTGCCATTCCAAAAAAAATCTAAAAATGCAAGCGTCACAGAACGTTCCTAAGTTTTGATCGCTAATAACTCAGCGACTTGCCAATCGATTTTCAATATTTCCACACCAATCGTTAGGAAAATCTTCTAGGCATCAAGTCCGTTTAAGAATATGAAACGAAAACATTCTCCGATTTTGTCTTTCCTTGTTGACAATATAAAATAACTCGTCTCTAACAAAAGTATTATTTGCAGAATTTTTACTGGGTTTCAAACCTCTGAGCCCATAACAATTGGTTATTCCCAGTATACTGAATAAAAATGCTTGTAATATGTATATATAATTCATCACCCTTCAAAAATTATGCTCCCATAATTCCATTACAAAAAAAAAATTATTCCACATTTTTTGCTAATTCAGTTGATTTCAGCCTCTCCCGCTGGAAGACTTCCTGAAATGAATAATTTACCATAGAATTACCCACCTAAATCAACAGTCAAAGAGTAAAGGCAGAAAAAAAGTTCAGCCCTACTTTTAATTCACACATACACACACATACACACTCGTACGTGTGCAACCTTCGCTACAGTTTGACGACCAACGGCAAATGATGCCGCCGCCGCTGCCACCACCAGAGTCACAGATGTTTGCTCAAATTTCCTTTCATTGCGGTTAGTTCTATCCGTCCGTCTATCTTCTGCCGGTGCGTTCGGTTCGGGGGGGGGTGTGTGTATGTCCGGGTTGGCGATGATGGCAGTGGGAGCAACTTCCTTTCATTGCTCCGCCGACCGCAGCTCCAAGCCGGGAAGGAGGAGGAGGAACACATATGGATAACTGTACTTAGCTCGAATATCACTTATGACTCTATCTATATATATTTCTCACCCCCACTCCCGGTAACCCCAACCTTCACCCCCCGCCCACCCGGACCCGGGACGAAGCTCGGGCAAGCGTGTGTGATTCCGAGATGTCTGTTTTACTTTCTTCGCCACTCTCCAACAGCGAGAACTCAAACAAAAGCGGCGGCTGCGGGTGAATGGTTTGCTATAATATGGCAGTGATCACACGATTGCACATCGGGGGGGTGGGGAGCACAACCGCAGCGGATGGGAAAATTAAATCAGGAAAGTCTACTACTTCGGGGGAATCCGGAGCACTGTGGAAGCAAAAGTCAAAAACTAAACGGAATAAGCCAGAACCAGAGCTGTAGTGGGTCGGTGTCGGGTGTGGGGTTCAAATTCGGACGGGAGTGGGTAGGTACTAGGCATGCATTTCTAATCAGAAGCTCACGACGACAGGGGCTCTGTTGTGTATGTGTGTTTTTAGGTTGGAATTGAATCGATGCATGCAGGCACTTCCGGTCGAAAGTTTTTTTTTCCTGTTTGCTATACTCGATCGGTTTCGTCGAGAAACTTTTGCCCGTTCGTGTAAATTCTGTTGCAACATCGACCTTGCCGGGGCAACCCGGCATCGGCAGTGGTCCTTTTTAGAACAAACCGGAAGTGCAAAGCAATGAAAGGCAAGAACTAGCTGGATTTTCCGCTTCTGATTGAACGGTCAGTAAGCAGCAATCTCTTTTGTGAGGTTTAACGGGTGGAAAATGATTGGGAAATGAACATGCTCATTGAATCGTTCTCGGTCTCGTATCATATAAGGATGAGTTGTGTTGTTGATGGTGAAAAGGATGAGTGCATTGCCATTTGGTGTGGCCGGCCCCCCGTAGGCAGCAGGTGTCCGGCTGATGCGGTGATGCTGGTAAATACATTTAAAAATTGGTTTATACAAAACGCGTTTCAGCGGGTCAGCGCACTCGTCTAAACAATTTGCTATTGGTAAATTCGTTTTCTCTCTCTGGGCTGATTATTTGAACCAAAAAAATAGATTTTGCCAATTTGTTTTACAAAGATTTACAAAATAAAAGGAAGAAAGGTGTTGAAGACATTTACAGAGCACACGACATCACAACTAAAGGTGAAAATCATAACAGAGGAAACTAAAAAAAACAGAATGGTTTCCGGAATTTTTACAGTGAAAAGAGAGAAAAGGATCGACATCGATTTTTTGCTTGAATTACAGATATTGTTTGGGAGTTTTTAAACAGTTATAGTAGTAATAGTAGTTGGTAGTTGGTAATAGTTGGTTTTGGATTGGTTTTGATTTTGATTTGTTGTTCTTAGTCAAAATTTTTACCATGATTACAGCGCCGCCCGCTATTATAACACGGGCAGTATGGGAGACTTGTCCCTCACCATTGCGCGCGATACACGTGTAATCGCCGATGTCTTCGTGTCGAATCGTGCTAATCCGTAGCTCGGTACCATCGTTAAAGATGCCAACAGTAGAAGACGGATCCACTGGGTTGGCATCTTTGTACCACAGGATCTCTGGTGTCGGGGTGCCATCTGCCTGGCAGTTTAGTATTATAGAATCGCCTGAAAGAACAGAAGAAACAGTGGACTGATTAGACAAACATATTGATGATTTTGTTTATTCTACAAGATTTCAATTCTCTCTAATTATTGGTAGCATTCAAAACGACCAAAGACTGAGTGCCTATTTCTGAACAAAAATAGTCATCTTCCGATGAAGTCTTGCACAAACGGTTTGACGGCTGTTTAAGTTTAATATACATGCAAATTAGTGAGCGCGAGATTGAGTCCTTTTGATTCTGTGAATAGCTTTAAGAGATCTTCATCGGCGAAAGAGCTGCCGCCGTAAAGAGTTTCCACAGTGTCCTTCACGCTTCGCACTATGCGTTCCCACATGCCGCCCAATTGGTGCCGTTGACGAAGAACACCTCCACGGGCGACCTTTGTTTAAACGAATATCCCGGAAAGCACCACATTATGCACATTATGCTTATTATGCAGCCCATGCCAATACGAACGTGTATATTTCGATTTGATGGCAGGTGGAACTCTTCACCATGACATGTACACTCTTAATATATTAATTGTAATATTGATATTTCGCAGGTTGCAGTATAGGACAAGAAGAAATAGTATTGTTCCTGTTTTTTCCCGCACAGTTCGACAGTTCCAAATACGATTTCTGTAGTGAAATAGACCTTCAAAATTCTTTACTACTGTCAAGCGAATAAAATTTTTCTTCATGATCAGGCTTTACTATTTTTACACGACTATTAAAAACCATTGTACATTTAAGTTTTGAGAAAACAAAACAAAACTACGATAAAAAGATGAATAAAATACGAAAATAAAGCTTAACGACGAAACGACGAAAGGTTGGCGTAGAGTCGATGAAATTACAATCAAAACTTGAGAAAAAACAACGAAATACGACAAAAAAACAAACAGATGTTTAGAAAGTGTCAAAAAGGAGACAGCTATGCAAAACGACGACGAAAAAACAAAAATGACGAAAAGACATTGTCTTGACAAAAACAGGACGATAAAAAACAATGCAAAGATGACAACAAAAAACGAAGAGAGGACCACAAAATGACGACAAAAAGGTGCCAACAACAACAAAAAAGCATTACGGTGGTGGAAAAAACGACGGAAAGATGACGAAAAATTGATGACCTGTGGAAATGTAACACAAACACGTGGAAAAAACACCGAAATAAAGCCAAACAAGCAACAAAGAATGCCAAAAAATACAATAAAAACGGCGAAAAACTATAAATAGATGCAAAAAGTTGGCAAAACAGTGAATAAAATGTCACAAAATGTCTGCAAATGCCCACAAAAACACGCCGTCAAACCAAAACTGCCACAAAAGACGATAAAATTACAACAAATTGCTGAAATGACGATGCCAGCAAGCCGACTGTGGAAAAGAACGAAAAGCAACTAACGGACGTGAAAAAGATTGCAAAAAAAACGACAAGGAGACGATAGAGATAGAGTAATATGACACTAGCTTTGCGATTAAATTGTTGAAAAATAATTGCAGCTGCGTGAAAATAGTTCCAGTTTCAAGCGAAGTTTTAGATTATACATTGAGTTTAGTTTCAAGCTAAATTTAGATCCAAATTGAATTCTAATTTCATACCCAATTTCAACACTAATTTCAAGTCCAATTCCAAAAACAATTTCAAGTGGAATTTAATTCCAAGTTAGAACCAGTGGAAAAAACACAGAAAAAGCACAGGAAAATCGTGAAAAAACTGCAGAAAAGGAACAGCAAAAGAGGAAAAAACGTGGGAGGAAACATAAGAAAAATTGGTATAGAATGAAAAATCGTAACAGAATGGGAGGGAAAACACCGGACGTAAAAAGAGAAAAAAGCGAAAAAACGGCTGGAAAAAGGAAATGAGGTGAAAAAGAGGAAACTGGACAGAAAAAAGGGGGAAAACGGAACAAATAAGGAGGAAAAACGTGATAGAAACGGAGAAACAGAAAAGAAAAAAATTCGGGAGCAAGAAAATTAAGAAACGAAACCAGTAAATGAGAAAAATTTAGACAACTAAAGACTAATGTGATGAAATGAAAACGTGACAGCAAAGGAGGATATGATATGAGAAAGTAAGGAACAGATGAAAACAAAAAATAGAAAAGGGGTTAACGGAACAGAAAATAAAAAACAAGGCTAGAAAAGAAGAAAAACGGGACTGAAATTGAGAGATAACGAAAAAATAGAACCGAAAAAACAGGAAAATCTGACTGAAAAAGGGAAGAAAAGGGACAGAAAAAGAGGAGAAAGAGAAGACAACGAACGAAAAAAAAGGAAAAACGAAAAAGAAAAAATCGTGACAGAAAGACTGGAAAAACGGAAAAGAAAAAGATAGAAAATAAGACAAGAAAAAGAAAACGGAACAAAAACCAAGAGAAAACAAAAGAAAAAGAGCGAGAGAGAGAGAGAGAGAGAGAGAGAGAGAGGCCGATAGAGGAAACGAGAAACAAGTGGAAAAACTACAAGGCATACAGCCCTAAGGGTTGTACGAAAGGGTGCCGTAGGACTATATCAGATCAAAGACTAAAGTGAACTGAATTTCTGGCATATGTATGATAATAAGGATCTGTGATGTTAAAAAGACGCAAAAAGAAAGATGCCAAAAAAGTCCACACGCCATCAAATCAAAACTGCCATAAAAGACGGAAAAATTCGCTGAAAAACCGAAACAAGACGATGCCAGTAAACCAGATGTGGACGAACGAAAAAAGACTAACAGACGTGAAAAAGATACCGCAAAAAACAACAGGAAGACACAACAAAAAAGGACAGAGTACACACTCTGACCTTCCCATACTAAGGCACGTGCTCCATCTTCTGTTTAAAACTTGATATAAAAATAACAATTTCTGTCATCCAGAAGTCCGCACTTTTTAACTTAATATGCCATTATTTTTGCGATGAAACTATTGAAAAATAGTTGCAGTTGCGTAAAAATTGTTCCAGCAGAAATCGTGAAAAAAACTGGACAAATGGAATAGTAAAAGAGGAAAAACGCGGGAGAGAAACATAAGAAAAATTGGTATAGAAAGAAAAAACGTAACAAAATGGGAAGGAAAACACGGAACGTATAAAGAGACAAAGAGGAAAAAACGGGAGCAAAAAAGGAAATGAGGTGAAAAAGAAGAGACTGGACAGAAAAAGAGGGCAAACGGAAGAGAACAGACGAAAAAAGAGGAAAACAACAGAGAAAGTTATAAAATGGAAAACGAAAAACGACAAGAAAAGGAGATGGAAAAAAGAGTTCGAAAAGGACGGAAACTTTAAGATTTAGAGATAGTCTGTCCCCTGCTCTGCGGGAGCGAAAAATAAGAAAAATATGCATGAAAAGAAAAATCTTAACCGAATGGGAGGAAAAACACGGGACTTAAAAAGAAAAAAAAGTGAAAAAACGGCAGGAAAAAATGAGGTAAAAAAGAGGAAACCGAACAGAAAAAGTGCGACCAAATTAGGAGGAAAAACGTAATAGAAACGGAGGAATCGAAAAGAAAAAAAATCGGGAGCAAGAAAATTAAGAAACAAAAGCAGAAAAAATGAGAAACAACGAAAAAACGACGACAGAAATAGAACAGAAAAAAATGAAACTAGACTGAAAAAGGGTAGCAATGGGACAGAAAACGAAGAGAAAGATGAAACAACGGACAGACAAAAGGCAAGAGAACGAAAATGGAACAAAAAACAAGAGAAACCAAAAGAAGATAAACGCGCGCGCGAGGGAGAGAGAGAGAGAGGCCGATAAAAGAAACGAGAAACAAGAGGAAAAATGGTTAGTTAGAGAAGGTTGGAACAAAGCGGAAATGGGAGAATGGAACATAAAACATACAAGAAAAACGGACTAACAAGGTGTAAAGGAAAACCGGAGAGCGAAGAGCATGAAAAGGAACCAAACTAGCAAAAACGTGACAGAGAAGAAGAAAAAACGGAGCATCTGGAACAGAAGAAACGGAACAGACCAAGACGAAAAACGAGAAGGATAGATTAAAAATAAAAAGAGCTAGAAGGTAAGTTAGAGTTAATTAAAGCTAGAAAAGGACGAAAACTGTAGAAACTATAGGATTTAGAGATACTGCTCCCCAGAAAAAGAAGCAAAAAAGATGAAGAAATAAAACAGAAGGGGAAAAAACGTCAACGGAGAAAAACGTGACAAAAACTTAACAAACATAAGACCAAAACAGCAAAAAAGCGTGAGAGAAAGAGAATAAAAACTGGTTTGAAAAAAAGAAAAACGAAAGAAATACCGTGATAGAATGAGGGAAAAACGGAGCATAAAAAGAATCGTGGAAAGGTATAAAACGTGAGGGAAAAGGAACGAAAACGAGGCAAAAAACGAGTACACAGACAGAAAATGATTGATAACGAAGGAGGAAAGAAGCAAAACGAGAGGGAAAAGTAAGGAAAATCATAAATAAAACGAAGAAAATAAGATAAGCTGGACAGAGAAAAGGAAAAATAAGAAATATGGAGAAAATCGGGAAAGAAAAAGAAAAAAATTACGAAAACAGAAGACGGAAAATAAGCGTGACAGACAAGGAGTGAGACCAAAACCTATTTAGAAAAAAGACGGTACAGATGAATACGAATAACGGAAAAACGAAAAAGCGAAAATCGGAGCCGAAAAAAAAGAAAAAAATCGAAACGCGACGAAAAATGACAAAAAACGAGATTGGGAGCGGGGTCAATCGAACAGAGAAAGAGAAAACAACGGACAGAAAAAAGTAAAAATGAGAGAAAAAGAGGGAAAACGGGACAAAAAGCGGAAGAATGGGGCTGGTAAAGTAAAAAACGGAACAGAAAAGACGTAAAACGAGAATAAGACGAAAAATGTCGTATCCGGTTTTGAAGTTATATAAGTTATATGAAATTGGCATTGGACAAAAGGTAGGAGTCACAACGACAACTTATTAAGCGTAGCTAACAAACCCCCCCCCCCCCTCGCCCTTCCACTGTTTCAAAAAATATTAATGTCCAATGTCAAAATCAATTTCAAGTTCAATTGCAGGTCCGATTTAAAGCCCAGTTTCAAATCTAATTTAATTCCAGTTTCAGGTCCATTTTAAATTCTGATTTCAAGTCCAATTTCAAGTACTATTTGAATTCCAACTTCAAGCGTAATTTCAAATGTTTTTCCAACTCTTATCTCTAGTCCAATTTAAATCCAATTCATGTCCTACTTCAAGTTCAATTTCGTCCTTAATTTTAAACCCTATTCCAGGACTAATTCAATTCCAATTTCAAATAAAACCTTCAAATCCTGTTTCAAGTTCAAAGTAAAACTTTCAATCCGAATTACTCTACATTTAAGTCCAATTTCAATCCAGTAATAAATAACCAGGTAATAAATAGAGACTCGCCATCCTAAAATTTCTCCGTTTTCCAGTCCAAAACGTTGTTCTGAAAGATTGAGTGCCCCACCTTTTGTTTACGTTTAGTGAGTTACCTAACGAAAAAGGACGAAATTTTTTTAGCCATTCCTTCAATCGAAACACTTTGTAACGGTGAAACAAAGGCAATGATATTATATTTCATAAAAAAAACAGAACCAAATCCATAAACCCGAGAATGGCATCAATTGGGCGGCACGTGGGAAAGCATTGTGCGAAAAGTGAAAGAGGTCATAAAAACACGGCCGCTCCCTTACCAACGCAGTTCTGTTAACGTAGATTGACTCATAAACGCTTTTTCACTCACCTACATGCCTGCAGACTTAGGCAAATCATGAAGCTAGCGATTAATGAATCACATTATTTTTGGCGACTCGTCCAGGGTCCGGCAACCACGTGCCGCTCCCTGAGCCTGTCAGCTTGACTGAAGCAGCCTTTAGAAGATGATGAAGCGTGAAAATGTTTGTGACAGAGTACATATTTTGCACTTTTGGTATACAAGTCAAGACAGGAAGTGACCGTAGAGTGGAGCGAGCCATGGTGCACAAAAAAAAAAACAACCTGTAACCCAACTATCACTAATTTTTTAGGCAAGGAATCTTTTTTCTGCTTGCTGCTTGCAGCAAACGTCGATAATGGATAGTTCCTGCTGAACTCAATTGTCCTGACCGTACCACTCACTGTGCGGGGACGAATTCGTAGCCACCGATGGATAGATCCCTTTGGCGGAGCAATATACATTCAGCCCGCGGCTCACAGTTCTCGGATGCAGCATCCAACATGGAGGCTTGTAGTATCCGAGACTATGTTCCTCCCAGCAAGTTGACTGGACAAAACGATAATTTGAAAAGATTGCTGTGGATTGGTCATCTGTGATTTATGTTGAATTTTATAAATTTAAATTTTCAATTAACTAATGGTTTCCAAATTTCTAGCAAAATCAAAATAAATTTACAGTAAATAAAATGCAAACTGCATACTCACCTAAATTAACGTAAATGATATCCTCCGGCGTTACGCTGAAGCGCGGTGGAGCGTGCACATCCAGATGGAACCAGGTGCCGTTCTTGTGCTGCTTCGGCGGCCGGTTCAGGAACACTACCTTGCACTCGTACCAGCCCTGGTCCGTCTCGCGGATGCTGGTCAGGTTGAGCGAGGCCGCCCCGAAGCTCGAATCGGGCGAGGCTCTCGAAACGCGCCCCTCGTATCCTTCGCCGCTGTGGGTCGGGTAGCTTTCGTACCAGATGTAGATCGGAATTTCCTGACCCTGCACGGATGTCAATTCGTTCGATGAATAGCAGGAAAACAAAAACGACCGTTAAAATTAGTTGCTATTTGATCAATCAATCAGGAAATAAAACCGATGGACTCTTACTTATTGCGGGTATGATAGAGTCCACTAATCGATAGTACATATGCAAGAAGAAAATACGGAAAACAGAAATAGCAGAAAGAAAAGAGCATGCGGCATAGTGGTAAAAGTAGTTAAGTAGAAGAGAGAAAGAGTACGAAATGCTTGAACCTAAACTTGTATAGCTTGTAGTTTTTTATATAGTCTGGCTCAGAACACACAACGAATGAAATCTAAATATTGTTCTTCAACAATGTAAGCATAAATAACAAGAGAATAATACTCAGTCATGCTTTCTAAACGATTTACGGCCAAAAATCAAGTACTTATGCTTCGGACGTAGCTCTATTTGCCAGTACCTCCAGCAATGATGAATAAATTTCCCACTTGCTTCCTTTTGCCATTTTCCAATCTACTTTCGGTATAGCTTTTCAGAACGACCCTGCAGCTTATAATCATAATAATGTAGAAGTTTCATCGGCTCCGCATCATTCGCCCGCCCCCCCGTACCCTCGTACTGGCGGAACGACCATATGAACACCACAGCATACTGACATATCGAACGGTATACAGACCTTTGAAGGTTCATGGCAATTCGGCACTTATACTCTCTGTCCCCCCTACCCTTCGCACGGTTCGGCATAGTTCACCATAACTACCCAAAGCCCCAACGTTGTAGCCGTTTTGCGAACTTGGGGAGATACGCCCCAAACGTTGCTCCTAATAATCCGTGCGAATTCATTACGACAAGCGATGTCGGATCGGAACCGGCAGGCAGGATGCCACGGCCGTCGAATTTCCACACTGCTCCTGCTGCTGCTGCTGGCTGGTGCTGGGAATGGAAACATACAGGCCATGACCGAAACCAAACCGAAGCGATTGCTCAACCGCACACACACCACCACCACCAGCACCACGTAACTGTTGAAGCAGTCTGTATTCTGTACGGCGAATATATGTAAGGGAAAATTAATTCGAACAGCAACCGGGACAAACCGGGGGAGGCCCAAAGGGGCTGGAGCAGGGGCGAAAAGACTCATTAGCTCGTTTAAATTATCGCTGGCATTGAACGGTTACGGGTTGAGGCTACACAGAACGCGAGAAGTAGGTAATTCCTGCTATCCTTTCGCACGTCGCTCCACGCCGTTAATGCTCTCTCTAGTATAGCTACACAGACGCAGACGGTGGAGACGCACGGTTCCGGAACGAAGTGCGATTGATGGAGACGCACGCTTGTTTTTCATTAGCAGATCAAAGTAGGTACTGCAAACTTTGTGTTGGCCAGCTTCTGTCAGTTGGTCCGCGCAAGGTTTTTGGTTTTTATATTTACATCGTTAAAAAATGTGTGAATTTACGCCAAGATATAGGTGTGGATTTTGGGATCTCCATTTCGGTTAATAATTAAACTTAATGTTGTTCCACGCTTAATAAAGAAAACGCGCCTTAAAATAAAGAAGGTCATTCTTTATAGTCCTTTAACAGCTGTGAATCAACTCAACTAAAAACTGACTTTTTCATACTTGTAGACTAAGAACGATCCATATATAATGGTTGGGGACAAACTGCCCTGACATAGACAGAAAGTAGGACACAGAACTTTCAAAAGCATGCTTACAAGGTCTGGAAAAATCACGTACCTAACCTTAGGATGGAGGTTTTATTCTCATGTAATTAATTTACTAATTGCAAAAACATCGGTGTTCTGGGCTACACCATGAGATTTTTTACATTAAATGTTACGCCCTTAAATAAGAGGTAAAATAAGACTCGTAATTAGACTTATAATTGGCTTTAAAATTGAACTTGGAATTAGACTTAAAAATATACAAGAAATAGGACTTGAAATCAGAGGAAAAATGAACTTGAAATCGGAGTTGAAAGTGGATTTTCCTTGGACTTGAATTCGGATCCAAATTTTACTTGAATTTAGACATTAAATTAGACACGGAATTGGACTGAAAGTTAGACTTCAAATAACCTTCTCTAAAGGTTTTATTTCGAACCAAAAAAAATCGCAAGAGGAAGCCCGGCAGTCTGGAGAATTTATGTTGTTTGCCCAGAAGTTGTACAATCAGTAAATTTCAATTTCGATTGATTGGATCTAATTGGAAGTTCCGTTTCTAGAAAAATTTCATAATTAATTTTAAACTCCGATTTAATGTCCACTTTCATGTCGGAATTAATATTCAATCTCAACTCTAATTTTATGTTTAACTAGCTGACCCGACAAACTTCGTATTGCCACAAATTAGCCTGTGTTGTACATAAATCATGAATCTCGGATGATCTTTGTCATAATCTCGAGTTTTGCAAGCCCCACAGTGAGCGGCGCTTCCGACGGCGGGTCACTGGCAACACTCACGACCGTCTGGTCCTCAATGATCTAGTGTTACTATAGATAGTTTTTGTGGTCTTGTTATTGACTAATGTTTATGGAATAGTCTCGAATTTCTCGAGTTCGATTAGTTTTTGAGTTTCCCAAATTTTTTTTTGTATGAGAGTCCATATCCTCCTACCACAGGAGTGAGAGGTCTCTATCATAAAATAAACTCAAGACTCCAAAATCTCCCACATGCCAAATTTGATTCCATTTGCTTGATTAGTTCTCAAGTTATAAGGAAATTTGAATTTCGTTTGTATAGGAGCCCCCCCTCTTAAAGCGGGGAGGGGTCCTAAATCACCATAGAAAATATTTTTGTCCTCGAAAACTTTCACATGCCAAATTTGGTTTCATTTGCTTGATTAGCTCTCGAGTTATGAGGAAATTTGTATTTCATTTGTATAGGAGCCCCCCCTCCTAAAGTGGGGAGGGGTCCGAATTCACCATAGAAAATATTTTTGCCTCAAAAAATCTCCACATGCCAAATTTGGTTCTATTTGATTGATTAGTTCTCGAGTTATGAAGAAATTTGAATTTCATTTGTATAGGAGCCCCCCCTCCTAAAGTGAGGAGGGGTCCCAATTCATCATAGAAAAAAATTTTGTCTCCAAAAACACCCACGTGCCAAATTTGGTTCCATTTGCTTGATTAGTTCTCGAGTTATGAGGAAATTTGTATTTCGTTTGTATAGGAGCCCCCCCTCTTAAAGCGGGGAGGGGTCCTAAATCACCATAGAAAATATTTTTGTCCTCGAAAACTTTCACATGCCAAATTTGGTTCCATTTGCTTGATTAGTTCTCGAGTTATGAGGAAATTTGTATTTCGTTTGTATAGGAGCCCCCCCCTTTTAAAGCGGGGAGGGGTCCTAAATCACCATAGAAAATATTTTTGTCCTCGAAAACTTTCACATGCCAAATTTGGTTTCATTTGCTTGATTAGCTCTCGAGTTATGAGGAAATTTGTATTTCATTTGTATAGGAGCCCCCCCTCCTAAAGTGGGGAGGGGTCCGAATTCACCATAGAAAATATTTTTGCCTCAAAAAATCTCCACATGCCAAATTTGGTTCTATTTGATTGATTAGTTCTCGAGTTATGAAGAAATTTGAATTTCATTTGTATAGGAGCCCCCCCTCCTAAAGTGAGGAGGGGTCCCAATTCATCATAGAAAAAAATTTTGTCTCCAAAAACACCCACGTGCCAAATTTGGTTCCATTTGCTTGATTAGTTCTCGAGTTATGAGGAAATTTGTATTTCGTTTGTATAGGAGCCCCCCCTCTTAAAGCGGGGAGGGGTCCTAAATCACCATAGAAAATATTTTTGTCCTCGAAAACTTTCACATGCCAAATTTGGTTCCATTTGCTTGATTAGTTCTCGAGTTATGAGGAAATTTGTATTTCGTTTGTATAGGAGCCCCCCCTTCTTAAAGCGGGGAGGGGTCCTAAATCACCATAGAAAATATTTTTGTCCTCGAAAACTTTCACATGCCAAATTTGGTTTCATTTGCTTGATTAGCTCTCGAGTTATGAGGAAATTTGTATTTCATTTGTATAGGAGCCCCCCCTCCTAAAGTGAGGAGGGGTCCCAGTTCATCATAGAAAAAATGTTTGTCTCCAAAAACACCCATATGTCAAATTTTGTTCCATTTGATTGATTAGTTCTCGAGTTATGAGGAAAATTGTGTTTCTTTGGTACAGGAGCCCCCCCTCTTAAAGTGGGGAGGGGTCCTAATTTACTATAGAAAATATTCTTGCCCTCGAGAACCTTCACATGCCAAATTTGGTTCCATTTGCTTGATTAGTTCTCGAGTTATGAGGAAATTTGTATGGAAGCCCCCCCTTTAAAAGAGGAGAGGAGTTATAATTCCCCTTATAAAGAGGGGAGGGGTCTCAATTTACCATAGAATAAATTCTTGTCACCGGAAACACCCACATGCCAAATTTTGTTGTATTTGCTTGATTAGTTGTCGAGTTATGCAGAAATTTGTGTTTCATTTGTATGGGAGCCCCCCCTCTTAGTGGGGGGTGGGGTTTCTAACCGTCACTAAAACCTTTCCTGGCCCCAAGAAACCTCTACATGCATATTTTCATGCCGATTGGTTCATTAATTTTTGATTCTATAAGGAACATCCCGACAGACAGACAGACAGAAATCCATTTTTATATATAAGATTAATTAATTACGATTGCGAATTTGTTAAGCGATATTTAGGATCATTTTCGTACATTGATGTACGATTTTTTGCTAGCTGGGATGTCCGATTTCGTCCAATTGCTCACTTGGTAGAATTTCAATTCCTAGTAAAATTCTACAACCGATTTCTGCTCCGCTTTCAAGCACAGTGCAAACTCAATTGTAAGTCCAATTTGTATTTAATTTTAAGTATGATTTCAGGTCCATTTGCAAACGCAATTTCAAATTTATTTTCAAATCCAAATTCAAGTCCAAATTCAAACTGGGTTTGAAGTCCAATTTCTGGTTCAAATTGCAGTGAAGCTTCAAGATCAGATTGATCTAAATTTAGAACCAATTTTAGTTCCAACTTCAATATAATCAAGGTCAACTATACGCCCAAATCCAACTCCGGTTTCAAGTTCAATTGAGCTTCCAGTTTAAAAAAAATTAAATTTCATTTAATGCTGATTTCATACCAAATTACAAATAGTTTACGAAGTTTAAGTTAAAGTTTATATCCTTTATCTTTTGATTTTCAAATATAAAATTTTGATTTATAAGTATTAAGTGCTTATAAATTTTCATTATTCACTTTTCGCCATTTGACTTTCTGGTTTTCACTTTTGAGTAAAATTTTGGACTCGATTTTTGCTTCTTGACTTATGGATTCTGGCGTTCAACTTTTGGCTTACAAATTTTGCTATTTGGCATTCGACTATTGGCTTTCGATGTCTTAATTTACTTTTGAATTTCAACTTTTGACTATTTGCTATTGATTTTTGGCTGCGGGTTTGCACTTGGCACTTGGGACGCGGCATCTGGGACACTTGACACTTCGGACTTGGGAGTTGACGCTTGGGGCTTGGGACTTAGGACCTGAGATCTGGGACTTTGGATTTGGCACTTGGGACCTAAGACTAGGGCCCTAGGACTTGGGACTTTGAACATGGCATTTGGTACTTGGGGCATGGGACCTGGGACCTGGGACTTGGTACCTGAGACTTGGGACTTGACGCTTGGGACTTGGGACCTGGGGCCCGGGAGCTTAGGACTTGGAACTTGGGACCTGGGGCTTGGAACGTCGTACTTCGGACTCTGGACTTCGGACTCCGGACTTGGGACTTGCGACTAGGGACTTGGCACTTGCGACCTGAGACTTGGGACTTGGAACTTGGGATTTGGTACTTTGGACTTGGCAGTTGGGACTTGACACTTGGCGCTTGGGACCTGAGACTTGGGACTTGGGACTTGCACCAAGGATTTCGGACTTCGGAAACCGGATTCCGGACTTCAGACTCCGGACTCCAGACTTCGGATTTCGGTTTTGGGACATGCGACTAGGGACTTTGGACTTGGTACTTGACACTTGGCACCTGACATTTGGCACTTGAGAACTGAGACTTGGGACTTGGGATTTGGGACATGGGACTTTGGACTTGGCACTTGGGACCTAAGACTAGGGCCCTAGGACTTGGGACTTTGAACATGGCATTTGGCACTTGGGACTTGGGACCTGGGACCTGGGACTTGGTACCTGAGACTTGGGACTTGACGCTTGGCACTTGGGACTTGGGACCTGGGGCCCGGGAACTTAGGACTTGGGACTTGGGACCTGGGGCCTTGGATTTGGGACTTGGGACGTCGGACTTCGGACTCCGGACTCCGGACTTTGGACTTGGGACTTGCGACTAGGGACTTGGCACTTGAGACCTGAGACTTGGGACTTGGAACTTGAGATTTGAGACTTTGGATTTGGCACGTGGGACCTAAGACTTGGGCCCCAGTAACTTTGAACTTGGCACTTTGGACTTGACACTTGGCGCTTGGGACTTGAGAATTGGTACTTGGAACCTGGTACCTGAGACTTGGAACTTGGAACTTTGGACTTAGCACTCGGCACTAGAGACCTGGGACATGAGACTTGAGACTGGGGACTTCGGACTTGGCTCTTGGGATTTGGTATTTCGGACTTAGGACTTCCGACTTGGGACTTGGGACCACGGATGGCTCGATCACTTGGACTTAATTCACATTCATTTGACAGTACCGTCCAAGCCAAGCACAATTTGACAAAGTTTCATATGGGACATTTGTAGAATTAGTCATTATCTACAATTTTGCTGAATAAAGTGCTATCCCTGCTTGGGACTTCAAACTTGGGACTTTGGACTTGGCACTTAACATTTGGTACTTTGCACTTGGCACCCGAGACCTGAGACTTGAGACATGGGATTTGGGACTTTGGACATGGCATTTGGCACTTGGCACTTGGAACCTGAGACTTGGGACTTGACACTTGGGACTTGACACTTGGGACCTGGGACTTGGGAATTGACACTTGGAACTTTGGACTTGGCACTTAAGACCTGAGACTTGGGACTTGCGACTAGGGACTTTGGATTGGGCACTTGACACTTGTCACTTGGGACCTGAGACTTCGGACTTGACACTACATAAGACTTGAGACCTGGGACTTGGGACTTGGAACTAGGCACTTGGTACTTGACACTTGGCACTTGGGAAATAAGACTTGAGACCTGAGGGCTGGAACTTGGACCTGAGACTTGGGATTTTGAACTTGGCACTTGGCACTTGGCACTTGGGACTTGAGGCTTGAGACTTGAGACTTGACACTTGGAACCTGAGACTTGGAACTGCGGACTGGGCACTTGACACTTGATACTTGGTGATAAATAGTTTATAGCAAACCCCCTCGATCTTAGCTAGATTAGTTTGATAGCATATAATTATCATTTAAATTAGCATATAAATAGCATTTTATACAAGAAACATTTCCGGTATAAAACCTATAAAAGCAATTGTTAACTATTGTAAAACCTCTTTCTCCATTTGAACGTCTAATAAAGTACATTGAACTTAAACTCGAGTTTGTGATTTATCACTTGGCACTTGAGACATGAGACTTGGGATTTGAGACTTTGGACTTGGCGCTTGGCACTTGGAACCTAAAACTTGAGACCTAGGGCCTGAGATTTGGGACTCGCGACTAGGGACTTTGGACTTAGCACTTGGGACCTGAGACTTGGGACTTGGGAATTTGGACTTGAGACTTGGAATTTTGAGCTTGGCACTTGGGACTTCGGACTTCCGACTTGGCACTTGGAACCTGAGACTTGAGACCTGGGACTTGGGACTTGAGGTTTGAGACTTTGGACTTGGCACTTGGAACCTGAGGCTTGGGACCTGGGACTTGACGCTTGGGACTGGGAACTTTGGACTTGGTGCTTGGGACCTGAGACTTGGGACCTGGGACTAGGGATTTGGTACTTGGGACTTGAGATTTGAGACTGTGGACTTGGCACTTGGCACTTGGGACCTGAGACTTTGAATCTGGGACTTGGGACTTTGAACTTTGTACCTCAGATTTTGGACTTTGTACTTTGGATTTTGAACTTTGTACTTTGTACTTTGTACTTTGGCCTATGGGGTTGGAACTTTGAAGTTTATACTTCAATTTTAATTCAAGTCCTATTTCATGTCTAATATTAATAAGCCTAATTTCTAGTTAAATTTTAAACTCAATTCGGGTTGCGATCCCATGCTCCACTTTTTCCGTAATATTTAATGTAAAAAAATTCTCGTGATGTAACTTGGAAGTCCTGAAGATTGCATAAAATGAGATCCGCCAGTAGTATTGCTTGATTTTTCCAGATCAAAAAATGCTCTTTTGTTTTTTGTTCAATCCTTTCCTCATGTATATCTGGGCACGCTAGTGCAACAATATGAATATGAATATATGGTACTACCACCTGCCTTAGCCGAACATCCGTTCATAGCAATGAGCCTATCATGTCAAAAAGAGTTGAAGATATTCAACGATTGGTCATGCTTCCCACCTCTTGTATGAAGGACCAAAAAGCTATTGGTCGATAAGTAACATCTCTTACACGTACCAGGGATTTAGAGAATCTCCTTCCAAGGGCTAAGTCGCCTGAGTCAATCGTTGAATAAACCGTCTTAATGCAGAATGACTCCAGCAGGTGGGGAGAAGAGCCCGCTCATTATCCACGATGTGTTGTTAATCGGGCCAAGATTAACCCTAGAAAATTGACTGTTTCACTCTCCCTAGGCCCCCCGCTTCAAACAAGTGCTCTGATGGTCCCTCTCTCTTCCCCATTCTAGTTTATTTATGAAATGTGGTATATATGGATAAAAATAGAACAATCTCACCAGCAGTCCTTCGAATGGAATAGAGATCTGGCGCCAGTGCAACAAACTCAAAAATTAATCTTTTAGTCGGGGTTGAAATTAAAGGTGTGATACGTTTCCCAGCATGTCAGGGGTAAATAGGCACACTAGTGATTGGGCATTAACCAGAATGTCCCATCTTAAGTCTTTTTGGAGAGAGAGGAAGTGTGTGAATAATTTAATTGAATGAACTGGATGGTTACTGAGTTTATCATTAATATAACAAAATAATGTCAACGCCAAAAATGATATTCACTGTCTGTCGAACTATAAAACGTTTTGTTTGAGAACGTGAAAAACTATCGTGAAGGAAATTTCAGTAGACTCCTATGCAGCTTGCCTGTGGTTCACTGACGTAAATTATAAATTTTCCGGAAAAAAAATCCAATCATTTGGGAACACTTAATCCATCAACCCGAAAAAAGCATTAATTTTCACAAGTGCCGCACCGAACATCAAAACCATTCATTCACTCTCCTGTGCGCAGCTGTCACGTGTACAGACTGGCAGGCACATCTCATCTCAGTAGGCAATGCGGGCTATACGCTAGCCGTTCTGCCCTCAATCGAACGACGAAAAATAAGTACAGCTGTGAGCTTCCTCCAGATTGGCAAGTCCAACCAACCGATCCGGCCTCTACCAGGTCTACCTTTACGCTACGCTACGCAAGTGGCAACCGAACAATGCACCTTTGCGCCACTTATCGTCATCGTCGACATCGTCGTCATCGGACCGTCGGTTGCCGGTGACTGAAGAAGCGCAATACAACCTACCGTACCGCAAAACCTCGGTGACCACGTCCGACTTCCTGTTTGCGACCGGCCGACCGACTGCATGGCGGCGGGACTGCGGAGAACTAGTTTTCTTGCGGTCTTTCGTGCAATTTATCGTCATTTATGTCGTTCGTCTTTCCCTGTCTCGCTCGTCTCCAACAACCAACAAGCGGGGTCCGGAAATCTTGCCCCTTCATCCATCCATCACGTTGCGTTGCTAGGTACCAACACACAATTCTCAAAGTGCAGCTTCACTTCATTTCGTTCTGCGTACGTACGCCTATATTCAAATTCTCCGGATCACTTTCATTCGATCGCCACGTCGCCATCGCCGGCACGCAGAGAAAAACGGGTCCGCCGGGCAAGACAATTCCGACGACTAATCGCTTAATTGGACTATAATTACCTTCTTACAGAGGATTGTTGGGTGCGGGGTGGTGGCCATTCCGATGACATGAACGTACGAGGGATTGGCGAACGAAAAACTGGCCCGACGATTGGTCGTATAATAACCACATTAGAGGAGGAAGTAGCGTAAAGCCGGGTAGCATAAAGAGCGAAAAAAAACGGTTCCATCGCATCGGTAAAGGTTAAGATTAGTGTCGGTTTAGTTTGCTGCCCTGCTTTGGGAAACAATACAACTGGCTGGCTGCCTGGCGGTGGAACATGCAAGACCCTAATGAACATATATGTTTATTTATATGTTTGGCACAGGAAAGCATTCGGGAAGCAATCAAGAGATACTGGCTAAATAGAAACTACTGGTGAAGACATAAATTTACACACGCATTCGCAATCGATCGGAAACATTGATTACTGCTTGTAAATAGTCTTTGGTAGAATTTGTTTTCGGTTTCGGTTTGAATACACTAAATTTACTGATGCATATCGTATAGGGAACAGAAGACGCACGATTCCTCGTTGCGATCAATATGGAATATGTATAACTTATATTGATTAGTATAGAAGAAAAAAAAACGAAGAACAAAGGAACAATCAGCAAATTTTACATTTAAACAATACTTAGGTCTACATGGCTATGAGCTTTGCGTAACCCAGTTTCGACTATAGAGCTTGAATCTCAAATTTTTTTCTTCCCGTACTAAGCTTTTTGTTCGAAAAAAATTAAGAGATTCATTTGCTTTCTCCGATGCGCTACTCTTCTAACTAACACGATCGGAGGGGGGGCTTCTAGACTTTTCTGTTATTTTTCTTGCTTGTTTATTTCTTGTTTTTTTGCGCTAGAGCCTTTCGATTTACCGCAGGTTTTTTTTTTCTTTTATGTGACCTGCCCTGCCCTGCCCGCGGCGGCGAAGTGTGTTTGTGGTATGGTTTTTTCGAATGCGAAAAAAAACTGGAGAAATTGATTAGGAGTAGAGAGTTGAGTTGATAGCGTACCGTTTCGCTCACCTTCTTCTCCCACTGCAGGACGTACGGAACGGGATGATCGCCGGGGAACTCGACGTGACAGTTGAACACGACACTCTCGCCAAGGATGGCGGTAATGTGAACGGCATCCTGGGGGGCTGGGGAGAGAGAGAAAGAAAAAAAATGTGTTATTTTCCTTGCAAAATTATTGTTGACAACTTTAAGAGAATGAACTTTGTGTGCAGTCAAGTTTATAGACATCTTCTAATAAAATTAAAATGGGAAAACACGGTTCACATAAAAAGAAAACCTTCGCAAAACATAACAAAAGAAGATAAACTAGCACTGCAGAGCACTCACACAACAAAACCACAAGAAATTGAAAACTTTTCACATTAATTCTTTTCCGAGGCCACCAAATGACGAACTTGTTCGTGGAAATTGTAATTAGTGTGGAGTGTTCTTGCTTGTAGCAGCTGCTGGTGTCACAGAGTTCGGAGAGGCCACAAACGAGTAGCTGATGGTAAACGGTGTGGTCCTAAAAATCGTCATATTCGCTAATCTTTCTTTCTTTAAAAATGCATAACATTTGCACCCCTGATTTTAATGATTTAGATACCAAATAAGAGTTATTTTAATGAGCTTATCAGAAAAGATTATTGGTTTGAAGCTTGAAACCGATATTTCTGGTAAAGAAACCCATATTTCAAGTTCGTCTCTGCCAATAGTGTCCGGCCGTAAAGCAGGTAAAAGGTTATGAAAAACTTTTTCCAGATAATATTTTCAATGGATTTTTGTAAAAATCTTCTGGAATTTTTTTTATAAAATATATGTATAAATATACCTTCGGTACTTAATTTATGAATTTTAGAAATAAGCAGTGATCGTGACAATTTGAAAATTTTCACTGAATTCCTCGAATTTTTCAGAAACTGTATTCATTCAAAATTTCATAAACTCTGGGAATCATATTTTGAAAAATTCCTGGAAGATAAAGAAGGTTTCCCATTGATGCTCCTTTGGTTTGTATATAAAAATAATTCTGAAATTAAAAAATCTATTTCTCGGGTAATTTTTCAAAGAGACCTATGTGACAATGAGAGATTCTCTTCGTGTCTCATCTCTTCCGCTGTTTACGGCGATACTAATGCATTTTAACACATCAGCTTTGCATGAATCGATGGCCGGAGTAACTAATTAGCTAAATGTTTAGGAAATTTTCGTTTCTATGCATTTATGTAGCCGTTAAAAGCGGAAGAGAGGAGCCACGAAGAGAATCTCTTATCGATTTTACCCACAAAAAAATCAGTTTACATTCGTATAGCTTTACACGATGGACTTTCAAGACTGTTGGAAAAGATACGACTCTTAGAAAAAGGTTAATTGTTCATCTGAACACAAGAAAAAAACGCCGACCCTTCCGAAAAAAAACCTCGTCAGCTTCAAAGCAGGCCATTTGCCCTCAGCACCTTCTTGAAGATATTTATTGCAATTGTTTTGTTCTTTTGCAATTGTTTTATTCTCTAACAGTTGCCTGTAAAGTCTGTCAAATAAAAACAGAAGGTAAAGTTCCGTTAATGGATCGCAACACCTCAGGAAAGCTGGATTTACTCGAAGAAAAATTTGGCATCTGTAGGATATGCGATGGATATGGATAAGTCAGCGAAATTCATCCGTCCACCACCGTGTCACAGCACCAAATAGTAGATATTGGAAGTGCCAAATCGTTTTCGTCAGGTAAAGCCAAGAAGAGTATATGTCCTTCCGAAGCTATACGAGATACTGCGCGCCCTCATGTCGACCCCCACTTACAGCCTGCCGATAATCGCAACATGCTTGACCACATCATCGTTGATGACAGCAGTGCTTCAAATACCAACGCAGCGGCAGTCGATCATCAGCTCAGGATCTATTACCAAAATGTGAGGGGCTTACGTACGAAGATAGACGAGCTATTTGTTGCTGTCTCCGTTTCAGTAAACATCCAAATCCTTAACACAAATACTTGCATCGGTGCAGTTTATCTCCCTCCGGACGTTGCTTCTGATGTTAACGCTATCGAGAAGCACATCAACTCAGCTCTTACCATCGTCAACTCTTTACAACCAGGAACGACTCACATTTTACTTGGGGATTACAACCAACCTGGGCTTGTTTGGAAAAATACTCACTCTGTATACGCTGTTCCTGATGCCACAGAATCGAATTTCTCTAGACCAAGTATAATGCTACTCGATGGTATGTCTTTACTAAGTATGCTACAGATGTGTGCAGTTACTAATTGTCGGAACCGAGTTCTTGACCTTGTTTTCGTCGATAAAGACTCTTCAGCGAACTGCAAAGTCACGGAAGCACTTGAACCGTTAGTAAATATTGACGTATACCATCCTCCTTTACTGGTTTCTCTCGCCTGTCCTCGCCCGGTACACTTTGAAGAGATGTCCGATGATAGGGAGTTTGACTTCTCGAAAGCGGACTTTTGCGGTCTACAAGAGTCTTTAAGAAATACGAACTGGGAATCTCTGCTGAATAACGCCGCCGATGTTAACAAAGTTGCCGAAAGATTTTCTGTTACGCTGACCCGACTTTTCAGAAATCACGTTCCCGCACCCCGCCCTCGACCGAAACCTCTCTAGTCAAATAGACGGTTACGAGAGCTGAAACGACTAAGAGCTCGCGCCCTACGTCGTTACGCGTCTCGACGGGACCCCCTGGCAAAGCTTGAGTTTAATTATGCCAGCAATTCCTATAGGACGTATAATCGGTTTCTTTATTCAAGATTTTTGCTGCATACCCAATCAAAGCTTAAACAAAATCCTAAAGGTTTCTGGTCATTCGTAAAAGGAAAACGAAAAGAGAACGGACTCCCAGTTAACATGTTTCTTGATAACGAACAATCAAGTACAAGAAGCGATATCTGCAACCTATTCGCGAAACACTTCTCCAGTGTGTTCAAAGTTGCTACTGCTAGCTCGTCAGACGTCGAGATCGCTCTCCGTAATGTTCCATGCGATGTACTGAACATTGGTAACATTACTTTTTCCGATGATCATATTAATGCCACGTTCGGTAAGCTGAAGTCATCAGCCTCATATGGACCTGACGGAATTCCCGCAGCAGTATTGAAAAAATGCGCGACTGCCCTCTGCACCCCGTTGAGAATGATTTTTAATAAATCGTTATCGCAAGCTGTATTCCCGACATGTTGGAAAAAATCTGTAATGTTTCCAGTCTTCAAAAAGGGCGATAAGCAGAACATTGCAAACTACCGAGGTATAACCTCCCTGTGTGCTACCTCCAAGCTTTTCGAAATATTAGTAGGAAAAATTATGTTACATGAAGCTAAATCCTACATATCCATCGATCAACATGGCTCAGTTTACCTCACACTGTATTAAACATATGGAAGACGGCGCGCAAGTAGATACCATCTATACAGATATTAAAGCTGCATTTGACCGAGTCGATCATTCCATTCTGGTGGCGAAGATTGCTCGGCTGGGCGCTTCGTTTAGCTTCGTAGAATGGCTTAAGTCAGGTATGATACTAGCCGTTCACTAACTGTAAAGATCGGAAACAATGAATCGTATAGCTTCGTCAGCACATCAGGGGTACCTCAAGGAAGCAATCTCGGGCCACTGCTATTCTCTATATTTTTCAACGATGTCTGTTTTGTCATCCCGCAAGGATGCAGGCTACTATATGCGGACGACCTCAAGTTGTTTCTTGCGATACGATCCATAGGAGACCGTATTGAACTGCAAGGATATCTCGACGATTTATTTGGATGGTGCTCTTATAATCAGCTGATCCTCAGTATAAGTAAATGCCACGTAATCTCCTTCACACGCAAAGAAAACATCCATTCTATGGGACTACACTATTTCTAGTCACCCGCTAGTAAGAGTGTCAACTTTTAAAGATCTTGGGGTTCTGTTGGACTCTTGCATGTCCTTCAGAGATCACTACTCATCGATCATTGCACAGGCAAATAGAAACCTTGGTTTTATCACCAGAATTGGCAAAGAGTTCACTGACCCACATTGTTTGAGGGCACTGTATTACTCCCTTGTTCGCCCTATTTTGGAAACTTCAGCAGTAATTTGGAGCCCCTATGCAGATGTTTGGATAAGCAGAATTGAAGCAGTACAGTCCAGATTTTTACGTAGTGCTCTTAGATCTTTACCTTGGCGTGACCTAATGCAATTACCCCCATACGAGCAGCGTTGTCGACTACTTAACATGGAAACACTTGCGCAAAGGCGTGATATTTCCAGAGCCGTTTTTATTGGAAAGCTTCTAACTAGCAAAATTGATGCTCCTCATCTTCTTGCACAAATCAATATTAATGCCCCTACTAGAAGCTTGAGATCATGGGACTTTATGAGGCTTGACTTTCAGCGCACTGAATACGGCCAAAACGAACCCGTCCGGGCGACGTGTAACGCTTTTAATAGATTTTATGTGCTTTTTGACTTTACTATTTCAATAGATGTTTTTAAAAATCGCATAAGAAGATTTATTAGTTAAATGTTTCTTGTTTAGTTGTATTACTTAGATTATAAGACCGACAATGTATGTAAATAATATTAGTGTGTAAGCAGTGATATTTATTATTATATGAAATTATTGTATGTTATGATTGTAATCCAAAGTCAAAAGATGATGGGGTTTTTACGCCCTCTTGAAGAGGCTTCACCTCAAGGGGGCTTTTCGCCATCCTACCATAAATTCATGGAGACCAGATGGTCAGATGAATCTAATAAATAAATGATAAATGATAAATGATATGCCACTTTGCTTTTTTGGGAGCGTTTGGATTACTGTATGCTCAGTAGTTTCTAGACACATTGAATGTATAGACGTTATTGCAAATTCACTTGAGGCTATTTACGCCCATCTCTTGTTTGTCTGGAATTCGTCTAGATATGACTAATTCCGGTTACACAAAAGTCAGTCCCACAATAAGTACCAAAATGGTATTGCTCGTGTAATTTTGGTTGATACCTGGCTAATCGAGACCTTTCTGTGAGATTATTTAGACAACGCACTTCCAAACCAATTGTGTAATAAAAATAGTGTTCCACAAGGAAACAATCTTAGACCATTTTTTATCTACCGGTTTTCAATGATGCCTAACGTTACATTGAATGATATTTGAAGCTCTTTCTCATTGTCTGGTCTACCCTGTGTTCGAACGGATCCCCTGTAACTTAGTCGATTATTGCAAACCGAATGAGCTAAACCGCAGCATTCGTAAATATTCATCTTCGTCTAACGCAAAAAGAATCCGATTATAAAAACAATGAAGAATCGCTGGATAGTTTCCATCAACAAAGACGTCTGTGTACTTCTTGATGAAAGGTTCTCCCACAGACTAAGTTCTCCTTTCGTAGACATTATTCTTACATGATTGGGAAGGCACACTAAAATTTGATATTTAACCTTCAAGTCAAGTCACTCCTATTTCATAGTAAAGGGGATTCCTTTACCGAGTTATAGGTATCCTGGGGATTCACTTTTTGGGTTCTATAAGCAAAGCATTCTGTACGAATCTTATGCAGAATTCCTCTACATGATTCCAATGCATGGAAACCCAGTGATTCTGTGCGAATCTTTCTGGTTCGACCGGGTAGTTTGAAGGCCTTTTATAGGAATTTAATCATCCAAATTGGAAACTATTCAATTTAATCCGTTTTATCCGTGTTCCAACGGATTTAGGAATTTTCTACGGACCTACAGATCAAGTGCTCGTATGTACGAATTTTATTAACTTAAAGGAAGCGGTTGAAAGTTTCTTTCAGTTAGAAAAATCACGAGTAAGCTGACATGTTGTCAATACGAACTTACATTTTTCATATTCGCAGTTAGGACTCTTACTCATCAACGCCATCAACGCATGATAGATGGCATCATGCCATTCTTCGCTTTCAGGCCATTCTTCAGTTTCAGGCTTTCGGTCTCTGAGATACTACACTCAAGATACTCAATACTCAATACTCAATAATAATATAATACTAATATTTTGCTGCTTGGAATCCGGAGAGAATACAAGATATTGTCGTTTCTATTTCTTCGTATATTTTAACAGTTCCTAATATGATTTCTGTAGTGCTATAGAACTTCAAAATCATTCGCAGCTGTCAAGCCAATAAGGTTGTTTTTATAACCAACTAGTTGGAAGCCCAACGTCCCAATAGATTTTATTTACGTTACTCTTTTTCCGCAATTATTAAAAATTAAGGCTTCAGAAAATACAACAAAAAAGCGATAAAGAAATAACAAGGTGATTAAAATACGAAGAAAAGACAACGAAAAAATGGTGAAACGACGGCGCAAAGACCACAAACAAATTTGCGATAAAGAGATGACCAAAAGGGGATGAAAAGTTGGCGGAAAGCCAAAAGACGAAATAGGACGGAAAAAACATGAAAAGACGATAAAAAAGATGACGTAAGGACGCCGAAACTGCGACAAAAAAAAACCGAAAACACAAAAAAGCGTCAAAAAAGCGACAAAACATGCCATAAACATGACGAATCTACTACAGAAAGACAACGAAAGAACGACGAAAAGACAGTAAAACGACCACATTTTTTGTTGCCTTGACAAAAAATGTCAAAAAAGTGACGAAAAGACAACACAAAACGGCACAAAGACGACCAAAGGCTCATCGCCTAGATAACAAAAAACAAAGAAAAGTCGCCAAAACGGCCACACAAAATACGATAAAAATATTAAAAAACAGAGATAAAAAACTACGAAGATGAAAAGACACAAAAAATCTGAATACGAAACTAAAGGGTCTGTAATAAAAAAAACAACAAAAGTACAGCAGACACATGACTAAAAGACGACGAATACGAAGGAAAGGCAAAAAAGATGACACAAGACGGCACGAAAGTGTCGAACAAAAAAATACTACAAATATATGACAAAAAGACAACGAAGAACAGGGCCGGCGCTTCCCTTAATGGGAAACTAACAGTCATTAACTTTTCATCGGAAAGCCCAATTTCGGAAGCAATTTTTGGGCACAATCTGAACACGGCGAATATATTTCCTTGAATAGATTTTTTGTTTCAAACAAAAAATCTGCTTTTGAAATGTACAAAATCAATAACGACTCATTTTTCCTTAAGCAAAACAAGCAGCTGCTTGGAGCGAGCATTTTAAGCGAGCCCCATTTCGGCTATATTAAAAAACTGGAGTATTAAATATGTACTTCTCAGCTAGCTTCTAGGCTCGATGCTGGTCTAACAAACCAGTCGTCGTATCTTCGAATCTCAGCTGGGTTGTGCTGCTAGAGTCAGTAGGATCGTTACACTAGCGTCGTAATTGTCCTGTAATACTCTAATAACCGACTGCGAGGTCTATCGATAAAGAAGGGTAATGTCTAAAGACGGTTATATCCGAGGCTTTGCTTTGGAATATTAAATAAATGAGTGATTAATATAAAACTTTCCTCCTTTAGCAGCATATTTAGAGCCGGGATGGCTCGTGCTGTATCTAAAGTTACTCTCCACTGTACTCAGTCCTGGGTTATTCGCCAATTCATTGATCGTCTCGGCATACGCAAATCAGTCTTAGCCTGGTCAATCCATCTAGCGCGTTGGGTCCCTCTTTTCCTAGTGCCGGTGGGGCTCTTGAAGAGAACGGATTTCACTGTACAGTCGTCCGGCATTCTTGTGGCGTGACCGATCCACTATAGTCTCCGTTTGTACTTCGCCGTGTTGCGATTCAGTTGAAGAAGCATCAAAATGTTTTCAGTTTTCTCTGTGATATTGGAAGCATAACAAACAATCTTTTCCATCAAAATCTTTAGAATAGCTGCAAGAATTTTAAACATGTTTTGACCAATACTAAGGACTCAACGGATTGTTATATTTTACTATTCGTTTCGTGATTATGGGCTTTCTACGGTTAAATGCTGAGGGCGCCATTTTTATGATTTGTATGCAGCGATAAACTGGCTAGCGCGGGCCCTGACGAAGAAAGACAGAAAAAACGATGGCAAAACGACGAAAAAGTTATGATAAGTAGACGAAAAGATGAGGGAAAAGACCAACAAAAATGCCTCAAAAGATGAAAACAAATTGTGAAAAATAACCAAAAAGACGATGTTAAGAAAGGCAGACGTTAAAAATAAATATATGATCCTAACAGAGCTTAAAAAGGACAACGAAAAAAGAAAGAAAACATCAGCAAAAAGCGACAGAGTACACATAACAAAACAAGATTAAAAATTAAATACAAAAGACGAATCCAGCTTTCCACGAGCGATAATGGCGGCTGATGGGTACAACTTTCTGAAGGGCAAAGTTCGGTTTTGACATTCAATGCAGAAGCAGTCTCCGTGGTTACTATGGAAGCCACTACGGTTGTTTGCCGATTGACTGAAAAAATGTAAACATTGTTTAGTTTTCGCAGACGAGCCGAAAAGGAATTTAGTTATACTGAAACGCAGTTTTGTGGCTATTCTTTGCTGAAATATTGTCACATTGACCCAATGCAAAGATTATTTCACAAAATGTGTGCTAAGAAAGCACAAAAATTCGCTTCCCTTCCTCTTCGGCTCGTCTGCGAAAACTAAACAATGTTTACATTTTTCCACTCAACCAGCAAACAATTGTAATATAGTAGCTTCCATTGTAACCGCGGTAACCGCTTCTGCATTAAATGTCAAAACTGAACTGTATACCCTTCAGAAAGTAATACCCATCAGCCGCCATTATCGCTTGTGGAAAGCTGGATAAACCAAACAATGAAGAATGAAACATGAAAGACGAAAGGCGAATAATGAAAACTCAGAAGCCCTTGTTGCGAATTATATTGCCAAAATTTCATTTGCAAATATTAAATCATAGGAAAAAAAGCCACCACATCGCTCACAATTCGAGTACAAGACAACTCACAATACATTGACGATCGTGAGATTCTGAGAATACGCGATCGATAATCGGTCCTCAAAACATTTCATTTTTCCGAATATTCATCTACATCGGACTTGATTATTTGTGGCCAGTCTAAGCGTGAATCGACAGTAGTCTCGCCTGTTACCACCTGATATTGGAAAAGGGCCAACCAAATCATTACATACCTATTTGAAGCGGTTAGTTGGATAGTTAAATACCAGTAATGAGGCTGTAGTGTGTCGTTGAATTTTCGATCGCTGTTTCAACTAAATGAGCAACATCACGATTTGTTGCAGGCTGCACAAATCAGGATGTGAAGGGCAAAGTATGCTTACTGGCACTTAAGTCCGCTAAATGAGTGTCCAAATTAGTTAGGTAGTTCGAAGATAATGAATTTACTAACAACCTAGCAAGATAAGGATCGGTTCAGCAATTTATTGGTCACACGTCATTTCTGGGCACCTCCATATCGGTCGTAAAAGGCGAATTGCTGACATGAGGAAAGCCAGAAATAGAATACCGTTGGAATCAAACACGGGGTTGTAGACAAGTTAAAACGGTTATCTACCCAAATCATAGTGAATTTGGCACAATTACGGGACCCCAAAACCGGACACTGATAATGAGTGATCATTTAAAGAATTTCGACAAAGTATCATCCGATACCTGCCGCTTTTGTAACTCTGAACCTGAAAGTTCAGCGCAACTATCTAGCTCAACTCCATCAATGGGTAGGAGCAGTCCGTAAACTGTGTCAGCAGTCGGGGTCTGCCACAAAAGACGATCATTCAGACTGTCGCTGTGGTCTTTTAACCCTTCAGGCATCCTTGGCTAGACTTAGAGTTCAACCAGTTCAACGCGTGAGTTAGCAGTCGATGATCGGTGTAAATATCCAAATCGCAGCCGTCCATCGTCGACAGTATACAGCCAGAATGGCTCGTGCTGTTTTCAGCTTCTCTATTAAACTCGAACTTGGGCAACTTTTCCTTTTCCTGGTGCTCGAGGTTAGGTTGTTGTTGGACAACCGTTTTTGTCACTCTGTCGTCCGACATCTTTGCGATGTGTTCAGCCTAACGTAGGCTATCGACTATTGCGAGATGAACGATGAAAATCTCTTAGAAGTAGTTCCTATAGCTCATGATTCATACCCTTCCGTCACTCTCCGTTTTCAGTTTGTACTCCGGAAAATATCGTCAGCACGCTAAACCTAGAACATGGCAAGGACACATATACCCTCCATGTTACAGCCTCAAGTTTATGAAAAACTACCGTTCTAAGGTCTCTAGCTAGTTCGCAGTAACTTATTCATGATTATAATTTAGTTACCCTAGTCTAAGTTTAAACGGCTACCGGGGCTTTCACGCAATTCCAGAATAGTTTTATGTCTTACTCCTTTTATATCCCGTTTACCCTTCTTTTCCCGTTTTCCTCTTGGTTTCTGTTGTTTTCTGCATCGTTTTCCCTTTCTTTTTCTATTCCGTATTCCCTTTGTCTCGCCTTTCCCCTCTCGTTTTTCTTTTTTCTGTTTAGTTTCCAGTTTTTCCTGTCTTTTCCTGTCCCGTTTTTCAACCTTGTCAGTCCTGATTTTCCTCCGGCTTTTCAATTTTCTATTCCATTTTTTCGTCTTTTTTCTTTCATTTGTAGACCCGTCTTTGCTGTGCTGTTTTCAGTCTCATTATATTGCTTTCCGGCTCATCAACTGCTTTGCTCTTCCTCTTATTGCGTCCTGTTGTTTTCTCCTTTTTTGTCACGTTCTGTTTTTTATTTTATCTCGTTTGTTTTCCTTTTTCATTTTTGTCTACGTTTTTCCTTTTTCTATTCTCGTTTTTTAACTTTGTTGGTCCCGTATTTTAATCTTTTCCTTTTGTTTTTTGTCCAGTTTGTCATTTTTTTCCTTGTTTTATTTATCGTTTTTCTTTGTTTTCTCTCATTTTTCTTTTTTTTTCACTTTCGTTCTCTCTCTTTTTCTGTGCAGTCTCCTCTTTTTTTGCTTTGTTTTCTCTTTATCTTTCCATTTTCTCGTTTTCCGCTTGCCCACAGCCTGAGACGGACAACCTCTCCACTATGGGCCAGAAATTAAAATTTCGGGACAAATATATTTGCGGCTAAACGGCATGTCTCAGCTCAATGTGGTCTTCGGTATGTTTTTGAATGAAAAAATGATGCATCTTTTGAAGGGGTCGTCCAATATTTAGGTATTACTTTAACAACAATTTAAGTAATAACTTTTTCAGTATATTTTTTTCACCTTTTTGGTTTTAAAATATTAAAGATAAACCAATTCCAAGTAATTTTTGTGAAGATCTAAAACTTCTAACTTTTACCCATTTTCACCAATAGACCTTTGTTTATAAACGACCCCTCAAATCACATTCCTTCTTGTAACATGTTTATTTCAACAACAATGCATACTTGCAGATGGCTAAGATATTCGGATTTTTCATCAAACGGTTTTAAGCCTAAAAACAGTTATATCTTATTAAAATTAATGCAGTAAAAGCAAAACAGTCTTCAGCAAAAATATTCCTCTTTTATATGCAAAATGTTGTCTAGAACATCACATTGAGCTGTCTGTTGAAATAAACATGTTACAAGAAGAAATGTGATTTGAGGGGTCGTTTATAAACAAAGGTCTATTGCTGAAAATGGGTAAAAGGTAGAAGTTTGATATCTTCAGAAAAATTACTTGAAATTGGTTTATCTTTAATATTTTGAAACCAGAAAGATGAAAGTCGGAAAGCCCAATTTCGGAAACAATTTTTGGGCCCAAAACAGGGCCTCTGTTTTTAGAAATGTATTCTTCTTATCAATCTGAACACAGGAAATATATTCTCATGAACAGAGTATTTGTTTCAAACAAAAAAACTGCTTTTGAAATTTTCAGAATCAATGACGACTTATTCAGTTCAACTAACCTGCTAGCCATAATAAAACCTTGCAACTCAAAGTACTTATAATGAAAATAGCAGTTATCGATTCTGCCAATTTCAAAAGCAGTTTTTTTGTTTGAAACAAAAATTTTGTTTATGAAAATATATTAGCTGTGTTCAGATTGACAAGAAGAAAGCAGTATTTACATTTTTTCAAACAGAACCCCGCGTTTGGGCCCAAAAACTGCTTCCGAAATTGGGCTCTCAGACGAAAAGTTAATTTCCCGTTAAAATTGCATTCTACAGGTTCTATTACTTTTTGGGGCATAAATTACATTAAATATTTAGATTTCTGCCCAAATAAAATTTATCACTATATCTTCACGTTTTCGCCGTCGATTTTTCATTAATTTTTTTCGACCGTTTCGGTCGTCACATCACTCACGAAACTTAACTTGAAGCACAGAAAACTTTAATTTACCACCCGAACAGTTATTTAGTAAGATATTATAATGATTTTGACCAAACTGTTCACTTGAATTGATAGGAAAAACTTCACTTCGTTTCGATTGCAATGCGACCGTCGTTGTTGTACGTTGCCAAGGAAACGGACGTTTATATGGAGTGATGCCAACGTAAACATTTGAGCATGAAATTGACCAATTATTTTCACTATTAAGTTAAAGTTCGTAGAGTGCCGATAATATACTTAAATTCACTGATAATAAAATTCACCGTAAACAACAATTGTTTTACGTGATAAATTACGTGATAGATCACGTAATTACGTGATAGAGTTACTGTTGAATCTAGTTCAATAGCAAAAATAGATACGCGATTCTACGTTTATTATTAGCTTTAGATTATTAGCTACTACTAGCAACTCTATTCTCAACAAAACAATACTGGCAACAAGTGCTGAAATCAGTAAAAAAGCAACTGGACTCTGACGACCTTAAACTTTTTAAGAAGTTCAGTAAAAAATAGATCTTCGAGAATAATGAATACAATTGCAGTAACGGGTGTCCCATATCAAATTGCACAACGGAAGAAACGCTGTAGAAAATTACCTAATTGACCGGTCCTTTTCAAACTTTCAGACAACAAAAAAACCCGTAAGTAAGCTTTTGACATATTTGTTTCATTCAACTTCAATACGTATGCTCGTATGCTCGCTCCTTACGCTTAACTCCACTCAAAAAGTTTTGTACAACCTAGCTGCAGCTTCATCTGTACGGAAATCCACTTTTTCTTCATGTCTTTCTTAGACTTGACTTCCTTGGGATGCTTCCGTAGAGTCTGCTTCATAATAGCCTAGTATTTTTCGATGGGCTTTAGTCCTGGTGCGTTGGAGGCGTTCATGTCCTTAGGTACGAAAGCGATTCCGTTGGCTTCGTACCACTCCAATACATCATTTGAATATTGGCACGAAGATAGATCCGACCAAAAGATCGTAGGGCCATCGTGTTGCTTCCAAAGAGAAGGCAGATGCTTCTGTAAACACTCCTTGAGGTAGATCTGCCCGTTTACAGTCCCGGTAGTCACGTACGGCGGCCTTCGTTTGCCACAAGATGTATTTCTTGGCCAAATCATGCATTTCTGGGCAAACTATATAAGTTTGTGCATCCTTACTTCCACCGGAACATCAAACTTGTGCTTGGCGGTGAAGTACAGTAGCCCCCGGAAGCTGCCGGAAGTCCGCCTTAACGTCGGGTGACACCATTTTTTCCAATTTTCGAAAAACTGATCGCGATAAAAATAGAGTGTAAACAATACATTTTAAACTACTTCTACTCAAATTTTCAAGAGAAAATAGCCAATGGGTAATTTTCTACAGCGTTTCTTTCGTGATGCAATTTGATGTGGGACACTCTTTATGCAGCCATTTCAAAGCATGAGGTGTTCTCTAGCCGGAAGCCAAGTCTGCGTTGAATAAAACAATTTTCTGAGCAATCTGCAGTACAATCACGTTGTCGTCAGATAGGGATGATAAATATGTTTAAGTTCTACGTCAGTGGCAGAGAGTAATAATTCTTTTTGTAAGTGGATTATCAAAAACAAAAAAAGACAATCAAAAAGCTACTTACCAGGAGGACTAATTGAACTAGTGCATAGGGTGATGCAAAGGAGCAGCACGAACGATGAGATCAGCCAGTTTAACGCCGCCGCACTGCAGCTGTAGTGTTCGCTCAATTTGTTGGTGCTAAGACTAAGGTTTCTCCGCCGCGCCGCTAGTGCCCGCTCGAAACTGTTGCTACGACTGCTATTCGCTTCTCTAGTGCTTAAACTACTGTAATTGCTACCGCTGAGACTACTGTTATAACTACTACTGCTACCACCGTGACTGTAGTGGTTGAAGAAGTGGTTGCTGTTGTTGCTATTTGTTTGCTTGCTAACTGGTTTCGTTTTAGAATCTGTTGTTGTTGTTGTTGACGTTGATGTTGTTGCAGTTGTTGTGGCTGCTGCCGCAGCTCTAGTTGCCGCCGCCTGTTTCTTCTTGATGAAGATTGTTGCGTTTAGACTGCGCCGCACCTTGGCATGGTGGAAGCTGGACACGTGCCGATAGTTCGCCTGTTGACTGTTGCTGCTGACCGTGGGTACAGGTGTTTCCCGGGTTGCTACGGTGCCACCGGAAGCCGTGGCTGTGGCTGTCGCTGTAGCAGTGGCTGTGGCAGTGACTGCGGCTGCGGCTGACGTTGTTGTGGTTAACGATTGCGACCGGCTCAATGCCTGACACCACCGGAAAGCCCCAGGGTCCACGCACACGCCCATGCCTCTGATCCCATAGTCACTATGCTGCTAGCCTTATCGTCTTCATTGTACTCGCTTGCTCCGTTCGCTCTGTCTCGCTTGTTCTGCCCGACAGTCCTGCACCGGTTGCCGTGTGCGGGTCACCTGTTGACACGAAAGAGAAGAAAAATTTGGAGTGAAAAAAAAACTGAAAATTCAATTAACATCAAGCTGCTGATGACGGCTTTACTGATGATGATGATGATGATGATACTGATGGTGATGATGAAAAGCGCATTCTATAAAACATTGCGTTAATGGATGTAGTTAGCTTATTTTTATGGCCACTAAATCCCCTTCACTGCGACGGCGACGACGACGACGAAAAACAACCGCAATTCTGTAACGGCGGAGGAACTGCGCGGATTTTGCGCTCCGAACTGGACGGTCCGACAATGTTCCCCGATAAACGACCATTATACTACGTACAGTAAAAAAACGTAACGTTTTGGTTGTAAAGTTAGCATTCAATTTCAATGGATCGTTTCGCAATAGCGAGCCAACGTTCTGAACGGTCGTCTAGTTTTCAGTTACAGGATGAAGAAGCGAACGAAGATCCCAGAGTAAACGATGCTTCATTTTTATTTCCTAGCCAGTTAACGAAAATATAAATTATAATTAAATTTTGGCCCAGCTTAAAAGTAAGTTATATTTTCGCAGAAAACATGAATGTTTTGTTCATTTTCGATTTAGCCAAAAAATGTTATTCAGGTCAAAGCTCGGAACCATCGTTGACCGGAGAAGAAATAAATCTTACTCGAATCGCCACGAATCACAGTGTCCGTCAGTGACAGCAGTTCGAAGTGTATGAGGTTCCGATTCCCCCCCCCCCCTTTTTTTTTTTTTGTTCACCACACTTTGCGTAGGACTGCGGCAACCAAAGCAGTCCTTGACCGCTTCCTTTGCCATACAGAGCAGCACCTTGACAGTAATTAATCATGGCACCGTTATTTGTTTGTCGTGGTCACCGGTATGGTAAATATCGAAAATCCAGCCGAACAATAGCGTCCGCACACACACATTGTACCTCTACCCCATTCATCACGTGAACGCACGTCAAACGAACTATTCATTATTCTTCGTTCGTTCGGGTTTCGAATCGCAGAAGGCGCACTGACGTCACTCACTTCTGGAAGGATTCTGAAAGGACCAAACGTTTGCCAATGTTTGCTGCGATTCTCGTGCCAGCCATAGCGTGCACAGCAACAATTCAAATTACTCAAATCCAACCACTTTGTTAACATTGTTGTGTTATGTGTAACTTAAACCCCAAGAAACTGCAGTAGCAATAGTACAACAGTGGCTGAAAGTTAAATATTTGGCCTTTCACATGTAACTATTCAAAGCACCAGTTAATTTGACACAGATAAACAGCACGAAATGGAAGCAATTTTACGGACTCATGTGACACTGTAACTTTTTTTGTGCAGAAAAAAACCATTCAACATCCTGTTTCGTTACAGGTTTATCATGGCACGAACGACATTATGTGGTTTTCGGTTTGAGTTTTTTTTTTCGTCTATTCATCCTGTTACTGTTTCATGTCCAGTCCAGCAACCTGAATCATCGAGCAAGGTGTGGCAGAATGCACCGCACAGCACCAGCACCAACCAGCAGCGAAACTGAACACTAGCGGATGCAAGGCAGCAATCGAGAGAGAAAAAAAAATGGGACCCAGAGCGAAATGTCACACCATCACCATGTGCATATCCCCCTCCGCCGTACCCGTGACTGCCGGCCGGGCCTTGAGGTCAGTGCAAAATGGGATCTCTCCACGAAAACAAATGGCATTGTGCATATGGTGAACCCATATTTTTACTTGAATACTAGCTATGCGGTCGTATAATATTTTATCATTCTATCCCTTCTGGCTTAGCCCGCGCGCCTGCAACCTGCTAGCTAGGTTTCCACTCCCACCGACCGACTTCGATCAGTCCCACCTGCAACGATAAAAAAAAACTTCCAATCAACTGCGAACAGTCGGTTCCAACAACATTGCAATAAACTTTCCAATCGAAGGAACAAAAGAAAGCAAAACCTTTTCTTCAAGTAATACTTGTTACAGTGTCGTAATTAGAATAGACAATTGTGTTTCAGTTTTAAACCCCGTTTTAAACTATGTTTCAAACAATCGTGTAAAATTACGTAACGGAAGAACATAATTGCTTTTGACTTGACAGTCGACCAACTCATTTGAACATAATTCTTCACTTCTTCATTGCCCTAGAAAAGCATCTAAAGGAAATGATAATTAAAGCAACTAACCTAACAGTAACACGGACATTTTGCTGCTAAAAGCAATAAAAATACACTTGAATGTTCTTCCAATCCATCACATTCCTTGATACAAGGTTAGAGTACTGCAAATGTTGTGGTATGTGCAAAATCTTATTTACTTCAGGCGTTTTTCACCAGCAATTTATTGAATCGTGGTTAGTTAATGCACTTTCACTAGACGCATCACTCTGATTAATCGAAACGACCCGATTCGTGTAGGTAGTAAAGCCATTTCGTGTAATAAATTTCTTTTATGATTTTCTAACCTGCATGCACCTGCATAAAATCAGAGGAAAAATTTTTATTTCAAACGACGAAGCGAAAGTGTAGATTAACCCTCTAACGGGCAACATCGTAAACACGATGCGATCAAGGCAATGACTACTTCTTTATCATGAAAGTACACTCAAAGGAAGCTCGAGTGATGATTTTCATGGCAAAATATCTATCTGAAGGACCACCGGTTACGATATACAGTACTGTTCCGATTTTGTTTACTCCCGATTTTATCAGCTTTTTATCCCGATTTTGTCAGCCTATAAATTTTGTGTTTTTAAACATGATTTATAAAACTTTTCAGCCTGCTTGAAACTATTCTGATTATCTAGGGAGAGTTTTTGAATTAAATAAGGCCCTCTTGCGAGTAATTCGGGGTAAAAATTAGGGTATTTTTATTGTAAAAGTTCTATAGTTCCTAAACAAGCAAAGATAGAGGTATACTACATTCAGCAATTTTTTTGTATTTTCACTATTTGTACAACTTTGTAAAACAGAAAAAAGTCATATAACAACTACAAAAACAACTAAAATAGAAAAACTGATTTTAATGATTTTTCGTTTATGAGAAATAAGATTTTTCTATCTTTGCTGAAGAGGTAGAAGGTTACTGTCTTCAGCAAAATTTCTTGTAATAATATACTGGAAAACTTTGCAGAACTCATCAATGTGCTATATTAAAACTGAAAACCAAACATGCGCACCAAAAAAGGTTCTGGACCAGTGTGAACGGTTCATTGAGCTTTCGGTTGACCAAAATTGACCAATTGAGGGTTAAAATTTAATTTTCAGTTAGAAGTCTTCGATATTGCAAGGTCTTAAGTCTTGAATTTAGAAAAAAAAATTTGCCTATTTTGTCAGTTTCCCCATTTTGTCAGCCCAAAATTCAACATGGGGCTGACAAAATCGGAGCATTACTGTAGTCCAATTTCTTTATTTTCGTTTTTCATGCCTAACACTCTACCCAAATATTTTTTCAGTTCAAATATATCACAAAATTGAAATAAAGCATGGAATTTACTCGTAGACTTTGAAGTTGGAACAAAATAAAAATGTCCCGATTCCGTAATGATCTTTCTCTTGTTTAAAGCTAAACAGTATTTTCAACATTTTCATGCTTAAACGAAAATCAAAACGGAACAAGCCCTTAAATCACAGGAAAAAACGAAAAATTTAGTTCCGATTCGGTTCAACCCGCTGATCTCTTAACTTAGTAAAAAGCAACGAACTATGAACCTAGTAAGAGCCGTTTCAATTACTCTTCCTTCATCTTATTTTCCGGTTTTTTTGCCTTTGCGTCTTGAGCCGCCCTATGGATACTTATTTAAGGACCCCAACCACCTTGGGACGCACTATCGCCGGTGTACAGTCGTCCGGCATCCTTGCGACGTGGCCGGCCCACCGCAATCTCATCAACTTTCGTCAGGTGTACGCTGGGAAACTCTCCAGGTAGCAAAGTTACAGTCTCAAGTACATTAACTATTAATGTCATCTATACGAATCTGAAAGTGGCTTTCAATCAAATTGACGATAAAGCACAGCCGATGTGTTTCTTCGCCATTTGATGATAGGTCCGGCGTTCCGCAAGGGAGCAATTTGAGAACACTTTTGTTCCTGATTTTCTTTAACGATATTGCATTCTCACTTGGTTATAGATGCAAACTTATTTACGCTTATGACTTGAAAATCTGCGGAGTGATGTGCTATATCCAGGACTACCTCCATTTGCAAGTGTTGCTAAATGTATATTCCTTCGTTATTCTACTGCTTATTGCTATTGCCTATTGGTGTTTTGACTATTTACTAGTTACTGTGTCTTGATTGGAGTTTGGAATGTCTGCAGCGCATAATGACCTTTCAATATATTGTAAAGGAACACTTATTTGGGTTTGCTTATATGGGATATTTATTGTCAACGTTTTTTCCCAGCATTTTTGACCCTAAAGGTTGAAACCCTTTTTAAGCAAAACAATTGTTCGCTAATATTATTTGTGTTCCATTCCACGTTATGAATAAATATGTTATGTTTCAAATTATGTTGCATTAGAACCAATTTGCATAGATCTAATATATTTTTATAAACCAACACTGTTGGTTTGTGGAACAATCTCACCCCCGCACAGTAGGACGGCTTCAAAAAAAGGCGGACATGAGCTTTTGCAGTTTTCTGCATTTGTTTCTCCACAAAAGTTTCTTGATTTTTGAAGTACTTTTTTGTTATACCAAAAAAAATTGCATTAAGGGGGTGAGTCAATAAATAATCAATTTAACTTTTATATCTAAAGCAAAAAATAAGCAAAGCCCAAGAGAAATTTGTACAAAATTTTATTTGAAGATGTTTTGGTTGAAGAAAGAGAACTTCTATCTCTTAAGGGGAAGAAGTTATAGTGCTACAAACTAATGTATCCCCTTAATACTAGTTTTTTCTAATTTTTTCTGGTTATTTCGACTTCTACGCAGTTTTGATATTCTACGAAGTTCAACATGTTATAAAAATACACCTTTTTGCTGAAAGAAACGCAGCAATACCTTTCTTGGTTTTCGAGTTATTCCAACTTTTGTCTAGTTTTCAATAAATTTTAAGGGGCTTTATTTTAAAACGGCGCAAGTATGCGCAGCCAATCTCAGCCACGTTAACGTACTGCAATATAGTGAGTTTCATTTCATATGTATGTCACGGTGGATCACGGTGGAACATTTAAGAAAACTGTAAATAGTGTGAAATTACCAATTTCGCACGATTTTTTGCTTTGAAATTGAAATACGCTAGGCGTCAACAGTATGTCAAAAACAAAAATTCTCGGGAGTGAGTGTCTCAAATAAGCACCGCAAGCCTTGCCACGTGATTGTTGATTTTGTTTGGAAACATTTTTTCTTGTATATAATTTGATTCAGAACAAAGAAATCATGCAAAATTGAGAATTTCATTTGCAGTTTTCTCAAATGTTCCACCGTGATCCACCGTGACATACATATGAAATGAAACACACTACATGGCTGCGCATATCTGCGCCCTTTCAAAATAAAACCCATCAAAAACTGATTGAAAATTAGACAAAAGCTGGAATAGCTCGAAAACCAAGAAAGGTAGAGCTGCACTTCTTTCAACAAAAAGGTGTATTTTCATAGTATGTTAAATTTCGTGGAACATCAAAAACTGAGTAGAAGTCGAAATAACCAGAAAAAATTAGAAAAACTGGTGTTAAGGAGATACATTAGTCTGTAGGACTATAACTTCTTTCCCTTAAGAGATAGAAGTTCTCTTTCTTCGACAAAAACTTTTTAAATAACGTTTTGTACAACTTTTTCATAGGATTTGTTTATTTCTGGCAAAAATCAAGAAACTTTTGTGAAGACACAAATGCAGAAAACTTAGCAGTTTCTACGCAAAAGCTTGTGTCCGCCTTTTTTGAAGCCGTCTCACTGAGTCCCGTGGCCCTGTATCACCACGGATGGCGGTACTAATTTTGTCTTAAATTTGTTTTAATTTTGTGTCGAATTTATCCAATCCAAAATTTATTGAATTTAAAGTATCGTCATTATAGAACTAATTTTGGCCTGATTTTAATCCAATTTCAAGCTTATTTTGCACAAGTTTTTATCAAAATGTTATCCTAGTTTAATACAGTTCCGAAGTTAGCCCAATGTTGGTCACATTTTATACTAATTTTACCCAAACTTCGTCCTCGATTTGTTGAAATTTTTATTTTTATTTTGTTCTTGTTTAATTCTCGCACGTCGCACGTTTAATAAAGGAATTGTAGAATTTACTTTTTTATCTAGTCCTCTGTGATCCAAAGTTCCCCACCATCTGGGATTGGAGGAAAAGTTGGGTTCGAAACCGGTTATAAGCGGGCTCCCATTATAACCCATTTTAGTTTGATCCGCAGATCCCTCGGCTTGGATAAAGAGTTACGTTATACAAACATAATAAGCGTTGCATGTATGATCTTTCCTTACCTAATTTTCTGCTCTTTATCCTTCGACGGCTTTCACGCCAACTCGACCAGAATTTTATGAAACTTTGTGTGTGTAAAGAGTTCATGTAAATAAACAACTTTGCATACTTAGCAAAGCAAAGCAAAGCCTAGATGCTACATTCCGTTATCGAAACTTGACCTTCTGTTTTTGTGCGACAGACTTCGCAGCCAGCTGTTAGAGTACAGGACAATTGTAGGGCCAGTTGCTACGATCCTATTGACTCTAACAGCCTCTCCCAGCCGAGATTCGAACATATGACGACTGGCTTATTAGGCCAGCATCATACCTCGAGGCCAACTGGGAGGACAACTGGACATACTTAGTTTTTCGAAAAATTGGTCTAGACCAGTGGTGATCAAGCATAGGCATAGTGCGGGCCAAATCTGATCGTCCCATGAGTGCCGCGGGCCGCAACGACCTCCGACTATTCCTGCGCAAAACAAAATATAAAATACGCGGCAGCGAAAACCATTAAGGAATCACCATCGGAAAGGAATTTAGGAAAGGTTTGAGCCGGAATGCATCCACAACATGCACGAGTCATTAGTACTAAACTGAGTGACCCCTGTGCCATTTACTCTTAAGTCCACCGTCCCTCAAATCAGTCCGCGGGCCGCAGTTTGGCCATCACTGGTTTAGACTACCTTTTGGAAAGTGTTAAATTTTTTTTCTGTGTTTTATTATAAAAAATGTAACTCGAAAATTTATAGGACCTACAAAAAATGATCTATGGATGACTTTTACAAAATCTTCTGAATTTTCATAAAAAATACTGATAAAAATAAAAATCATTCCTACACTGAAAAAATAAGCATATTAAAAACTAAAATTCAGTTCTCTTTAAATTTTCTTTAAAGGTAGATAATTGTTTGGCCTACAAGTCTATTATACATTGTAAAATGGACATATTTAAGGGAAAAAAGTTTTTCTTACAAAAGCTTTTTCCAGTTCTACCCCGGAAAAGAGGTATGAATAGGTATAAGTTTTTCTTAGAAAAACTTTTTCCCTTAAATATGCCCATTTTGCCATATATGAAAGGCTTGTAGGTCATATAATTGTCTACCTTCACAAAAAATTTCACTTCTGAGACGGGCTTTTTTTGAAAATCGAACTTTAGTTTTTAAAATCCTTTTTTTAGTGCAGAAATGATTTTAATTTTTTTCAGTATTTTTTTATGAAAATACAAAAAAATTTAAAAAATTACTCATTCGTAATTTTTTTGTAGGTGCTATAATTTTCGAAATTTCTAAATTATCTTTTTATCTGAAAAAAGTTTTTGTTAGAAAAATGTTCTTCCCTTAAATAGGCCCATTTTGGAATGTATGGAAGAATTGTAAGCCATATAATTACCAAAATCAGTCAAATCGGTTCAGTGGTTCAAAAGTTTGAAGCTTTCAATGAAATAAAATCGGAAAGCATGACGGTTTTTGTGCCCACCCTTACTCAGAAAGGGGCACCCTAAGCGTTCATTAAAAAAAAATATGGGTCTAAAATTTTTCAACTAGGAACAAACACACCAAATTTGAACGAAATCGGAGCACTTTCACATTTGCTCCTTTTCCTGTCAATACATTCTCGGATTTCTGTAAAAGTTGTAGGGTAAAACAAGGCAAAACATTCCTTTATATGACATTTTTGTGAAAAACGTGATTGTCGTTCGATCTTCTAACTTTTTTAACCTGCCCAACAGGCATGCCTTTTTGATAATCTCTGGTAAAAGTATCGAATTGTCGTTTTACCTGTAGTACAGAAACCCTCAGTAAAATGGGGCAAAACACACTTGTAGATTATATAGCATTGAAATGAAATTGTTCATATACTTTATTCACAACAATCTTCTTCTTTTCTAACTACAGAATCTCAGATTAATCAAATTTGTAGATGATTCTTTCAAAACTATTAGAAAATAGGGGTGAATGGGGCAAAATGGGCTACCTTCCGTCATTTTCGCGCGTTGAGACCATCATCAATCGATTTCTCGTGATTTATTACATAAGAAAAGTCACTTCTTATCCCTTAGAAACAGCGGCAACAAAAAGTTCCGTTTTTTCGATCGATTTTGCCCACTGTGCATCGCCTTATTCGGGTGATTTCGTGCAAATTCACTGCTTCCCCATACTAAAGTAACATATAAATATTAAGTGATGATAACTCTCAGTAACTGAGATGATAAGCAAAACAATTCTTATAAACTGTCTACAATATCGAGGAATTTTTATTTATTTTTTGATTTTACAAACTAATTCACAGTTTTTGTAGATAGCTTTTCAATCCGCACGAGTCAGGTTGCTATGATTGCGTTGCCTGTTCGAAGGTGCGTTTTCCACTCGATCTGACAGATGTTTCAAAGTAAAAATCCCTCAAATATTATATTTCAAATCTCATAGAAATGGGGTTTATCAAGTTACTTTGACTTACGTACGTCACAGATGATGTTGGCAGCGCAACGCGACGTAAACGTCCAATTCCAAGAAAACGGTTTGAACTTGCGCTGGTTAGACGACAGCAATGGCAGGCTGGTACAAACTACTGAAAACAGTGTGTGCAGTGAAACAAGACTTGAAACAAGAGCGAACCAGGGGAAAAAACATGACAACCAGCACAGATGGTGAGTGACATCGAACAAACATATTTTTCTGCGTGCATAGTTTTGCATCCCCTCGAAACGGGATGCAGAGAGATAGAGAGAAAGAGAGTCACGTCACGGTTTCGCCGGGAGATTCTCGTTCTTTGGGAGATTTTCGCCCCATGTACGCCCCAGCTGCTGTGCAGAAACAGCAGCAAAACGACGACGGGAAGATTTTCCAGGACGACCACAGGCAGAGCAGAGTACACTGCTACTGTACTGACGACGACGATGTGCGTGCGTTCGTTCGCCTGGAGCTGCGGGGTAAACCACAGGATAGCGTGCTTTCTGCCGCAGAAACGTCACTGTAAACGGGCGGAGCAGCGCGAATTTTATCCGCTCGTGTCGAAAGAGCGAACTTTTCAAGTGCTATTAGTGCAGAATGGTCCTACTTGACGTGAAGTGAAAGTTTGCCCCAAACAGTTTGTAGGAAAAATCTTTATGAATAATTTAAAGCTTTACCAACGACAGCAGCAGCAGCAGCAGCAGCGGGAGAGTTCGGGGAATTTTCCGACCGCCTGCGATGCAGTCTGGAGGGAAGGTTCGTTCGAAAGGGGGGCGGCCACCCGCCGGGAGAGGAAAAGATAGAGTTACAGTGAAAATTGTGCAGCTCATTCGAATGAAAATTTTCCCTGTTAGGACTTATTCAAATCAGACTGAGATCAAGTGATGGTTTAATTTTGCCATTGTACCATGAGTTTGGCCTTTCATTGTGCTGCGCTATCTTTACACACTTTAGGGCAATTGTTTCACCAGTGGAAATGGAATGGTGGAAATGAATGCGTTTGGTTTATCGATTGAAGTTTAACTCGTTGGACAGCGCGTGCTGGTGGATGATGAGTGACGAGTTGACTGGGAAATGCAAACCGTCCACGAGCGGTGATCCGCTCAAGCGGAAAAGCCATGTGATTTGCTTTGATCGGAGAAAATTTCATCCCAAGTTTAATGTGTATGTGTACAATAATAAAGTACGCAGGATAGCTAAGCGGTCAGACCACACCCGCCTTTAGCTCGGGCAAAAATGGTAGATTCACACGTAAGGTGATGGGACACCACGTTTGCCCCAATGTATGTTGCGGCAAGAGTCGATAGCTCTTCCCTAAAAAATGACGACGATTATGGCAGCAGCCATGCGGCGTGGGTGGGTGGGAGTCGGTTGCACGTTTCCTTCAACCGAAGCGAAAACTTCTCGCCACCACCATCGAAGAGAAACACGATTGCGGTGCTGGCTGGCTAAATTATTCCGAGTGTAATTTTTACGAGGAATTCTAAATACAAGGAACTGAACCGAAGTACGGTGGCTCGTAATTAAAATACCGCTCGGTATGCGTTTCTGTACTGCTTGTGCGCTCGGGTGGAATTCCGATGATTTAGCATTGTTCATTATTTCGATCAAAGTGGAGTCAGGGGGACCGGTTAGAAGTATTCTTAACCCACCCTCGTTTTACGGTACTGCTGTTTGAATTCAAATTGATTGTCTTCTTTGTTGTTGAACGCTGAATCTACACGATGTCTTCATCTTTCAAAGCAGACGGGCAGCCCATCAGAAACCACTTCTATTTAGGTACGTTTTGTCGACTTTGAAGTTCACTATTTTATTTTTACCGGCTGTCAGTCTTACTCAACTAGAACAGATTTCGGACTTTCTCCGACGTTTCGACTATATTTTATAGTCTTTTTCAAGGATCTAATACTGTCTATCTTCTGTCAATTGTCTTTGTTTGTTAAAGTAATTCAAGTCAGAGAACTCCCATATATTTTCCGTAACATTGGTTTTGTTGCTTAAGTCTAATGAGGGGAAAACCCTCTCCTATTCTTAATTTTTCTCTATGACACTAATGTCAACCTACTCTAACGTGTATTAATTATCGCTCCGCGTCTGAGTGCCATCGCCCTTCACTTTCACTCAGGTGTTCATCCGGTCGCTCGAATTTGCGACGAAAGAGAACCCTGATAAGTAATTTGAGTCAGGTGAGAAGTCTCTTGGCTTAACTCGCACGCTGCGCAATGCAACTCTTAGATGCCCAAGGGGCTAGCGACTTGGTTGCGATTGCGCAACAACATGTCTATATTTCGTCAGCCACAAAGGTGCGCTAAATCGCTGCGCTAAATCAGCACTTTGATGGCTTATGTTTGATTTCTGTTTCCAGAACGCGAAAGGTTTGCGTTTCTTGGAAATGATGTTCGAACAAAATTAAGTAAATTGAGCCGGGCGTTGACTATCCTGCTTTGGGTTCAACACCACTTGATGGCGGGATATGATGATGAATGTAATCGAATGTGATTGAATATGGCCTGATTTGATCCAGGATTTCGTCCTTCGGATTCAGGCAGGATTAGTATAAGGAAGAGTAGCGGGCAGGGTCGCTACATCTCCCGCCCCCCTCCCTTACGAGCTGTTGAGCACCGCTGAAAGAGATGCTCGACTACTGGTGGGTAATGGGCACTTGGTGTGCAAATCGAAGTGAAGGCGAATGGTAAAAACACTCAATTGTGTGGCGGTTAACTGCCTTTTCCAATAGTGAATACAATTAGATTATAAAACCGAAATACATTGATTATAAAATAAGGTTCTTCTGATTATAATCCCACCGCTGTCACCAAATGTTTACCCCCCTCTTTACCGAGGGTACCCATTTCTTTCAATTAAAAATAGAAATCGTTTTTCTATGACCTATGTCGTTTTTCTATGACCTATGACCTATGTCAAATCCGAATCATCGATTTATTAAAACTTAACTTACAAGTTCGTTTCCTACTTGCTAAAGGTTTTTCTGTCCCTAAGGAAACTCCTCCTTTTCGAGGTAGTCTAGCGGCAGACCTCACGCCGTCCGTCGAGCCTCCCTCTCGCGCATATATTTTTGGCCCTCACGTGGGGACTTTGTTTGTCAACAAATGACATATTCTTATGAGAGAGTCTGGCACGCTCCGAGCATATCAGCCTCGCTGAGCGGCCAACCCTTTCATGTCAATTCGCCACTGGCACCTCGAACAGTCCCGCGCTTCATTGTTGACCTTAGTCGGCAAAATGCAATAGCGCATTTGTTTTGGAAATTGTTCGTTGGCGCAGGTTAGGAATCATGCGCGTTGGTTCACCTAGAATGTGGTGCGAACGCGACATTTTAATGCAGGTAAACTTTTAAGTTGGCGTTTCGCCCTATTGGCGCCGTCACTCGATCTCTGACCGGCGCGGGTGATCAAAGTGAACGTTAAATTTATGCTCTGAGATAAAAATGCGTGCATGTAACACAGCATGTAACTAGAATTTAGATTTGAACTTAGACTTGAATTTGGACTACAACTTGGATATGGACTTGGATTTGGACTTGAATTTGGACTTGGACTTGGACTTGGAATGTAGGTTCACATTTTTGAACCGACACTTTTGGACCGACGCTTTTCGATCGACTCTATTCGTCCGACATTTATGGTCTGCAATTTAGGACCGGGGTGTTTGAAACTTTTGGAACGGGACATTTGTATTACGATTTTTGGATCGAGAATTTCGAAACTGGACTTTTGAATTGAGACTTTTGGACCGAGACGCTCAGACTAGGACTTTTGGATCGGGAATTTCGGATCTGAACTTTTAAACTAAATCTTTTGGATTGGATTGGGGCTTCTGAACTATGACTATTAGACTGGGACTTTTAGATCGGTATCTTTAGACTGGGACCCTTGGACCGCGACTTTTGGACCGACACTTTTAGAACGACTTTTTTAGGCCGACATTTTTAGTCCCGCACGTCTGAACCAACACGTTTGGACCGGGGCCGGGCTTTTGGACAGATATTTACGCTAACAAATTAGAACCGACACTTTTGGATTGCAATTTTTGGAACAAAACCGAACGAAACATACGTTTTCGGACCGGGACTTTAAAACTTGAAGTTTCTGACTAGGACTTTTGAATCGGGAATGTAGGATCCGGGCTTGCACACTGAGACTTTTGAACTAGGACTTTTAGACTGGGATCTTTGGTCCGGAACTTTTAAACCAACGCTTTTGGACCGACATTTTTGGACTGGCAATTTATGACCAGCACTTTTGAATCGACACCTCTAGACTGTCACTTTTGGACCGTGAATTTTGGAACGAAACTTTTCGACTGGGACTTTTAGACTGGGATCTTTGGATTGGGACCTTTGGACCAGGACTTTAGGACCGATACTTATGCGACAACACTTTTGGACCGAATCCTTTTGGGAGAACACGTTAGGACCGGGGTTTTTGAAACGAAGCGCTTAGACCGTGACTTTCGCACTGGACTTTTGGGCCGGCTCCTTTAAACTGAGACTTTTGGATCGAGACTATTGATCGGGGTTTTTGAATCGCGGACTTTGAAACTGGGAGTCGCTCCGTAAATCAAAATCGCATAAAAATCCTAAATTTTATACAATTTGCGTAAATACCGCGTAGATATAAAAAGCCGTCCTTTCTTGTAGGCCATCCCAAATTATTTTTAAAGTTTTAGTCTTCACCTCCTTCAAAATTGACTTCAAAAATCTGGAGGCAAAGAAAAATCTGAGAAATCTGAGTGAAATTTGTTTTGTATAAAATCAATTATCTGTGAGTTTTGTAGCCCAAAGAACTCGAAAAATGAGTGTACACAGTATCAACGCTTCTAGCACGAAACAAAAGTGAAAGTTCATCTTATATATAAAAATGGATTTCTGTCTGTCGGGATGTTCCTTATAGAATCAAAAACTACTGAACCAATCGGCGTGAAAATTTGCATGTAGAGGTTTTTGGGGCCAGGAAAGGTTTTAGTGATGGTTAGAGACCCCTCTCCCCACTATGGGGGGGCTCCCATACAAATGAAACACAAATTTCTGCATAACTCGAGTACCAATCAAGCAAATAGAACAAAATTTGGCATGTGAGTGTTGTTGGTAACAAGAATTTATTCTATGGTAAGTTGAGATCCCTCCCCTCTATATAAGGGGAATTATGACTCCTCTCCTCTTTGAGAGGGGGGGCTTGCATAAAAATGAAATATAAAGTTCCTCATAACTCGAGAACTAATCAAGCAAATGGAACCAAATTCGGCATGTATGTGTTTTTGAAGGCAAGAATTTTTTCTATGATGAATTAGGACCTCTCCCCACTTGAGGAGGGGGGGCTCCTATATATATGAAAAACAAGTTTCCTCATAACTCGAGAACTAATCAAGCAAATAGAACCAAATTTGGCATGCGGAGGTTTTTGGAAGCAAAAATATTTTCTATGGTGAATTAGGACCCCTTACCTTTTTAAGAGGGGGGGCTCTCATACAAACGAAATACAAATTTCCTCATAACTCGAGAATTAATCAATCAAATGGAACAAAATTTGACATGTAAGTGGTTTTGGAGGCAAGATTTTTTTCTATGGTGAATTGAGACCCCTCTCCTCTTTAGAAAGCGAGTTATGACCCATCTCCCTTTTAAGAGGGTGGGCTTCCATGCAAATGCAAATTTCCTCTTATCTCAAGAACTAATCAAGCAAATGGAACCAAATTTGGCATGTAGGAGGTTTAGATGCCAGAAATTTTTTCTATGGTGAATTACGACCCCTTCCCCTTTTAAGAGAGGGGGCTCCCATACAAATGAAATACAAATTTCTGTATAATTTGAGTACTAATCAAGCACATGGAACCAAATTTAGCATATGGGGCTTTTAGGGGGCAGAAATTTTTTCTATGATGAATTAAGACCCCTCCCCTGTTTAGGAGGGAGGGCTCCCATACAAATAAAATTCAAATTTAGTCGGAAGCGCCACCCACTGGGGGGAGGCAACTCCCCGCAGAAATCACTACTGTCTAGGTTTATTTGTTTTCCTAGGTCTCCCTGGGTTTCCTGGAACGAGCGACAGCAAGTAAGAAGAGGATCGCGAAATGCTACTTTCCACAAAAAAGTTTTCCGTGAAATGGTACATTCCGCTTAAGGTTTTTCGCAAAATGATATTCGACGAAATGTTGTACAATCATGGCGAATATTACTATCCACTTACTGGCTATGCAATGAGGGGACAGGGAAGTTGTTTTCTTTTTTATTGTGAGGAAAAATTGCAAATTTGTACATTAAACTGCCCATTCCAGGTAACTAATAAGCATTAATATAAGCAGCAAATCAGCGTATCTGGAATTTTATACTGCACGTTGTTGTATACTAGTTTTTTGACTGCATAGGTGTTGTAAATTGGCATCCAAAATTGTATTCAAATTCTTCGTGTAATTAGCTGTAAATTAGCATTGTCAGCACTATAAGAAGGTTATCAGTAAAGTAGCTGTATATTTTGACAAAATAGCATTTAAGTAGCATTTAAGGCGACATTTGAATAGCATTGGTGATGCTTATTGGTTACCTGGGATGCTTTCATAGTTACGTAACTGCCAAAATGAGTCATCTAAGGTTGAACTCCTCAGAAACTTGCAAAACTCGAGGTTGTGACGTGTATCGTTTTAGCACTGTTTTTGTATCATTTTTGTAATTAATTATCGAATAAATGTATTTTAAACCATTTCCGTCATTTCTATGATGTTCTCGAATCATTTTTATGTTATTTTTGTGCCAATAGAATAACAAAGGTTCTTTTTGTGTCGTTATTCTATCATTTTTGCCCCATTTTGTGTATTTTTGATAATCAATTGTGTCATATTGAAATTATTTTTGTGTTTTTTGTCATTTGGGACACCTTTTTCATATTTGTATTCTTTTTATATACATTTTAGGGGCTGATACCGAATGGCCAAAACACAAATGGCCGAATCACGAATGGCCGAAATCCAATTGGCCGAATTCCAACAACAGTCACAGAAGGCCGAGTGTGCGCCGGTGACACGCCGTCGGACGCGTCGGCCATTTTTGTAAAGCTTTTATGTTCTTGCTGGTTCATTTTGTGAAGCTTTTGTATTTTTTTGTGTTATGTTGTGCCTATTGTCTGTGTTTTTGTTTCATATTTATTACTGCACTGTCTGGAAAAGATTGGTTTTATACCCACCCGGTATGAAACCAAAGTTGGGCAGTTTAGTTTTCTCTAGCCCATGTGTTCTAAAATAAATGTTCCGTCGCTTTCCGACTCAGCAGCTGTCGCTCAGACACGCCATTAAGGGAGGGGGCACAGCTTTTCTTAAAAGTGCCACATTAAGCGGTAAAACACGGGACAGAAAATATCGATTTTACCTTATGGACGTCCTCGTCGGTCGTCGGTCGTCGTTCGTCGTTGTCGTTGTCCTCGTCGAGAGGAGTGCAATATCAGCTCGAGTGTGTTGTCCGTACAAGTGTACAGTTGTGTGCTCATCATCATTGCCGTGCCATCTGTAAGCAGCTTTTGCTATCGTCATCATCATCACCATCATCATCATCGTCATGATGAACGTCATCATCATCAGGATCAAAGCATCATCATCATCATCAACATCATAGTGGTAATGAAGCATGTGAGGCACATTTCGCGGAATCGCATCCTTCACATGCCGGCCATTCATATATTATTCAAGTGGCATCCTCTTGAGGGAACCCCCCAAATGGATGAGTGTATGTGTGTGTGTGTGCAGGTTCGGTGCGGTTCGAAAGTGGTGCAGGAAGTGCAGGAGCAGATGGGCTGACTTTGCTAGCGGCTAAACAAGCCAACCAACCCTCTTGATGCCTTGCAAAGGAGAAAGAGGATTTAGGTTTGCTTGCTTGCATGCATGCATGCATGCATGCATGGCTATATAGGAATAATCTCTTCCTTCGCCGCCGAGAGTTGCGGTTATTATTAGTGCTTTTACTCCGGATTCTGGGCCGCGTGTGGTGTGCCACCGTCCAATCTATATGGATGGATGGATGGATGGATGAATACTCAACGAGGGGGTTGTTTTCTGTGAAAGCATTGTCTTGTAAACAAAAATCTTGTGCCATGGTTTATGACTCTTGATAACGAAAGGGGATCGAAATGAAGCGACTGCAGCAGAGCCGACGCAGTTGCAGTAGGGCTGACGAAGCGAACGAAGCCAGAGGAGATTAAGTAGGTTTATAGTGTCACTTGCTCGTTTGTGATTTTCTTTCGGGCTGGAACCAACTGGTAGAGCACCAGGCACTGTAGTTTGCTGGTGGTTAACCAGTAATATATTGTGCGGGAAGTCCAGCCAGTGCTGTAATGCTGCCATACATACCTACGTTCGTCCTGTCTTGGCCTGACGGGCTGGGAGAGGACGATAATGCGCATGTTTCGACCGGAGTTGAGATAAAAGTTCCTCCAGTGGGCCTGTTTATGGGTAGTTGTGAACCCATTTTCCATCTTGCTGGAAAGCTGTCAATTTATATCTATACATGGGAGGTTGGTGCCGTACGTACTGGCTGAAACTTTAGACCACCAACTGAGTTTAATGAATGAGTTTAAAATATTTATGACTGGTGAACTGATGACGGTGTTGGTTTTTAGTTCGAGCAGTCGCTGGGGAGGAACTCGGGAAAAGGGTGGAAGCAAATCGTTGAAAATTTCTACATATACGATGCCGTCTTGGAACGTCGTCCGTCGGCCCTCTGTATGGGTACGCATAAAGTTAGATGAAATGCTATAGTTTTAATGGAATGTCAACTCTGTCACTGCACTTTGTCGGCAGTTTGTGGCCGTTCTGTGTAGTGTGTGAAGGAATTTTAATGGCTCTGGGTAGTGCCCTGTTAGGATCGAGTTGGATACTTTTGGGCTATTAATTTCCTTCCCGTGCCGTAGAAGGATAGGCAATATGTTTGACAGGTTTGAATGTAATTACGAGACGTATGTTAAGGAATTTTTACTAAACGAGCTTTTGTTCCTTAATCTGGTTCAATATATCATTTGTAATTTGTGTAATTTGATCTGTGATTTCAAATTGATAGAAAGTTTTAAAAATGCGATGAAAAATTTTTGTCAAGGGTTATAGAATTGAACTAATTTCTTTCCTCCATCTTCTTTGCCCATTGGATTGGTTTCTAGTTCTACTGCCATGTTTATTTCATTATCTCATTGATTTACTCCCTTTCTTTGGGTTTCTTCATCGACTTCCCCGTCATTAAAGATTTCTCTTTTGTATTCGACGAAGATTCTAATTAATGGTTTTTGTTTCCATTATAAAGCATTTTAAACCAAATAAAGCATTTTGGTGCGAAATGTGCTACGAATGTTCTCTTGCACTAAATACGAACCATTCTTAATAACAACTTTCGTGCTAGAAAATAAGGCTACGAATGTCTACAATGTCCCAGACGGTTACAATAATATCGCCAGTTCACTCTAGGATGAGATATATTGCAGACTCGTGCTTCATTATACCAAATTCCAAATCGAATAATCCAACAGGTTAAGGTCTGGACTGCCACAAATCTTTCTGCCAAAACTTCGTCTTTTTCATCAGCCATCATAGGGTCGGATTTGACGTACGACATGGCGCTGCATTCTGTTGTAGGACAACGTATTGATCCTCAGTGAAGTTGGCCTTCATCCAGGGAAGCACTTGGCCATTCAAAATACCGATATACACTTTGGTGTTGTCTTTAACATCAGCATTAATGAAAACAAATGGCACTTTAGAACCGTTGAACGCCACTAGGCTAAACATCATGACAACAACCGGATGTTCGGTTTCGGACTTAAACTTCACTTTCTCCGAAAAAACGTATGGCGTGCGTGCAAAACGCGAATCTCCATTTCTTGGCTTCCGCTGCTTAGGACCATCCTGTAGAGACTTTTTGATGACGCACCCTGTACTTATAGCAACTTCCAATGTGATGTGCAATAAGTTTGACAGCCTAGTTAGTTTTGTTTATGATGAGAGACTCTGTTCAAGCATAATCTTCTACAGTTTATTTCGCTCAAGTGATTCATTCGCTGCCTTGAAGTCTATAAACAGATGACGCTTCTGCAAGATGAATCCAAAATTTATTAATTTATTGTCGCAAGATAAACGCTTGATTGGCTGTAAAGCGTCCCTCTCTAAAATCACACAGGCCTTCACTCACAATGGTGCGAGAGAGAATTTAATATGCAAAATTCATGAGAGTTGTGCCTCGATAGCTACTGCAGTCGAGGCAAGGCGGTGCCCTTTCTTGTAAATAGTTATTTAGATATCGGCTTATAACTTCAAAGTACGCAGTACGTAGTTTAAGAACTCGGCTCGGATGGCATTATTTGGCCGTTCTTTAGCAAAGCTTCAGCTTTGTTCAAATCGTCCGAGCTTGGAGAATCAGCGGCTTGTGCATCATCGTCAGATTCTAGCATACTGGGGTAACAAGTTTGGAGGATTCATGTTCTTGGCATAAAGTAACGATTCCGGATCCCTTTTTTATCCCTTATTTTGGGTAGAGCGTTAGGCATGAAAAACTAAAAAGAGAAATTGGGCTATTTCATACCTGGCGGTTCTCCAGATAACTATTCTTCCATTTAAAACAGCACTCGCGTTTGCGGGCTTGATCAATCCGTACAAAACTTTGAGAAATTGAATGTGGGGTCGGAATGAGCAATTATACCAAATTCGGTTGAAATCGGAGGTAGTCGATTACAACGGGTAAGATCACTTGAGAAGGAATGACCGCTATATAAACTTAAAAATTGAATTTTTCAAAATCTTTTTTAAATTACTCGTTTTGACCAATACTAACATCCTGTGAAGAGAAATCTGAGGTGCATGAAAATCATAAATATAAGAGGCTTATGTCTGTCGCCAAAACGAGGGGCGCGATATGTATTTTTGTGGTAATAATGGCCCACATTAAGCAAATATTAAAACCAACCAAAAGTAACGTAGTTGCACTTAATAGAGTTACATAGCGTTAGCGTTATATAGCGTACCTCCAATTTGCTCTCAATTAGACACGAGGCGACGCGTGGGGGTTACAGCTAGTTAAATAATAAGTGCTTTCAGACATAGCGTGTGGAGTATTCCAGCACAGGACGAACCAGCGAGCAATATAGAAATTTTAAGCAATATGCATCCTTAAAGCTTTTAGCAAAGCAGAACAGAAATCCTAGTTGCGAGAAAGCCCTGGATACAACGAAGGAAATGTGGTTCTTGAACGTTAGTTTCGAGTCAAGCAAGACTCCCAGCCCAAGTCTTTAACAGTGGTTTCGCGCATTAGGTGCGCCTAACGAGGGGCGTTATCGCCGAATCTCGTTGATTCGGCACCATTCATCAAAAGTCTCCAGGTCCTCTTGCAAGAGATGGGCGACTTTTTACTGTATAGTACATTTTCGAATCGTCAGCATAAGATAATCTCAAACATTTAAGGATCATGTTCACGTCATTCATATATAGCAGAAAGAGGAACGGTCCCAAATGACTGTCTTGGGAAACGCCGGAGGTTACAGCGACGGGTGACGATACGTATTCGCCGATTTTGACTGACATAGTTCTGCCGATGAGATAGGAATGAAGCCGAGTCAGGAGAGATGCAGTGTGAGCAATCTTGGATTAACTTTTCCAAAACGATTAGTTCAAATAGTTTAGAGACAGCACTTAAGGCAGCAATACCACGGTAATTAGCAAAGATTCTCTTGCACTTCCTTCCTGGAATCCTTCCAAGAATGAGCTAAGTCAGGAAAGCGGAAATTATTCCGCTATTGAGAGACAATCCATTCGAGGGAAAGTGCATGTTAGTCGATTACGCAACTGTCATTGATGCGGTCAGGAGGAAAATATACGACACAGATAAAAACCGTTCCAGATTGAGTTGATATCGCTAGCCACAGATGCTCGACCGTAGTTATTTTGGAAGGGTTCAATTGCCAGGATTTGATGCGGGAGCGCACGACCTAAAGGACTTCGCCGCCAGAGTTCTTGTTACTATTTAAACTGGTTTGAATAAACAAATCCGCCATATGTGTATTTTGGGCCATTACAAACATTTTATAAAGTTTTTGTCGTTTCGATGTTGGGCCACTGAAGAAGGGGGGGCGAAAAAAAAACAAAGTGAATTTTTTAATCGAGCAAAAAAATATACGTTTTACGCATTTTTATTTAAAGTTTAAACGTGAAAACCAAATCTGTTCTTGCTTTTAATATATATACGTTATTATTTTCCATGCAAAAATATACGAAAAGAAGACAAAAACGAGAGAAATTTTTTTGGACGATTTTGGAAATTCCATTGTTCGAATGAAGCGTTAACTCAACTTGTACACTCATTTTTCGAACTTTTCAGGCTGTAGAGCCCACGGACAATTGATTTTATAAAAAAAATCAACTCATATTCTACAAATTATTTATTTGCCCCCCGATTTTTCAAGCCAATTTTCAAGGGGAAGGTGACAAAAACTGACAAAAACAAAAGCCTTTTACAAGGATTGTAAAAATACTAGTAATTAATTGATTTTGCAATCTCGATTACATTCTCACTTCTTAAAACCAAAATCCAAAAAAGTTTACGTCAGTAGATTATCGGAGGGTTAGGCAGACACGAAAAATTGAGACCGTTTACGACAGATTCACAAATCTTAATAACTCCATCATGCTCAGTAAAATCTCATAAATTCCCAAAAAGCTATTCGCATTAAACACAGCATCGCATCGCGTTGAAATAAAAGCCGAGTTCATTTTTCTCTAGAACGAAAAAAAACAGACGACCGACGAAACCGGCACGCTACTGGCACTGGGCCAAAGTGCGCGCATTTCGCAAGCACAAATCTGTCGCGAGACATTAATTTTCAACGAACGCCCATTTAGCACGCCCCCAACCCCCATCGGAGAGCGCGCAGTGGCAGCACTGGTGGTGGCAGCCCACATCGGAACAGGTTCAATCAATTGTCACCTAAAGCTGTGCCAAACGAGCAACAGCAGAAGCAGCATCAGCAGCAGCCGCAGAAGACCTTGTCAAGTGTCTTAAATATGAATTATTGTGGAGCAAGTACGTAACCGCCGTCGTCGGTCGCCGCCACCTACGATACTTGCGTTGACAGCTGCCTACCACATATTGTACATTGTCTGACGTCGTCCCAAAACCAGTATACAACAATCATCCAAGGACTCGCTGCCTGGGTGAGAGACATAAGCCGGAAGAAGAAAAAAAAAGCTTCCTTGTCGGTGCTCCGACTCTAGATCTAAGTCATCCGGCCGGTAAGATTGAGAATCTTTCGAGCCCACGTATGTAAATACAAATATGTGAACCCTGAGACGACGACCGACGACGACAGCAGCACATCTAAATTATGATTCGTGAGAAATTTGCGTGGGTTGATCGAAATAAAGCCCTCGGATTGATGTTCTACAAATATTCCGACATGTGATAAATAAACAAACGACAGCGAAAGTACCGTACCGTACCGTGGGTGTGTGGGTCAAACCGGCCCGGCTGAGCCGGTCTCAGAGCTTCTCAGAGGTACTAACAATCTGTTGTGCTGTTTTGCTTACGGGGCGCAACTTTACCGCACATAGTTGTGACGTTATTTTCGAAGGACTGAGAGGAAACAAACAAAGAATCGCAAACACCTGGTCGTTCGACGAAAGAAATTTGATCCAGTTTTGGTTTGGTTTGGAATGTTGAACAAACGAGGTTTTGTATATGATTTGACATTTGCTTTGCGGTTTTTTTTTATTCTAGGCAAAACAGTGCTGCATTGGCACTTTTAACTAACTTCGAACCGAACCGGTTGGTTTGCTCAAATTGATTTCAAAGTGGGCACATTGCGGTACTGTAGTTTGTGACAGCTTACTTATTAGTTTTTTGATTTCGCTACAAACGACGTAATAAATAGTGATTTAAAAATAACTGACAACATTACACAAAGGAGATTCAGCTTTTCAGCTGCACGACTTTCACGACTGTAAATCCCACGGGCAATGGTTTCGGTAATGTTTACAAAACTGCAATACGTCAAGTTACACCCAATTAACCACGAAAAAGACTCAATGGAACGCAAGACAAAATAAAATCCAAAATGCATTGACTGCAAATGCATTGGTTTCGCCTTTGGTCGGTATCTTTTTGAACCGTACAAAATACCACATCGTTATCCGCCAGCAAGGGGCCAGCATTACCTACAGCATGGAATAGTGTTTTCATCTGCACTATTTTTCCCATTGAGCGCAGCAGAACAATTTATTACATACCTACTCATCAACGTAGGCTGGGCGGGGACGGGAGACGCGCATCTGACATTGGAAAAAGTACAGGGTGTTTCAGTAACGACGAACTGATCCGCGTTGGATGGTTGTTGTTACTAAAACAGTATCATGTGAAATCAAAATCGCTGCCATTAAACTTTCCGCGTGTTTCGAGTGTTTAAAGGGAACCAGCCGCAAACAATATAATGTGAGATTCCGAAAAACAGATGTTAATCGTTGCTTCGCTGGTGATTCTCCACAACTATTAGAGCTGCGTGGAAATTTTTCTACCCCAATTTTGGAGGCGGCATCGGCGGCTGTGTGATTTGAAGACGTAACGATTGAGAAGGGAAAGCAAGAAGGAAAAAAAATACAACTTCTCGCGTTTCTGCTGTGTTTACATCGGCTTAAGTGTGAAGTGAAAAAATGTTTGTCCGCCGCTGTATTGTACTGTGCCCATCAGTCAGTGGCAGTGCAGTGCCGTGGCAGGAAGCGGCGGAAAGTGGATCATTTGCTGTAAACACATGGATCTTGTTATTATTTCGGCACCCTTTAGCTTTTGTTTGGATTGCTGCGTTAGTTATCTCGTTGCTCGGCTTGATGATTGGACGCGACCGTAGTAAAAGGCCGGTTTAATTGAGGAAACAACAGGTTATTGCCAGGTGATACAAATCTCGTAATTTGTACGAATGAGTTGGTTGTTCGGTTGATCTTCCGGAACTTAAAACGGTTGCGCCATCAAACCATCAAACAATCAGTGAACGTTCACTAAGGTACTAACACAGTACTAATGAGCTATCAGCACTGTAGCACCGTAAATACAAAAGATACTGCGAAACTTTCTCCGGCAAAATTGTAGTTAATGACTAATTCTGTACCAATGTAAGGTATATAACTTTGTTAAATCTTGCTCAAACTTGTCAAACGGTACTGTCAAATGAATCAAAATTGAGTCAAAATGAATGAACCATTCCTGAATGTAGAAGCTGTTGCAGCCACTTTTGGAACAGAGTTTTTAAAGTCCAAGGTTAATTAAAGCGTTGGACTTGGGCTTGGGCTTGGACTTGGGCTTGGACTTGGGCTTGGACTTGGGATTGGACTTGGACTTGGACTTGGACTTGGACTTGGACTTGGACTTGGACTTGGACTTGAACTTGAACTTGGACTTGGACTTGGACTTGGACTTGGACTTGGACTTGGACGTGGACGTGGACGTGGACGTGGACGTGGACGTGGACGTGGACGTGGACGTGGACGTGGACGTGGACGTGGACGTGGACGTGGACGTGGACGTGGACGTGGACGTGGACGTGGACGTGGACGTGGACGTGGACGTGGACGTGGACGTGGACGTGGACGTGGACGTGGACGTGGACGTGGACGTGGACGTGGACGTGGACGTGGACGTGGACGTGGACGTGGACGTGGACGTGGACGTGGACGTGGACGTGGACGTGGGCGTGGACGTGGACGTGGACGTGGACGTGGACGTGGACGTGGACGTGGACGTGGACGTGGACGTGGACGTGGACGTGGACGTGGACGTGGACGTGGACGTGGACGTGGACGTGGACGTGGACGTGGACGTGGACGTGGACGTGGACGTGGACGTGGACGTGGACGTGGACGTGGACGTGGACGTGGACGTGGACGTGGACGTGGACGTGGACGTGGACGTGGACGTGGACATGGACGTGGACGTGGACGTGGACGTGGACGTGGACGTGGACGTGGACGTGGACGTGGACGTGGACGTGGACGTGGACGTAGACGTGGACGTGGACGTGGACGTGGACGTGGACGTGAACGTGGACGTGGACTTGGGCCTGGACCGTATACATTGTATACACTGTTAAACAAACAGCACATAACACGAATGGGTTCATTATGGCCATATTCGGTGCGTCTAAAGTCCAGTCGAAGAAACTCTCTATTTGGTAGTAAACTTGGGATGGCACTGATGTTGATTTGAGCCGTCGTTTCAATTTTCCGTCATCTTTCCAAAGTGTTCATATGCAACAAACGACAGCGGTCTTGATACGGAGGCAGATCGTATGTGTTTCTTCATGGGAAATATTTAAGGTGAAATTAGCAGTCAACGATTCTGTCAATTTCAAAAGCAGTTTTCTTGTTTGATACCAAGATTCTGTTCAAAAAAATATATTCGCTGTGTTCAGATTGACAAGAAGAGAGCAGTATTTACATTTTTACAAACAGAACCCCGCGTTTGGGCCCAAAAACTGCTTCCGAAATTGGACTCTCCGACGAAAAGTTAATGACTGTTAAGCGCGTATCGAACGAATCTACGCTGGATGGCTTCCAATCTGGACGACCAAATACCTGAATAAGGGCTCCACACTACAGCTGCGCATTCAATTACGGATCGCACAAGGGAGTAGTAAAGAGCGCGCAGGCAATTTGGATCCCGAAATTCCTTGGTGACTCGAAAGATAAATCCCAAGTTTTTGTTGGCCTTCGCTATTATGTACGCGTAATGCTCACGGAACGAGAACTTCTCATCCAGGTGTACGCCAAGGTCTTTGATGACTGAGACTCTATCCAGTGACTCGCCATCGATAGTGTAGCTCCATTGAATCGGTTGTTTTTTGCGGTTGAAAGAGATGACCGAGCATTTACGCACACTGATGAGGAGCTCGTTCGTTTTACACCAGTCGACGAAGTTGTTGAGAAGCCTTTGAAGCTCGCGACAATCTTCATTAGACTTTACACTGAGGAAGATCTTCAAATCATCCGCATACAAAAGTCTGCATCCTCGAGGTAACACAGCGCATACATCATTGAAGAATAGTGAAAACAGCAAAGGGCCAAGATTACTACCTTGCGGAACACCAAATCGATTAGAAAATTGATTCGAACGTGCGCTGCCCAGTCTCACAGAAAGACGCCGGTTAACCAGATATGACCTCAGCCAGTCTACATAGGTCGGCACCGCACCCATCCGTTTTACTTTGACCAGAAGCAAATCATGGCCCACTCCACAGGGTCAAAGGCCGCCTTCAGGTCTGTGTAAATAGTATCTATTTGAGTTCCGTTTTCCATGTTCTGGATACAGAATGATGTGAACTCTGTGAGATTTGTGGTAGTCGACCCTCCTGGAAAAAATCCATGCTGGTCACAGGAGATATGACGCTTTACTTCCTGAAATATAACCAACATTTTTGGACCAAGATTTTGGAAACGAAGCTTATAGACCGTCGCTTTCGGTCGGCCCCGGCCTTTAAGCCTGGACTTTTGGACCGGCACGTTTGGACTAGGACTTTTGCAAACATTGACATTTTTGGATCCAGAATTTCGGATCTGGAGTTTTAAGTCTTTTGGATTGGTATCTTTGGACTGAGATTGTTGGACTAGGATTACACTAGTTAACAAAATAAAACAAAAAGCGTGAGCTCAGTAAGCTGAAGGTGATTTTTCATGTAAAATTGGCTGCTGAATCCGAAAATAACGTCAGAAAAAAAATAAAGTAGAATAGTTTTTAAGATATGCACAAAAGTTGAAATTTTGCTTAAAGAAAGTACATGCACATAAATTCAAATTACTCCGGCTGCACTGCATCAATTTCAAATCTCTTTCTTTCATAATAATAGTGAGAAAATTTGCTATCGATTAGTTGAACTTCACTTTTCTGTAAGAATAGCAGTACTGTAGATATTTGTAAATTTGTTTACAACAAAACAAAAGAGAACGCATTTTTTTGGAATAATTTCAACTTTATCAAAGCTTTTGGAAAAGATTAACGTATTTTAAAAATTTTATTTTTTGTGGGCCTTAAAGGCCGATAAAAAACAAAGAAATCGGGGGTTAATGATAACAATTGGTTTAAAATTGTAAAAGTTATAACCATTTTACTAAAACAGTAATGTTTGCGCATTTGAATATCAAGCTCATGCATACACGCTCTTACTTGTCCACATCCAACAAATACACCTCTCTCTACCCTCTCTCATACACCCATAGATAATAATTGTGTATTTCTTATGTTTTCTCAACTAAATCAAAAAAAATTGGATTTGAGTGATTGAATTTAACAGTAAGAACTGTAAGAAACATGAGCGTGAAGAAACGTGAGTTGAAGTGTGAAAATAATCCACTGAAACTCTGCTACGCCTAAGAAAACTATATATTTACAACTCCGGTTAATATCACTGCTTCACTGCAAACCGTATACCGTATGTGCTTTAAAGTTGATCCTGAGAATCTTGATGAAGGTGTCCATTTATAGAGATCATGACAAACAGTTCGGTAAGTGTTATGCCAATAAAGAAAGTTTGGATGTAAAGGAGCTATCCGAAGTTACTGTTTGGACGTAAAGGAACTATTGGTGTGCTCCCGTAGCCCATGCTACAAGTATGTGAATAAATAAATACTAAAAATACCAATAAAATACAGTGAACAAAATTGTAAAATTTGCTTGAGAGATAGAAAGAGAGAGAAAAGAGAGAGAGCGGTATTTGTGGCATGTGGACAAGTAAGAGGGTAAAAGCTGAAAGTAAGGGGGGTACGCAAACATTAGTGTTTTAGTAAAATGGTGATAACTTCTACAATTTTCAACCGATTGTTATCATTAACCCCCTGATTTCTTTGTTTTTTATCGGCCTTTAAAGCCACATGAAATAAAATTTTTAAAATGCGTTAATTTTGTCCAAAATCTTTGATAAAGTTGAAATTCTTCCAAAAAAATGCGATCTCTTTTGTCTAGCAGTGAACAGATTTTCAAATATCTACAGTACTATTGTTCTTACAGAAAAGTGAAGTTCAACTAATCGATAGCAAATTTTCTCACCTTTAATATGAAAAAAAGAGATTTGAAATTGGCGCACCGCAGCCGGAGTAATCTGTATATATGTACATGTACTTTCTTTCTTTAAGCGAAATTTCAACTTTTGTGCATATCTCAAAAACTATTCTACTTTAATTTTTTTTGATCTCATTTTCGGATTCAGCGGCCAATTTTGCATGAAAAATTACCTTCAGCTTACTGAGTTCATAAGTGCTGTTAACTAGTGTTATTACGCTTGGATTTTTGGAGCGGGATCTTTGGACTGGAACCTTCGGAACAGGACTTTTGTACCGACACTTTCGGAATGACTTTTTTTGGTCGAAACCTTTAAACCCACACTTTTGGACTGCGATAAATTGCGAATTTAGGTTCTGGACTTATTCTTTTTGTTTGATTGATAGTCACTATAGCAGCTTAGCTCATTCGTGAGTTCTGCGTTGTTGGGATTTGAACCTGGAACCTCGGCGCGAGAGGATTTCGACTTGTAAACTTTGACTTTTGGACTGAAATCTTTGGGGCGACATTTTTAAACCAAAAAAATTGGATCGACACTATTAAACCGGCACCTTTAGACCAGCACTTTTAGACAGAGACTTTTGCACCGAAACTATTGGACTCAGCGTCGTAGCGGGCGATTGGCCAGACTGGACCCCACTAAGGGCGATAGCTGTTGGGACGCCAAAAAGGGCCTGCATTTCAGTAAATCAGTAGCAACACCATGTGCATTAAAAAATCTGGACTGAGTGATTTTTCATGTCACGTTACCAGTTGATTTGCATGCAGCAGTCATGGTACAAAAGTCAAACAATAACGCTCGATGCTTTGTTCGTACTGTCAGCTCCATACTGTAGCGAAAACGTTGGCCATGGTGAAGCACTTCGCATCCGCTGAATAGAGCCAATCTCCCAAGCAACAATGTGAGTTTTATTGTACTCTTATGGCGGTCTTCAAGACTAATTTTGGTCTTGAATGCCATCATAAGAGTGCAATAAAACCCAAATTGTTACTTGGGCTGGCAATTGCAACATCCTCCCCGCGAAAAAGGCGAAAGCGTTGAACGGAAACCTGGTTCGCGCAAAAGACGTGCAAGTCTTTTGGCCGGCCTTGGCCCTGGCCTTGGCTCAGCATGCCAAGAGATCACTAGAGGAGATCAACTTCATAGAAGGCTTAATAAACGTAGGACTTAAGGATAATTTGTTTCATCCCATTATCTTTTGTATTTTTTTCATCGCCATCCGAAATTAGTTCTATATTTCAATGTACGTATTAAATGCAGCAAAGTATTGGATACTGTCACGTTACGGCTCTGGTTGGACTGGCAATTTGAGACCGGAACTTCTGAACCGACACTTTTGGATCAATACTTTCAGACCAGCAATTTTGAACCGGGAATTTTGGAACGAAGCTTTTAGGTCGGTGCTTTCAGATTTTTGGGATGTTTGCACCAGGGCTTATGGACTAAGACTTTTGAATCGGGATTTTCGGAATTGGACTTTGAACTGAGTGCTTTGGATTGGGATCTTTGGACCGGGACTTTTGAACCGGCACTTTTAGGACAATACTTTTGGAACGGCACTTCCGGATCGACCCTTTTAGATTAACACTTTTGGACCCAGTGTTTTAGAGCAGCACTTTAGGACCGGGATATTTGAAACGACGCTTTTAGACCGGGGCTTTTGGGTCGGCTCTTTTAAAGTGAGACAAACATTATTCAAACAAAACACTAACAGATTCGAGCTCGGCTCCCAGGGTGTGATTTAGTAGTTCAACAACCAATAAACCAAAGAGTAAGTTCAAAAGTTATTTCAAGATTCATCCAATATCCATTACCGTTGGAAATTGTTCACTTCTGCTTGGTTACCGTCTGAGCATGACTTTCACTATTGGATATTTTGATGGGAAAAGTAATCAATTTTGGAACCAATGATCATTAGAACAACTCTAACCCTATTTGAAGCGGTTCCCATCATCAAGTTGTGATAAATAACTCTTTGCATTAGAATACAATACAAAATTTAACTTTGTTATCACGATACATTCGTTCCGAAGAAATTAAAAAGCAATAAGAGAAGAACAAATTCGCTATTAGGTGGATTAAAGCTGTACTTTATTCCACCTTTCTCGCTTTGCTCAATCAACTTTCAACTCTCCTCGCCTTCATCGTCCATTGTTTCCCCCGGCGCGACGGTATCTACCTTGCCGGTGTCGATTTCGTCCGCCGCCCACGTCCCGACCGAGCTGCGGCTTTGACGCACGGAACCTGCCGTCGTTCGGTGCGGTGAATGAATTTCCGATCGTCTCCCAATTCCCTGCCTCCCAACAGTCGATTCTCGGCTGACTTTTTCGCTTCGCTTTGAATACAATAATCTTATACATTTACCCCGAAAAAAAAACATTCTAGGCAGTTCACTAGCTGTGGGATTTTTATTTTGCCTTCCTGGTCCCGGGCCCTGCTGCGCTTTTCTCTACTGGTGCTGGTGCTCGATGGGTTCACTTCAGCTGGAGTGGAGTTGGCCAAAGAAGAAAGAACCTACCGGTTCAGAACTTTCTGTAAAGTTAACCTTCTTTTCCTCCGTTCCCAAAGGAAAACACCACCGCCCGTCGCCAACCGAACGACGACGGCCTGACCTGACCAAGCAGGGTGACGGGCGGTGCCTGTGAACGGATCAAGGAAGGGAAGTTTCATAGAAATTTATAGCCCTATCCATAGATACGAATGCTGCTGTCGAGGGCTCTTTACGGGAGAAAATTTTTCTTCTCCTTCTCCTACCTGACCGTCTTTGACGTCTTCGACGTCGTCGTCGTCGTCGTCATCGTCTCAGTAGGCAGGTTTGCGTATAATTTAGCAGGAAGAAGGAGGGAATCTCACTTATTAGGGCCTTGCCTCTTCGGAACGAATCTATTCATTGATCGGCTCTTTCTCCTTACTTTCGAGCGGCTTGACGAACTATACGATGATGCGATGAACTAATTCCTCGAAGGTTGTTCTGCCTGCCTGCCTGCCGGCTTGCCTGCTGCGGGACCATGGGAAAATTTGCTTTCAGTGAAGGTCGAGTTGGTTGTTTGTCGCTCGCTCGCTCCGCTTGCTGGCTGCCACTGCAAATAGTGCGCAACCGATCATCATCTTTCTGCTGACGTTTATTGGCTCTTCACTTTCCTGTTTTTTTTTTCGTTTTTAGGGAAGCACTTGATCGTTTCCTTTTTCTCGCTCTTCCGAGTGCCGTTATAAATGATTCCCAAAATTTCACTATTATAAATATACCCGCATTTGACTTGCGCAGCAGCTTCCGTCCGTGCAATATCCATCGTTCTCACTTCGGTGCGATAATTGGCCTCCGCCGCCGCCCCGTTTCCTCCGCGCGCGGCCGTCCAGTGTGGATCATCGAAACCGATCGAGACCGATCCGGAGCGGAAAGAATCAATTTTTCGCGCACCCAGATGTTATTAACAAATTCCATCGGACTATCGCCGGAGGCGCAGAACAAATTGCAGATTATGGAAATTTACTTGCACCGAGCTGCTGGTCTTCTTTGATTGAGCGAGCGAGTGAGTGGGTTCAAGTTTGAGGGTTTTGAACCTCGTTTGAGTATAATTATCTATCCCACTGCACTGAACTACCGGCCGGCCGGCCGGCCAATGCCCACTTATGGGGTTTATGACCTGAAATGGTTTCTTTTGCTGCGATTGCAATGAAGTTCGGGGTTTTTTTTCAATTTGTGATAAGGATTCTTTTCCTACAGACCAAATTAAGGATTCTCTAACACTAGCGTGTCCCAGACATAATCAAAAGCAGGCGCACCCGACCTTTCAAAAGAATATTTTAGCCTGGAAAATCGAGTATAATCATCGTAGGATGACGAATCCATTATCACTTATCACAAAAATACATTATCACAAAAATCAAAGGTGAAATTGAACTAGAAATTAGACTTGGAACTGGATTAGAAATTACAGTTTAAATTAGACCTAATCGAACTTGACATGTAGGACCCTAAATGGTCGGTGATAAATCAGACCGGACCAAGTCGCAAACTTTAAAAAAATAAGTTAATGACAGCAAACTATTAAGATTTCTTAAGCAACATTTTACACTAATTAGGTTACATAAATGTTGCAAACATTCAGAGATATGAAATGATTTCGAACGATTGATAGCTTGAAACTATACAGAGGAGCAAACTTTGACTTCGTTTTTCTCGAAATCAGATTTTTGTCACTTGGTTCGGTCTGACTTCCGACCAATTAGGACTTGAATTTGGAGTAATTTGGGCTTGATACTTTATTTCACATTGACCTGGAAGATGGGCTTCAAACTAGTTTTGAAATTGGACTTAAATGAGAACTAATTTGAGCTGAAAGGTTGCGGTTGAACTTAAATTTGAAATTGAAATTTAAATGGAAATTGAAATTGAAATGAAAATTGACATGGAAATTAAAATTAGACGTACATTGGATTTAAACTGGGCTTGAAATCAGACTTTCAATTACATCTGAAATTAGATATGAAATTGGAATTCAAATTGTTAGAAATTGAACTTGAAATCAGTTTTTTTTTTTGTTTTTCGTTTTTTTTATTTTCTCTTTTATCTTTCGTTAGAACTCTTTCTGTTTTCTATCCTTCTCGTTTTTCGTCTTTGTCTACCCGTTTTTGCTTCTTTTCTGTCACGTTTGTTCTTATTTTTTCACTCGCTTTTTTCCGTTTGCTCTCCAGTGTTCCTTTTTTATCTCCCATTTCTTGCATTTTTCTCTCCAGTTTCATATTTTTCCTTCCCACCTCAGTTAGTAATTAGCGTCAATACAAACATTAAACATATACCAGACATCGGATATAAAATCGCTAACACCCGATATGAAATCATAACACTTTCTCCGAATCAATATCAATCCCGATTACGATGATGTCACCCAGTCACCCAGTCACCAGCAAGAGTATTTCCAGACATAAGCATAAACCGGATGTTTACCGGACCGCCCAGAAGCAGCATCAGCAGAAAGCCAACATAAACACCCTCATTGTTCCCACGATCAGAATTACCAGTAACTAACCTCGTAGCTTAAGAACAAATTGTATTTTAGTCTTAATCGATTCGTCAATAAAAGAGGAGGAAGCTCCCAAAAATATATTTTTTTTAAATTTCTTCTTAAGAGAAGTCTTAACTCCTCCCTTTCCGATTTTGTTCCATCTTTCTCAATTAATGACTCATACGACCTCTTTTTCTCATTTTACTCGTTTCCTCTACCAGTTTTCTTTTCTCTCTCGCTATGCTTCTTTTCCTCATTTGGTTTATCTCATTTTCTGTTCTGCTTTCCTTTTATTATCTAGTTTACCCTCTTTTCTTTCCGGTTTTCTCATCTTTTTTGTAACTTTTAATTCTTTTTCTGTCCGTCTTCTCCCTATTTGTCTCGAATTCCCTCCTTTTCTCTCTCGTTTCTCCCTCTTATGCCCGCTGTTTCCTCTTTCTCCTGTTTCCCTGTCCCGTTCATTGCCCTTTTCAGTCCTGATTTTCCCCTTTCAGTTTTCTGTTCCGTTTTTAGTCTTTTTTCTTTTAATATTTTCTCATTTTTAGGCCCGTTTTTTCTCTTCCGTTTCTTTTTATTTCTGTCTAGTTAAATCCTTTTCTATACTTTTCGTTTCCGTTTGTTCTATACTTTTTATTCTGTTCTGTTGTCCTGTCCTATTGCGTTCTGTTTTCCGTTTAAATTCTTTTCTCCATTTTCATCTATTTCTGTTCTTGTTTCTCAATTTGCCTCTTTCTTCTTCAGTTACTCTATCTCCTTTCCTTTTCCTCTGCCGGCTTTATTTTCTCTCTCTCTCTCTCTGCATTTGGTTTCTCTCGTTTTCTGCAACACTTTCCTTGTCCTGTCTAATTTTCCCTCTGTTCTTATTTTCTGTTTCGTTTTTCAGCTTTTTTCTTCCATTTTTTTCTCATTTTCAGACCCGTTTTTACTCGTTGCGAGGCTGTTTTTTTTTACTGTCTCGTTAACTCCTTTTCTATTTTCTTCCGTTTCAGTTTGTCCCATTCTTTCATTTATTATGTCCTGCTTTACCTCCTTTTGTGTTACGTTCTGTTTTTCTGTTTCCCGTTTTAATTTTTTTGACATTTTTCTCTATTTCTGTTCTTGTTTCTCAACTTTCCTTTTTCTCCTATTCAATCCTAATTTTTCTCCTCTAATTTTTATTAGGTTTTTTATTCAGTTTGTTCTCATTTTCTTTATTATTTTGCCAGTTTGCTTTAATTAATGCAATATTGTTTGTATTTTGCGCCTATTCTATACAGTTTGTCCTAGTTTTCTTTACCGGTATTCATTCTTTTCTCATATTTTCCCTTTTTCCCCTCCATTCCTCCTCTTTGTTTTTTGTCCTCCTCTATTTTTGCCTCGTTTTCGCTTTTGTTTTTCGTCTTTTTCGCTTGTTTCACTTTTTAAATCCTTTTTTCCCTCCGATTCTGTCATGCGTTTTCTTTCGTTTCTCTTTTGTTCGTGCCAGTTTTTCTTCTTGAATGTTTCGTTTTCGTCTTTTTTCTTCCGCTTTCTTTCTAATTTTCAGGCCCAGTTTTTCTCTTTCGCAGTCTCGTTTTTTGTCTTGATTCCTCTTGTTTACTCCTTTTCTATTTTTTTCGTTTCCGTTCTTCCTGTTGTTATGTCCTGCTTTACCTCCTTACCGAACGTGAAAATTCTGTTTTCCGTTTTAATTTTTTTCTCCATTTTCCTCACTTTCTGTTCTTTTTCTCAATTTTCCTTTTTAACATAGGACTACGTCTTACTTTAATAGGGTGTCATGCTGTGAAAACAAAAATGATCGTGACACGAAAAACTGATAGATTTTGAACGGAAATAGCTCAGCCAATTCTGAACTGATTTCGCTGGATTACAAACCAATCGATTAATAAAAAGTGTGCCTTTTCTGTAGGTTTCACAGAAAGATAGATTTTTACAGCAAACAGCTGGAATTTAAGTCGAACAATTTTAGTGAATTCACATCACGTTTGAGCATTTTCGGATATGAACTTGTGACTTCTATTGCATTTATCAGGTAGATGTGGGAGTGAAATCCATCGTTTTTATAATCTTTTAGGCTATTTATTGCCATTCTTTTGAATATTGGCTCTCAATTTCGCAGCTTTTATTTCACCTATTTTCTTTTTTTACGTTTTTTCACCTTTTTAAGTCCCGTTTTCCCTCCGATTCTGTCACGATTTTTTTCGTTTCTTCTGTTTTTGTGCCAGTTTTTCTTTTTATTGTTTCTCACCTTTTTTCATCCTATTTGTCTAGTTTTTATGACGTTTTCCCCCGTGTTCTTTTCCGTTTTATAATTTCCCCAGGAGCAGCAGGAGACGGACTACCTCTGGATCCAGCGGTATTCATAAATGATTAGAAATTGAGACAAGAAAAAAATATTTCTTAAAATTTCTACGTGATGGAACATGTTCTAAGGTTTCCATCATCATTTAACTTAAAACTAGACTCAAAATTTGAAACCAATATATTGGTTTTAAATTGGACATAAAACTGGAATTGAAATCGAACTTGAAGTTGGACTTGGAATAAGATTTCGCAATGAACATGAAATTAGATTTAAAATTGAACTTAAACCAGGAACGGAAATTGGACTTGAAACTGGACTTAAAATTGGACTGCAAATCAGTACGATTGCAATGAAGTTTGGGAATATATATATTTTTTTGAGTTACGAAAAGGATTCTTTTTCTACAACCCAAATAATGCATTCTGTATGACTGCCGTGCCCAGACATAATCAAAAGTTGGTCTGGAAAATCCAGAATAATTGTAGGATGGCGAATCTACTACAAATTTAACACAAAAATACCGGCCAGTTAGGTTGAAAACTCCGGACTTTTGGCTGGCAGCAATTGGGTTTAAAATTAAAGTTGAAATTGGACTAGAAATTAGACTTGAACTGGACTGGAAATTACAGTATAAATTAGACTTGAAATCGAACTTGACATATAGGACATTAAATTAGACTTGAATTTGAACTAATTGGGGCATGAATTTATTTATTTACTTTATTTCAAATTGAGCTGGAGTTGGGCTAGAAATTGATTTTTAAATTGAACTTAAATGTAGAGTAATTTGAGCTGAAAGATCGGGATCGAACTTAAAATAAAAATTGAAATTGGACGTATAATGAATTTAAACTGGGCTTGAGATTCGACTTCGAATTACATTTGAAAATAGACTCGAAAATGGACTTGAAATTAGTTTTCTCGTCCCTTTTTTGATTTCCACTTTTCGACTCTCTTTTATCGCCTCGTTTATCTTTCATTCAAACTCTTTTTATCTCCGTTCCTTCTCGTTTTTCGTCTTTGTCTGTCCCATTTTTCTTCTTTTCTGTCACGTTTTTTCTGTTTTCAGTCTTTTTTTACCTTTGCTCTCCGGTTTTTCGACTTTTTCTCTCCAGTTTAGCTGTTTTTGTATTCTTCTTTTCCTGTCTTATTTTCCCATCCCTATTCCTTTTACCATTTTGTTACATCTTTCTCCTTTGCATTTTCCGTTCCGCTTTCCTTCTTTATCTAGTGCCTCTTTTGTTTTCCGTTTTCACACCTTTTCTGTCACTTTTTTTCTTTTTCTGAATGTCTTCCCTCCTTCTTTGTCTCTATTTCCCTCCTTTTAACTCTCTTTTTTCCTTTTTCCTGCCGTTGTGTCCTTTTCTTTTGTTTCCTGTCCCGTTTTTGCCCTTCTCAGTCCTGAGTTCCCCTTTATTTTCTATTCCATTTTGTCTTTTTCCTTCCGTTTTTACATTTTCAGACGCGGTTTTTCTCTTTCCCAGTCTCGTTTTCTTTTGTTTTCTGTCTAGTTAAGTCATTTTCTATTTTTTTTTTCTTCGTTTCCGTTTGTTTCATTCTTCCTATCGAAATGTCCTGCTATACCTTCTTTTTTGTCACATTCTGTTTTCCGTTCCTTTTTCTTCTTTCCTATCCAATTTTTTCTCCTATTTGTATTTCGTTTTTGCGCCTTTTTCAATCCAGTTTGACGCTTTATTTCAAATAGAACTGGAAGGTGGCCTTAAAACTGATTTTGAAATAGGACTTACATGAGAAGTACTCTGGGCTGAAAGTTTGGAACTGAACTTAAAATTGAAATTGGTCGTATATTGTATTTAAAATGGGCTTGAAATTAGATTTAGAAACACATTTGAAATTAGACTTGAAATTGAAAGTTGGAAAGGACGTAAAATCAGTTTTCTTTTTCTTTTTCCTTTTCTCGTTTCCAGTTTTCATCACTCTTTTTAACTCCTCCGTTTTCTTTCATTAGAACTCTTTTTATCTCCTTTCCTTCTTGTTTTTTCGTCTTCGTATGTCCCGTTTTTCTGTCTTTTCTATTTGTTCCGGTTTATTCTGTATTTGCCTACCTGTTTTTTCCTGTGTCCCTTGGTTCTCCCGTTTTACGTCTTTTTCTCTCCAGTTTCCACTTGTTCTTTGGTCCATTTTGCCTGTTTTTATTTTATTCTTTTCATGTCCCATTTTTTCATTCCCTTTCCGATGGCCATTTTGTTCCGTTTTTCTCCTTCAATCTCTCGTACGACCTCTTTTTCTCATTTTCCTCATTTCCTCTGCCGGTTTTCTCATCTCTCTCTTTTTTCTTTTCTTCTTTCTTCTTTTCCCTGTTTGGTTTCTCTTGTTTTCTGTTCCGTTTAACCTTTCTTGTGCACGAATTTCTCTCCTTTTCTCTTCCGTTTTCCCTTTTCTCTGCGCTGTTGTCCTCTTTCTCTTATTTACCTGTCCCGTTTTTCGCCCTTCTCGGTCGTCGATATGCCTTTTTATTTTCTGTTCCATTTTTCGTCTTTTTTCTTCCGTTTTCTTCTGATTTTCAGGCCCCTCTTTCTCAGAGAAGAGAAAAACCCTCTTTCTCAGCTGGGTTTTTTTTGTTTTCTGTATTGTTAACTCCTTTTCTATTTTTTCGACTCTGTTTGTTCCATTCTTCCCACTATTATGTCCTCTGCCGGTTTTCTCATCTCTCTCTCTCTTTTCTTTTCTTCTTTCTTCTTTTCCCTGTTTGGTTTCTCTTGTTTTCTGTTCCGTTTAACCTTTCTTGTGCGCCGTTTCTCGTTTCCCCACCTTTTCTGTCACTTTTTTTGTTTCTGCCTCTCTTTGCTCCATTTGTCTGGATTTCTCTCCTTTTCTCTTTCGTTTTCCCTTTTCGCTGTGCTGTTGTCCTCTTTCTCTTATTTACCTTTCCCGTTTTTCGCCCTTCTCAGTCCCGATATGCCTTTTTATTTTCTGTTCCATTTTTCGTCTTTGTACTTCCGTTTTTTTCTGATTTTCAGGTCCGGCTTTTCTCTTTCTCAGTTGGGTTTTTTTTTGTTTTCTGTCTAGTTAACTCCTTTTCTATTTTTTTCGATTCCGTTTGTTCCATTCTTCCCACTATTATGTCATACTTTACCTTGTTTTTTGTCACGATCTGTTTTTCGTTTTAATTTTTTGTTCTCCATTTTCCTCTATTTCCTGTTTCTCAATTTTCCTTTTTATCCTCCCATATTTTCTCCTTTTTTGTTTCCGTTTTTTCACCTTTTCTATTCACTTTGTCCTCATTTTAATTTTTGCCATTTTTGCCTCTATTTTTGTTCTTGTATTTCAATTTTTCTTTTTCTCTTTTTTTATCCAATTTTTTCCTTTTTTGTATCATTTTTGCGTCTTTTCTATCCAGTATGTCCTCATTTTCTTCATCGTTTTTCGTTCTTTTAACTCATTTTCGTTATTTTCTCTTCCATTACTCCTCTTTTTCTGCCCAGTCTCCTCTATTTTTGCCTCGTTTTCGCTTTTGTTCCGTTTTCCTCCGATTCTGTCGCGATTTTTCTTTCGTTTCTCTTTTGTTCGTGCTAGTTTTTCTTTTTTTATGTTCCGTTTTTCGTCTTTTTTCTTCCGTTTTTTTTCGAATTTTTAGGCCCAGTTTTTCCCTTTCCCAGTTTCATTTTTTGTCTTGTTTACTCCTTTTCTATTTTTTTCGTTTCCGTTCTTCCTGTTATGTCCTGCTTTATTTTTTACAGAACGTGAGAATTCTGTATTTCGTTTTATCCCGTTTGTTTTCCGTTTTAATATTTTTCTGCATTTTCCTCTACTTCTGTTCTTGTTTTTCAATTTTCTTTTTTTTTCTATCCTAACTCATTTTGTCTCCTCTTTTATTTCGTTTTTTTCGCCTTTTCTATTCAGTTTGTCCTAATTTTCTTTATCATTTTTCCCGTTTGCTTTATTTTTCATTTTCTTCTATTTTCTTGTTTCTCAATTTTCCTTGTACTCTTTTCCTTTCCTCCTTTTCTATCCCATTTTTTGATCCCTTGATTGTGTCGCTTTTTGCACCTTTTGCTGGACAGAAATGTCCAGTGAGTCCACATTTTCTTGATCGTTTTTCATTTTTTCTCTTCCATCCCCTCTCTTTTGCTGTCCAGTCTCCTCTATTTTTGCCTCGTTTTTGCTTCTCACATTTTCTTTTTTCCGCTTTTTAAGTCCCATCTTCTCTCCGATTCTGTGACGGTTTTCCTTTCGTTTCTCTCGTTTTTTTCTTGTCAGTTTTCCTTCTCCTCTGTTCCGTTTTTCGTCTTTTTCTTTCAGCTTTTTCTGATTTTCAGGTCTAGTTTTTCTCTTTCCCAGTCTTGTTAACTACTTTTCTATTTTTTCGTTTTTGTTCTTCCTATTATTATGTCCTCTTTTACCTCCTTTCAGTCACATTCTATTTTTCGTTTTATCCCGTTTGTTTTCCGTTTTAATTTTTTTTACGTTTTCCTCTAATTCTGTTCCTGTTTATTAATTTTCTTTTTCCCTTCTTTTCTGTTCCGTTTTTCGTCTTTTTTCGTTTCTATTTTTTCGATGTCGTTTGTTCCATTATTATATGTCATACTTTACCTTGTTTTTTGTCACGATCTGTTTTTCGTTTTAATTTTTTGTTCTCTATTTTCCTCTATTCCCTATTACTCAATTTTCCTTTTTCTTCTCCCATTTTTGCCTTTTTCGTTTTCGTTTTTTAACCTTTTCTATTCACTTTGTCCTCATTTTAATTTCTGCCATTTTTCTCTATTTCAATTTTACTTTTTCTCTTTTACTATCCCATTGTTTTCCTTTTTTGTGTCGTTTTTGCGTCTTTTCTATACAGTATTTCCTCATTTTCTTCATCGTTTTTCGTTCGTTTATCTCATTTTCATTATTTTCTCTTCCATTGCTCCTCTTTTTCTGCCCAGTCTCCTCTATTTTTGCCTCGTTTTCGCATTTGTTTCTCCCATTTGCTTTTTTCACTTTGTAAGTTCCGTTTTCCTCCGATTCTGCCACGATTTTTCTTTCGTTTCTCGTTTATGCCAGCTTTCTTTTTTTGTGTTCCGTTTTTCGTCTTTTTTCGAATTTTTAGGCCCAGTTTTTTTTCTCTTTCCCAGTCTCGTTTACTTCTTTTCTATTGTTTTCGTTTCCGTTCTTCCTGTTATGTTCTGCTTTATCTTTTTACAGAACGTGAGAATTCTGTATTTCGTTTTATCCCGTTTGTTTTCCCTTTTAATTTTTTTCTGCATTTTCCTCTACTTCTGTTCTCGTTTCTCAATTTTCTTTTTTCTTCTATTCTAACTCATTTTGTCTCCTTTTTTATTTCGTTTTTTTCGCCTTTTCTATTCAGTTTGTCCTAATTTTCTTTATCATTTTTCCCGTTTGCTTTATTTTTCATTTTCCTCTATTTTCTTGTTTCTCAATTTTCCGTGTACTCTTTTCCTTTCCTCCTTTTCTATCCCATTTTTTAATCCCTTTGTGTCGCTTTTTGCACCTTTTGCTGGACAGAAATGTCCAGTGAGTCCACATTTTCTTGATCGTTTTCCATTTTTTCTCTTCTATCCTCTCTCTTTTTCTGCCCAGTCTCCTTTATTTTTGCCTCGTTTTTGCTTCTCACATTTTCTTTTTTCCGCTATTTAAGTCCCGTCTTCTCTCCGATTCTGTCACGATTTTCCTTTCGTTTCTCCCGTTTTATTTCTTGTCAGTTTTCCTTCTTCTCTGTTCCGTTACTCGTCTTTTTTCTTTCAGCTTTTTCTGATTTTCAGGCCCAGCTTTTCTCTTTTCCAGTCTTGTTAACTACTTTTCTATTTTTTCGTTTCTGTTCTTCCTGTTATTATGTCGTCTTTTACCTCATTTCAGTCATACTATTTTTCGTTTTATCCCGTTTATTTTCCGTTTTAATTTCCTGCATTTTCCTTTATTTCTGTGTTTGTTTCGCAATTTAATATTTTTTTTCTTTCCCTTTTCCTCCTTTTCTATCCCATTTTTCCTTTATTGTGTCATTTTTGCACCTTTTGCTGGACAGAAATGTCTAGTAAGTCCACATTTTCTTGATCGTTTTTCTTTTTTTTCTCTCATTTTCCTTTTTATTCTCTTCCATCCCCTTTCTTTTTCTGTCCAGTCTCCTTTATTTTTGCCTCGTTTTTGCTTCTCACATTTTCTTTTTTCCGCTATTTAAGTCCCGTCTTCTCTCCGATTCTGTCACGATTTTCCTTTCGTTTCTCCCGTTTTATTTCTTGTCAGTTTTCCTTCTTCTCTGTTCCGTTTTTCGTCTTTTTTCTTTCAGCTTTTTCTGATTTTCAGGCACAGTTTTTCTCTTTCCCAGTCTTGTTAACTGCTTTTCTAGTCTTAACTGCTTCTTTAGTCCTGTTATTATACCCTACTTTAACTCCTTTAACTTCTATTCCATTTTTTTTCTTCTCCGTTTTGTTTCTGCGCATTTTTTTATCCAATTTGTTCTCAATTACTCAATCGTTTTTCGTTCTTTTCTCTTATTTTCTCTTCCATTCGCCCTCTTTTCCTATCCAGTCTCCTCTATTTTTGCTTCGTTTTCACTTTTGTTACTCCCATTTTCTTTTTTCGCCTTTTTTACTTTTTAAGTGCCGTTTTCCCTCCGATTCTGCCCCGGTTATTCTTTCGTTTCTTGTGTTTTCGTGCCAGTTTTTCGTATTGTTTCTCACCCTTTTTCACCCTGTTTGTCTAGTTTTTATGACGTTTTGCCCCGTTTTCTTTTCCGGTTTTTTTTTCTTCAGGAGCAGCAGGAGACGGACTACCTCTGGATCCATCGGTATCCATGAGATTTCCACCATTTCCACCATCATTTAACTTGAAACTTGACTCAAAGTTATAAACGAATATATTGGTTTTTAAATTAAAATTGCATCTGAAACTGGATTTGAAATTGAAGTTGAACTTGAAATAAGACTTGGCACTGAACATGAAATTAGATTTAAAATTGAACCTGAAGTGGGAATGGAAATCGGACTTGAAATCGAATTTGAAATTGGACTGGAAACTGGGACTGGAAATTAGTGTTGAAATTGTGAATGAAATAAAAATTAAATTTGAACTCGAAATTAAGCTTAACTTATACAGAAGCTTGAAACTAAGAAACTTAAAACTAATTATTACAAACCACATAGATTACTCCGAGTGGAATAATCAGCAGAGAAACAAAGCATAAAAACGTTGTTTGCAAGTTATGAGTCGTATGTCTTATTCTACCCAAATAGAATTTGTTCCGCAGGAGTAATGATACAAACACTAAAAGATTGTTCGCCAGCCAACACAAAACAAGAAATACTTCTCTTTAAAGACAATCATTCAGAACTACAATGCTAGGTACCACAAATCCGCAGTATGGCTTGATTGTCGTCCGTGTTGGAAAAACGTAGCAGATGATTGCTTAGCTTAGAGAATATGGCGAAGGGTCTCAGATGGTCGCGTAATTTTGCATACGGACATAGTTTACGGACTTATTGGTGAAATCAGTAGGAGGAGGTCCCCCAGTACCGGACACCTGAGGATTTTAACGTATATAAACTCAACAATTAGCTTAAGTTCAACTTTAATGCACTGTAAGAATAATGCCCTCCCTACAGAAACAAACACAATTCTGTCACTGTCAACGAAGTTGTCAAACATCCTAGTCAACATTGCTTTTTAGGTAGGCGTCGTCATCGTAGTCGTCATCGTCGCAAGAGTGCCACTTCCTCGAATTGAACACTTTTTAACAAAATTATCATCTATTAGTTTGTGCTCTAGTAGAACAGAACTAAACGCTGGACAACAACAAACTTTAATTGTATTTTATTATTCAACTATCAGTCAGCATTTTCTTCCTCCAGATAATCCTGTTATGGATCCGTAGAGAATTGCTAACTTCCGTTCGCTGCTACACACCCCTTCCCATCAGGGAAAGAAGTTTTATTTTGCTTTTTCTCTGCACCGTAAAACCTGTAAAAGCCACTTTTTCTTCTTCTCCTCCTTTCCAGTTCCTCTCTCGTTCAGCGCATATAGGTAAGCAAGAAATACGACCCAAAGCATGGAGACGAAACCCGATGACAGCCACTGTAAAGTAGGCGAATTGTCCATGGTATGCTATGCTGTAGGTATACAGGTAGCTATAGATACAGAGCAGAGGCGCAGAGCAATAACGTCAGTTCCTGATGGGGCAGCAGCAAGGGAAAAAGCACTAAACCAAACTAAAGCACTTGCGCGCTCTCGTTCTCGCTCTCCCACCGATGAAAGATGGGAAAAATAAACCGTCAGTTGGAGGATCACTTGGAAACAAACACTAACACACGTCACAGCCGCCGTCGACGGTTACACCGGAACTCGTTCACGCTGAGTTATATAAGTAATTTGGGTTTTGGTTATAGCTTTAATTCCCAATAAAACTATCAAAATTGGGAAAAATTACGACAGATTTTATTACTGCAATAAACTGATGGTTCGAAATATTTAAGATCCAAGCAAACAATGTTTTCATGGTGCTTTATACTTTCCACTCTTAGCTTTCCACCAGCCCATCCCATCCCATCCCATCGCAGTAGCCGGTGTGTCGCTGTCGCCATCGTTCCACTCCGAAACGACGCTCATTGTTGCAAGTTGACTTGCATAATTTCTGCATGCTAATAAACGGTCGTTCGTCTGCAGTTTTCCGTTGTTTTTCGGTCATTCATTCTCGATTGCTTCATCTCGTCCCTTTACCCGCTCCTCATCCCATCACAGCACAGGTCCATGTCAACAACGGCAGTGCTCGCGTATGCTTACGCTTTGTACAACGGGCTTTCGCAGGCAGCAAAAAAGGGTACAGGAGTAGGGGTCAATTATAAAGTTTCCCATGCTTTTATTGCCCTCTGCCGATGAATGGCGTTGTCCTTTCAGGCAGGTTTCGGGTTCGGAAGCATCCCCACTATGCGCCAGCAACGTCCGTAATTAATAGGCGTACAACAACGGCAGAAAAAAAAACTTAACAACTACCGGTTTTGCATACCTAAATCAATGAATGAACGGTGCAAATTAACGTCGCGTAGTTTGGAAAGTGACTTTCCCAGCAGCTCAGAATCGCCGCTCGCACAAATGTCCGCGTGTCCAAACTGGTAAACTCTTGCACAAAAATAAGTTTACGACATCGCGATTACGGCGCCGCCAGCGGCGGCATTGGATCAGTTTTTATTTAATTTGCAAGGCCACCTTGATGAAATTACACGTTTTTCCAAACAACACAAAGTGCGCCAGCGCGCACGCTGCTAAGCGAAAGCATCCGAGCAGAAGAAAAAGAAGCGCAGAAAAAAACGCGGTCCACAAATTAGTCTAGTTATTCGATTCCCACGTCCATCGCGGCGCAATGAGAAGCATGAGAAGGACGCTCATGCATGCTGGCTGGCTGAGGTGTACGGAGGTGTAAAATAAAAACGCAGAGCAATCCCCTTCGTCGTCACACCTGTCCCAGACCATCACACCCGGTAGACGACGAGTCAAGCGAAACATTAAACGGCCGGCGTGGCGTTGCGGTGCGGTGCAAGCGCCGCAGCAGTTTCAATATCGAATTGACCAAATTGGTGCAGGCAGGCAGTCAGGCATCGTCGCAACAACGTTGGAAAACTCGCAAAATCCTAAATCCACCAGACACGCAACACAACACCACCCGGCAAGAGTGCTATTTTTAGTAGGTATTTTCCGCCTTTCCCGGAATCGTTCGTCGTCTATGCTGACCAGCCGAATTTGGATTCAATAAATCGGAAATTTTGCTGTCGAATGTGTGTTTACAACAGTGCTAAAACGGTGAGTGAAACAGCATTCGAACAGAATTTCTACATATTTATTATGATGACTATAAATTCTATACGATTTCTATTTTATTGACAATGCTGAAAGTTAGGGCATTGTAAATTATTTTTAAAATCCGTTTAGGACCACCTCGAGAATTAGTGTTCAGTAAACCACTAGTTTTGAGCGAATTGGAAAACTACGGGACTTCAGCTGGCTACATATTCTGTAGAAAGCCCGTTTCCGGCTACAATTTTTCGTGTTACTTCACGTCTCAAATATAGCTTTATCAAATGTCACGAGCGTACCAAGATATATGAATTCCTCAGCAGTCATGTATTTCGTTTTGACAATGTTAATAGTGAGACCCAAGCCCCCAATCCAATAGTTCCGATGATATCCATCATCCGCAATAACCATGAAGCTCGTGTTAATAGTTCCGTTGCATTCCGTTCGACGTCTTCTCTTCGTAATGCACATTCCCAGGCAGTATTGAACGGCCAGGTAAAGAGTGTATCCCATTGCTTCAGTCAATTTGTGGTCTCACTCGGTATTCTGAAGCATGATTTCGATCCATGAAGCGGCTTGCAAATCAGTTTAATCAGTTACGTCGGATAACTTTATTCTAGCATTATCTGCCGCAACTTATTTTGTTTGACTGAATCGTACGCCACCTCAAAGTTGTACTCCCGGAACTTGTCCAATATGGACCGAATGTGGTAAACATCTTCATGTAGACCAATTCAAGATCAGATGAATTATCCCCAATAAATGTTAAATGATAAAAGTTAAATCTAATTCAACAAGGAGCGACCCTCACGAAAACCAGCTTGGTACTCGCCAACAAAGGACTCTGCTAACGGTCCCAGTCTACAGTACAGGATACGGGAGAGCACCCTTTAGACAAAATTGAGCAATGATATGCCTCAAACCAATTAATCACCTTGCGACATACCCTTAATAAATTCTAAGAATTCAACTTGCAGACTCACCATTTGTTAGTTAACTTCAATGCGGTGTACGATTCAGTTAAATGAAATGTGCTGCGGCGGATCATGCTTATAACGGTTAACCATAACTGACTAGGCTGATATGTGCTACCCTTGATGGTTCAAAATCAAGCTCAGAATAGCGGGCGAGACATCAGTCTCGTTTGTGACGTTAGATGGTCCGACCGAGTCAAGACCAAGAAGCGTGGAGACGACTCCTATTTTTGGCATCCAGAGCAATTTCAGATTCGATAAACGAATTGTCGCCGAAAAAGTAAAGTAAGTATGCCTCAATAGTTTTTACACGCGTGTCAATTTCCTTTATTTAAAAATTGGGCAAATGAGACCATACGATTCCTTGTCCGACTTATCGCTCCCTGCTTTAGGACGGGATACCGTCCTTCCCAGCACCCTTGTCGTTTTGCAGCTCACTAATTACCTTCTCAGCCTCCTCCTGCGGTGGGGGCTACACAGCTTGACCATCACCCCGATTCTTCTCTCGTTCCTACTATTCTCTATATTTACCACTTCATTCAACACCATCTGGAAGTGCCCCTTCTACTTATCCGTTTACCGCTGTCTTGCCAGTAAACCGGTTGCCAGCACTATCATTGCACGTCATAGGCATGACAAATTCAAGCTCCTTACCGTTTTGTTAAAACTCCGTGCGTCGTTCCTAGCGAATTGATCGTTTACTCCGGCGTACACGTCCCCTTCGTACTCGCGTACAGTTTGCTTAAAAACTGAGTTTTTTTGACGTTCTGGTCAAAAGAAGCATGAGAGCAACTACTGACTCGGTAAGCAGCATAGCAGTTCGAGTTCATAAAGAACTACCGGACTGATGAAAGCTATGTACATTTTCAGCTTCGTGGCCGACAAACAAATAGCCGAAGTCAAAATAACCGAATATCCGCAGAAGTCCGCAATTGTATCTCGCCGAATCACAATCAGTGCTCGAAAAAATTGACAGCCCTACATAAAGGTGGATATAAAACGCATCCAGCGCATACAGTTTTAACCCTGGTATATTCTTTCATCTGTCAACCCATGGACATAACTGCTGAATTGCTGACAGCGTTTGTCTTTCTTAGGTTTCTACCCTTTGAAACATTTCATTCATGAACTGCAGTACTGAATGACGGCTCGATTAGGCTGTCAGTCAATTTTCTTACTCTTGACTGATATTTTAGATCTCAGAGTTTGGTTTTTTAAACTTCAAGCAAAGTGAAAAGTAGTCCCGATACCCTGCGAATCCAACACAGACTCATCTAATTCGTCGCCGATAACAGTTACCGTCCATTAAAAGTGCCTTTTGTTTGAGCCTCTTACATGATATTTGATCTTCGACGCATTTATTTTTACCCTAATCCTCCGAACAGTGGAGGTTAAGTACCCTTTGGTACAGAATATAATTTAGCTGAGTATCAAAATATGCATCACGCATCTCGGCAGTGAAACACTGTGCTGCCGTCGCAACAACCGGTATGAACGGTTCGGTTCGTTATCGTGTCGGCAATCATCGATATCGTCTAGATTCCAACCGCGTTCAAAGTGCCCTGACCGCTAAGCACAGTGAGTTGTCAGCCAGTCCTCGGCGCAAGTAAGTTTGTTAAAGTTACACATGTAAAACCTGGGCGATTCTTTGTATTGGTTAAATGATCATCGCACCCCTGGAATCCGACTTCAGTCTAGCACAGATTGTCTCCATGGTCGCAAGGTTCCAGGCTGATTTCGGTCATCTATAAAGCCTGGAAATTGGCTAACTAAAAATCGAGCCTCCGGATCACCCCCTAAAGAGCGATATTAAAAAGTACGATGTTTACCCGTCACCTTGTCTCAACCCTCGCTGCGTCTCGGAGTAACTTGAGACCAGCCTAGAGATGCACACAGAATATATCACTCGATCCAATGAAGCTATGATCCGACGCGCCAGTACACTCGGACAATCCTGTTCGTGTATTATTTGCCCTAGCTGCTCTCAATCGACTGTATCGTATGCTGCTTTGAAGCCAATAAAGATGTGATGCGTGGTAACGTTGTATTCCCGACATTTTTGCAAGATTTGTCGAATGATAAAAATATAGACCATAGTAGCGCGAACTGCCATGAAACACGTCCTCCCTACGAGACTTTGTGCTATCGGTGACAGCTGGCGTAACAGGAGTTTGAAAAATACGTTGTAACTGTAAGTGGTGTTTGTCAACGTTATGCCCAAGCAGCACCATTTGTTGTATGAAAGATCACACAATTATAATTGAAACACTCAAATACGGTAAAAATACGCATCAGTTACCTTTATCGAACTGTTATGTGACTCGACTCTCCAAGACGAAAATTATTTACATTAAAATCCTTAATGCGAAACAAAACTTTAGTCTTTTTTTGGGCCTATTATGAGCTAATCTTCATGCCATTCAAAATTTATCGTGCAAAATATAATTTTGCTTTGTATTATTTCATGCGCCTCGTGAAAGTTATTAATTCATTAATTTTCAAATTTAAAAAAATAAACCAGCCAAATTAAGAATTCGTTTACGATGGAAAAATACAGTGGAAAATCGAACTAGATACTGTAATCAAATAATATTTTAGTAAATACCATGGGATCCTGATGAATGTTCTTGTAATTATTGTTAAAATAAAAACATTTCTTCGTTGAATAATATTTTTTCATATAAATATCTTACATTCATTGTATTTGTTTGGTTACATTTTATTCAAAAATATGCCGTAATCAACATGATGCAACATCATGTGACATTATTGCTTAGCGATGACATTACAATAACACGATGTTGCGATGAAGTTTCATGTTACTAGATATAGATTAATATATTTGTGACAGCCAGTATAAGTATTGGATAACCTGAATCCAACGTATTAATAACTTGAAGTCGCTTATTTGTTGCATGTTTCAAAACATCTTTTTAAATTTTGCGACTTGGTCCGGTATGATCTAACACCGACCATTTTAAGTGACAATCAGAAGAAAATATGTCATGGTATGACAAATTTCATTTTTACCATTGACTTGGCTTCAAGAAGATATTAGAAAATGCTACATAGTGGAAAATAGTCAAACAGGGAATAATTAAACTGAAATTACTCAAGTTGGAGAAAAAACCAGTTTTTTATTTTCACAAATGTTTGAAATAAAATTTCAAGTTTGATTTTTTACGTTTGCCCCTTTTTGAGATATTCTATTCTAAAAAAGACTAAAAAACACAGGAAAAACGTTAGAACGCGTCATACGTATGAGTTTTCAACATACAGTGTTCTACAAAAATGTCTTTTGATAAGAGAAACAACTTTGTAAAACATTATGATGCAATAAAACCATTAAATTTGAAGTAATTAGCGAAAAAGTGATTTTTGAGAGGTCTTTATATAAAACGCCCTGTGAGATAGAAACCATAACAAATACGCCTGCTATGTCTTTGGCAAAGTTACTCATATAATCTTAAGTTACAACTTTGTCGAAGAAATTATCCTTCTGTCTCTTTTCTACAAAAAGTTATTATGTGTTACGTGTTTACAAGCCAAACTGGAGCTTAGCCGTTGATTTCACATTAATTGTCTTTTAGAGTTGAACAACGAACTTTTTAAACTGCTAGTTTTTTTTTCGAAGATCTAGTCAAAGCATGGGAACAAGTACTGACTCAGTCTGCCAACGAGGATCGGTGTTGTCTAGCTGTGGAGAACAACCAGTGCTTGTAGCCCGTGATTCATACGCCTGCATTAATCTCCGCTGTAAGTTCGTAATCCGCGGAATATCACCTGCAGTACGTTCTGCTCGTACACGACAAGGGTGCGTATGTCCTCCGTAAACAGCGGGACAGCTTCAATCCCACAAAGAACTACCCAACTAATGAGGGTTTTGTACATTGTCAGCTTCGTACGGCGTTGTATGCGTCTTGATCGGCCTGGTATCGAATGGCCAGATAATAAATAGCCGAGTTACAAATAACCAAAATCTAAACAACCAAATTTCAAAGACTGTCATAGAAGACCGAAATTGTATTTGACTGAAACACAAAAGGCCAAATCACAACTATAAGTGAAAACTTTTCTTGAAAAAAATGTAACACTTTCTTTTGTGTATAACATTTTATTGCAAGGGTAAAAATTGATGAAATTTTGGGTAAAACTAGTTTAAAGTGTACACAATCCGTCAAGTGGTCATCGAGATGGCTTTCAAGCAAGAAGCGCTTCTAATCTAATCTAATCTCACACTAACGCAGCCAATTCTTGAAGGCATCCTGGAAAATGACGATTACTTGAATCAATCATTTTTCTTGTCAACGGCCAGGCCAACTGCGCAGCATGTACCGCAGAGAGAATTCCAAGGAATCAAGTGGAACCAGAAAAAATATCTAATTCCATTTAACTCCTTGAAATCAAGGGGAAGGAAGAAAGCGTGGACCTCCCGTACCAAACGCTTCCCGTACACATAGATAATGATTTATTTACAATCGTTGGGAGTATCTTTGCTAATAAAGGTTAGGTGATACTCCGGACCCTCAGGGATGAACTAATGGTATTTAGACCAGAAGCCAGGCTGCAATTGGCCAAGGATATAGCGCCTTATTTCGCTCTCTGAAAATAGATTAGTTTGCCAAAAATATTAGTTTAAATCATGTAATACTTGAAAATAAAGTCGTGTGGTTTAATGGTTGCCTAAAACTACATTTGTAAGGTTAGGAACTGAAAACCGCACGACCCCGCACCTCCTAGCTTGGCTACTCAATTATACAAATTGAAGTATTTCCAGGTATGGCCACGTGGAGGCGCTAGGTAGGGGCTTGGGATGGCTAGAGCTATGTTGGGCGCTTCTTCCTAGTTGCCTTCCCCATTTCATACCCTGGCTTTCAAGCAAGAAGCGCTTCGACAAAAAATTAAGCGCGGTTGAAAAAAATCGAGTCCAATCCCACAGGTGGATCACGAAACAGTCGAGAATCGACAATTCGTCTTTTAAGGAGACCCAGCGGCGAGCTGACAGTGCAGAGGAAGAAAAGCGTAGACGACTGACCCCGTAAAGGCAAGTAAAGTGAGGGATTACTTCAAGCACAATTCAAACCTTTCGATTCGGGACGTAGTCAAAAAGATCCTTTTTTGTGTCTGGTTTGTCCAGCACACAATAAAGCGGGTCGGACTTCATTTCTTCAAGGTAAGGAAGGCGCCTGTCCAAACCGATAAACAGAATACAATGATCAAATCTCGCGTCAGGAAGCTGCATCGTATCGGACGCCAAGCAGATGCCCCGGCCTAGAGTTTTTCGTCGGCGAGTCCCGCCCGGATGTTCGGGAGTTTAGTTCTGGAAGAAGAAGGTCGAAAAATTTGCCAAAAAGTACTTGGTGAAACAGGCGTTCAGTGGGTGCGGCAAATTCAGCAAGACGTACATAATGACCGACACCATCAACGGCCAAATATATAAAAAAGAATACCTCCAGAAGTACCTGCTGCCCTTCCTCCGGTCCCATGAAGGTGACACTCTGTTTGGGCCGGCTCTGGCATCGTGCCATTACGCGAAACCGGTGATGGAGTGGTATGAAACCTATGATGTTGTTTTTTGTGCCGGGAGGCAAATCCACCAAAATCGCCAGAACTTACACCGAATATAAAAATTCTGGGCGATTATGAAGGGCAAACTCCGAAAAAGAGGGAAGACCTTCAAAAACGACTAGGATTTGAAAAAAAGAGTGAAGATGAAAGTGTATAAAAAAGATGGCGCAAGTGTTGCATGTGATTTGATTGGTAGCATCTCTTTGTCTGTTGCATTTTTTTGAAGGAAAGCCAAAGCAGACAACCCCTCACAAATAGAATCAACACAAATTCACCCGAAAATATCCGAATAGCGACGTGCTGGGTTGATTTAGATAGGCCGGACTCTCCCATTTGTTATCCGCACGGTCTAATACAACTGAGTCGCGTGAGATCGAGGAACTTTGAAACGGAATTGGACTGAGGCTACTGAGAATATTGTATTTAATCAGGATAATGTATCGATCTATGTCTTTAGGGGCAATCCAAGGCATGGTTTTCTGAGAGACATTCCGCTCGTAGATTGGTCATGATCGCAATCCAATCCGAAGTACATTTGAAGAATCAACAGTATTTAAGAAGTTCTGGGTCAAAATCGATATGGGAACACAGCAAAAACTGTCTGATTCAATGGCTATTCGAATATCTACCTAATTTTCACGTGAAATGCAGTACACTCGAGGTCAATCCTCGAATGTTTTAGGCAATTAAACTACAGCCACACCCTAATAGCCAAAAAAAAGGTGTGGGTAAGAGTCCCACCTGCCATTGAACGACCCTATATATATTCGGTCGCATATCAACATTTCCCCCTTCACAAAACAAAAATTTTTAAGTTTTACCGCGATAAAGTCCGAGACCAGTAGAACAGAAAAAAACTTCAGACTGGTTGAATAAGATGGTTGCTAAACTTATCCTTGTGGGAAGACAAATTTTGTTTTTTCGGCAGAACAGTTAATCGGCAAAGCAAAACGACACTTGATCTTTTCTATGCCCAACGTTTGACGATGTTGACGATATTTGACATCTTTTTCAAGCGGTTAGAACTACGTATCGTCTTTTGTCTGGTAGCTTCTGCTGAAGGTTTAAACTAGTCACATTAATTCGTAATACTAGCATTAACTGAGTGTACTTATATGAACGAAAATTTTGCGGATCAAACACCCTGGCTGAATCGGCTACTTGTGGGGAGAAACAAAGCTCCTCTTTCTGGTTGCAGAATATTAACCATCGTCCAGAACTTCTTTATGCTTTGTTTCCACACAGTTTATTGTTCTATGATGAGAGTTGAGAGACATACTTAAAGAGATTCAAAATGACAGTCTCAATATCGATGAATGGCGAAATTTGTAGTGATTTTATCCGTATGGAATTCTTAAGGATTGGTCCCTAACAGATGAAGTTTCTTCATTCAAGAAACTTCTCATAAACTATCGTTTTGGCGAAATTCTGTGGAGGAAAATAAAACCGAAGCAACGCAAAATTACAAATCAGCACGTGAAGGTCAAAACTCTGAAGACCAGTGCTGGAGAACCCAACCAAGTTTCTCAACCCTTTCTTAGAGTCAGTGGCACCAAATCAGTGGTTCCACAGAAAGGTCTGAGAGCTCCTAGCAGGATATTCAGCGCATAGCATAACATAGAAGCATAGATCCTGAAAGTCTAGCAGTTCGATGGTTGGAATCAAAGATTAAAGATCACCAACACGGTTTTTTAAAGACAAGATCAATTGTGACTAACCTCGCCGAATTTGTGTCAAGAACTAAGATCTGGATGGCAAACGGTTGTCAGGTTGATACGGTATCTACTGATATGTCAAAGGCTTTTGATGTTGTGAGTATCAAAGCCTGTCTGAACATAAATGGAATCGTTGGAAATATGTTGAACTGGATTTGCACATACCTATCAAATAGGAAACAATTCGTTAAAACCAATAGGTCTTCTTCCGAAACCTTCGATGTAAATTCTGGAGTTCCGCAAGGGTGCCACCTTGGACCCTTGTTCTTTATTGTTTTAATGAACGATTTACCTGGGTACATTAATGATGCGTTCGTGCTAGTGTACGCCGATGACGTGAAAATGTTTTTACCCAGTAACTTCAAGACATTTTGGACAGATGTCTCTCACATAACTCACATAATATAACTTTCTCACATAAGCTCTCTAATCACTATCGCATAGGAGATTTTGATTTACAACGATCGGTCACAGTACGCGACCTGGGGGTAATTATGGACAAGAAACTGTCTTTCAACGCACATATCGATGGAGTGATGTCAATGTTCGGTATAGTGAAACGCTATGCAAAAGATTTTGATGATCTATATGCAATTGTGACTCTGTACACAGCTTTCCCAAGCAACAATGTGAGTTTTATTGTACTCTTATGGCGGTTTTCGTGACCAGTTTTGGTCTTGAATGTCATCATAAGAGTGTCATTAAACCCAAATTGTAACCTGGGTTGGCGTGATAGTTTAGCACCATACTTAAATCTGTGCAGATTAATAAATCTAAATTCGCTGGATTGCAGACGCAAAATAAACGATGTACTGGTCCTGAAGGGCCTCCTAACAGGCCGGTTCTATTCGCCATATGTTCTGAGTCAAGTAACGTTTAATGAAGGTAATAGAAATTTGAGGAGAGTTCACCAGTTCCAGTTACCCACGAGAACTACAACATGAACGAACCAGTTCGTCCCATGATGTCTATGGCAAACGACGTACAGAATGTAGCATCGATATCCTCTAGACAATTAATTAAAGATAAGTTGAAAGTGCATTATATGTAATTTATGTTATACGTTTTTTTATGTCTGATTTTTTTAATATCCTGTGAATGAAGGACAAGACCCATATATCCGGATTCCAATAAATTCCAACAATGTCCGTGTCATGTCATGTCAGATCTTGAACCAAGAGTTTTGAATCTACAAAGGTAAAATACAGCGTACGTAACTTGAAGGTTGTTTTATTAGTTGGACCCTTATTTATATAAGCTATATTGTGCTCCTTCTAATTTATAGTGTCTCAAAAATCACAATTTTCCCATGAGACCGTCACCAAACACATCAAAGTTTTTGATTTTGGAAAGTAAGGAAGTATCTGATGTGAAGAATGATTAATTGAAAGAACTGGAAAGTTTTGATATAGACCAAAATTATAACGGAACAACGACAGGTGGAGTTCGCACCTACGTTCTTTCGGTTGGTACCCGACTGTTTTACTAACTAAACTATCGCCCGCTATATTAGGTAGTCTAGTACCTCATTGTTTTTTTAATTCTATCACTCTCGGTATACGCGTCACACACTTCTCCATGCGAGGATATTATTTTTATGACTGCTCTTTATTTTTACCACCGAGTTTTTTAATCATTCAACTGATTTCAATGATTTTGATATTAAATGAAAAGTATTTTAGTGAGTTTTGCTGGAAAAATATTAGATCGAAAGTTAATAAAATTAGGATCAGACACTCGCATTTTAATATTTTGCCTAGAAAGCTGAACCTATTTTACCTAGCATATCAAAAATTGGAATGTTTTTTTTTTCGCTTTTGAGATGCGCAAACAAAGTTTTAACAATGCAATAGAGACTAACAATGCTTTATTTTTAACTGTAAAAAACCATACTTGTGCCTAAAACGGACGTTAAAAATCGTTCGAAGACAAGCATAAGCTTTGAATCAATTCGGAGCACTTTTAAATTGTAGTACTTCCTGTATAGATATAAATTATACAAGTCTCTGTGGTTGAATCCAAACCACAGAGCCTTTCTAAGCAACAATTAAGGTTATATTACACACTAACAACAGCACTAATAAGCGAATCTGTAATAGCAGAGCAATAAAACTCTAATTTGCTCCTGCAGCAGATTTCAAACATTACTGAGAGCTAGACACTCGTCACATTACGCTAGTACTAAGTTGGTTTCTTGATCAGATTCGAGCAAACTGCTCGAAACATACGTCAGGTGCAGCCGAATGAATATTTAAATATTCAATTCTGCCTAGTTCACAGACAGTTGCAAAGAATAACAAAAGCAATCGATAATGGTGCGACCATTTTCTGGAGTGGTTTTCTTCTACGAATTACACCTTCCGCACCAATCGATCCAACCTGCACACGCTCGCTGGTATCCTCGCTATTGACAGTTCTAACCAATTACCATTTTTACGTAACAATCAATACTCTAAATACGTACACGGAGTTCCACGAAACCGCGACGCAACCAGCCACCCATTAACCCACCCGAAACTACGCCCGTTTGCATGAACCTCAAACGATTCCGCACATCATCGTCGTCATCATCATCATCACCATCATCAGCATTATCGTCATCAGGTAAGGTGGCCGTCGGCGATGTCATTGCCGCGCCAGGCTACTGCTGCTAGTTGGCAGAAAAATAAGTCAATCCAAATTATGCTTCTACTTACCTTTGCAGTAACGCCCGAACCAATTTTTTTTGTTATTTCCTATTCGATGGAACTTCAGCAGCAGCAGTAGCAGCAGCTCGTGGAATTGCCGTGTGAATTTTAAATCCTCGTTGCTTTTTTCTTCGTTTTGCTTCACTCCCAACGGAACCGGAGAATATGCGACGAGCACACGAGAGCTACCGAGTACATTGCCAGGAGGTTGGCTGAGAAACACAGGATGCTCGCACTTGACACACTCCACGAGACTTTGCCAGGCGGTTTGTATTATGTTGAGTAATCCTGCTGCTTGATACCAGCCTACTACGCCACACTACACACTACCACACCGGTGCTGCACTGTGATGCTGCCACAAATTACCAATATCGCGCGCCGCGCTGGAAAATAGGGACGAACCGTGTACCACCCCAGAGAGAGTGTGAGCGAGAAAGGAGAATGAAAATGAGCAAACAACCGTGTAATCCTTTCTGCACTTCTCGATTGCGTCTCTCGCTGCTGTTTTATGTTGGCCTTTTCTCTTTCTACACTGCTGACTCTGTCAGGACTCCCGTATGCGTACGTGTAAATGTGTGTATTTTCACTTCAGACTTTTTTTTCCACCTCAATAATGTTCTTTTTTATTCGTTTGATTTTTCGATTTTTCACGTCTGAATTTTCCTTCTACTTCACCTGCTATTGCACACGATAAACCCTACTCATGGGCTCTATTTTCCCCGAACAGCCTCCACTAAAATGCAGCTTAGCTTTTTTCACTTCTCTTCAATCCTGCGGATTTTATTCGTTGGAACCTGCAAGGAACACGGGAATAAAACTGAAATCTAGATTTTACACTCTTTTATCGTTCTGAAACAGAAACACCCCGAAGTTTTGGCTCCCCAGTTTGAAGCAGTTCGAGCGAAGAAAACCCTTCGGAGCTAACACACGCCCGATCCAGGATCGATCCAGATTGGACTCCGCCAGGGGAAAGCTACGCTATTCCAGCAGGCGAACGTTGGACCTCGTTGACTAGCGAATATCAATCCGAACTTTGCTTTTTCTTCCACACTATTTTCATTTGCTGCTGCAGAGAAGTCCAAAGTCAGCATTTAATATGCTAACACACCCGTTTTATGTGGTACAGCCAAAGTGAGCCACGGAGCAGAACCGAAAAACCGAGAATCCAGTGGAAAAGTAGGCGAGCAACTGTGACGAGAGAATATCCGCAGGGCCGCTCAAAGTCGTCCAAGTCGCTGTCGAGTTTTGGACAGTTCGCAGTATGCGTGCGTGTGAGCGCTGAGCTCAGTTCTCAGGGGGTTGGTTGGTTGGTTGGTTGCCTGTGCCGTAGCGTTGGGTGATGCGATGCTTTATGCTTCCGACTGCCGTCCGTACCGTGTGTACGGGAAGAGTAACGTCTAGTAGTACAACATAAACTGTGGGAAGTGTAAGTGTGAGTACGAGAGATTATAGAGAAATGCAGAGCGAAAGAGACTGCTGGAAGGTTTGGATCTAGCGGTTGCAAGTTGCCTGACTGATGTGATGCTATTGCAGCATGTATTTGCACCTTGTTGTATCGGTTCGCAGTCAAAGGTGAGAGAATTGCAATGGCTTGGTTTTGCCGTTACAACACCGCCGGGTGAAAGAGTTGCGATAGGAAAGATTAGTTCGAAAACTTTGACTAGAGTACTTTATTTTTATTTAAGACTAGCTGACCCGACAAACTTCGTATTGCCACAAAATAACCTGTGTTCTACCTAAATCATGAATCTCGGGTGATCTTTGTCACAATCTCGAGTTTTGCAAGTTTCTGAGGAGTTCAACCTTAGATGATTCATTTTGGCAATTACGTAGCTATGAAAGCATCCCAGGTAACCAATAAGCATCACCAATGCTATTCAAATATAGGCCAATAAGCATTTAAGTCGCCTTAAATGCTATTTTGGCAAAATATACAGCTACTTTACTGATAACCTTCTTATAGTGCTGACAATGCTAATTTACAGCTAATTACCGACACGAAGAATTTGAATACAATTTTGGATGCCAATTTACAACACCTATGCAGTCAAAAAGCTAACATACAATAACGTGCAGTATAAAATGCCAGATACGCTGATTTGCTGCTTACGCTCAATTCACCATAGAAAACAACTTGCCTCCAAAACCACTTACATGTCAAATTTGGTTCCATTTGCTTGTTTAGTTATGAGGAAATTTGTTTTTCATTTGTATAGGAGCCCCCCCCTCCTAATGTGGGGAGGGGTCCAAATTCACCATAGAAAATATTCATGCCTTCAAAAACACCCATATGCTAAATTTGGTTCCATTTGTTTGATTAGTTCTCGAATTATGAGGAAATTTGTATTTCATTTGTGTAGAAGCCCCCCTCTTAAAGTGGGTAGGGGTCCTAATACACCATAGAAAATATTTTTGCCTCCAAAAACCTCCACTTGCCAAATTTGGTTCTATTTGCTTGATTAGTTCTCAAGTTATGAGGAAATTTGTATTTCATTTGTATAGGAGCCCCCCCCCCTCCTAAAATGGGGAGAGGCCCTAATTCATCATAGAAAAAATTCTTGCCTCCAAAAACACCTACATGCCAAATTTGGTTCCATTTGCTTGATTAGTTCTCGAGTTATGAGGAAATTTATATTTCATTTGTACAGGAGCCCCCCATTCTTAAAGTGAGGAGGGGTACCAATTCACCATAGAAAATTTTCTTGCCACCGCCAAAATTCTTGTCACCGAAAACACCCACATGCCAAATTTTGTTCTATTTGCTTGATTAGTTCTCGAGTTATGCAGAAATTTGTGTTCATTTGTATGGGATCCCCCCCCTCCTAGTGGGGGGAAAGGTCTCTAACCATCACTAAAACCTTTCCTGGCCCCAAAAACCTCTACATGCAAATTTTCACGCCGAATGGTTCAGTAGTTTTCGATTCTATAAGGAACATACGGACAGACAGACAGACAGAAATCTTTTTTTATAGGTATAGATTAAATATGCGTCCTAGCGACAAACAGCCTTCGGTGAAAATGTGTATTTTAGCATACTGAATAACTTTGTTAAACACTCGCAAGCAGTAAAAAAATCGTGTGCAATGTTATTGTGCACAATTGATTTTTAAGCGCTCCTTTTTATCACATCATTATATTTCGCAACCGGTAAGAGATAGATAGTATTCAGCAAAGTTTCTTATTTTAGTATTTTTTGCAATTTTTTGAAGAAAAAAAAAATTTTTTTTATTATTTAAATAAACAAAAGTCCGTATCATCCTAATAGGTGAATTCACGGTCACCCTAATAGTGCAGAAAGATGCTCTATATTTTATTATTAAATTTCTCCGAAGACACCACCCTTGAAAAATTACGCATTTTTTACCCAATTGCTAATGTCCTCGTTTTTTCAAAATTTGACCACTGTGCGGCAGCCAGATAAACTGGAGCTCCAGCCCCAACACGCTCAGCATTGTCAGCTCCTTTCCTCAGCAGCCGGTGAATACGACCGACTGGGAACTGCAGACCTGCCCGACTCGAGCGTGACTTTGCCTTGCCCTTGGTTTTCCCTCCTTTGCCACGTCCAGACATGTCGATAAAATGTTGACAGTAACTCAGCTAGCGTTTAAATAATGCTGTTCGCCGGCTTACCTCTTCTTATATATCACAGCAAGCGACAAGAATCGGCTGTGCAACGTAGATAATGGAATTGTATAATTTGAAAAGTGAATGTCGGTCCTATTTTTCATGGTCCGTCATTCCATCACCTACGTTGAACAAAATGGAGGACTTCAATTTCAGTCTGAGCAAAGGAGGCAAAGTTATCCGTTGCAATCTATTTGTTCCCAGTGAATCGTTCACCTTTTGCTGCCAAAGAGAAATAACGCTACGCATTACTGTAGCTGTACTCGTTTATTTAGCATTGGTGATGGGTATACTCGTGCTGCTAAAGTAAACCGAGAGGAAAGCCCAAAGTTTCAAGTTTCCTAAGTTTCATCAATTACCGAAAACCGTTCTTTTAAGCACGAACATATTCTTATATGAAGATGCAAAAGATGTCACTAAAACAATTTCATTTTATTAAACCCATAGTTTTCAATGCATTTTGACGTTTGACCGAACACATTTACTTGGAGCTGGTATATTTGTTGACTGCTTTGGTACCCCTGCTGAGACGGCATATTTGGCCTACTCATTCGGCAGCGAACAGAAGTTTAATTTTCGCGGGAGGTGACCGGTAAAAATTTGTAACAGCGAGCCAACCGCGAAGTCTCAGCAGCTACACATCAAAAGGCTAAAAAATTTAGGTTTTACCTCGCTGCTGCGGGTGTTATTTTGGTACTTACTGGGTGAGAATATAATAAACTCTTCAATCGTTACGTGTGGAAGGACCGATTGTTTTATTATCATAACTCTAACCTTTGGAGATGGCATTATTGGTCAACTCAGCCGACAGCAACGAGCGAACAGATTGGTAAGTTTGTTGTATCGAGCCAACCGCTTCTTTTCTGCCTTGGTGATATGCTTTACCAAACCTCTGGCGAGTACAATGCTTTATAAAATATAACTTGTTCAGTTGGATACGGGCTGAGAAAATTCAGTTAAATCCTCAATAAGCATGTGTCGGTCCTTAAAAACTACAAGGTATACAGCCCTAAGGGTTGTTCGAATGGTGACGTACTACTATATCAGATCATTAGATCAAAGACTAATGTAAACTGCATTTCTGGCATATGTATGTTTATAAGAATCTGTGAGTGCCATTGTTTAAGTGAATGTTTGAAAGAGAGCGAAATATTCAGATTCAATTCAATGGTGGTTTTGAAAACACATGGACGGGGGTTCATAAGTACAACGCCTGCAACCATTGAGACATAGAAGATTTCTTTTGAAAATCGCTTGTATGGGATCCCCCTTCTTAAAAAAGGCAAAGGTCTTAATTCACTATAGAAAAAAATTCCTGCTTTCAAAAATCCCCACATGCCAAATTTGGTTCCATGTGCTTAATTAGTTCTCGAGTTATGAGAAAATTTGTGTTTCATTTGCATAGGACCCCCTCCCCCTCTTAGAAGAGTCTCAATACACCATAGAAAAAATTGTTACCTCCAAAAACTCCCACATGCTTAATTTAATTCCTTTTGATTGATTAGTTCTCGAGTTATGAAGAAATTTGTAGATTATTTGTATGGGAGCCCCCCCCCTCTTAAACAGAGAAAGGTCTCAATTCACCATAGAAAAAAATCTTGCCTTCTGAAACCCCCATGTGCCAAATTTGGCTCCATTTGCTTGATTAATTCTAGATTTATGAAGGAATTTGTATTTCATTTGTATGGGAGACCCCCCTCCTAGAAGGGGAAGGGGTCTAAGTACACCATAGAAAACAATCCTGTCTTCTGAAACCCCCACATGTCAGATTTGGTTTCATTTGCTTGATTAGTTCTCGAGTTATGAGGAAATTTATGTCTCATTTGTGTAGGAGCCCCCCCGCCTCTTACCCCTTCCTTGAAATTGCTCTATTATCCCCCCATAAAATTACTGGTCATTTTCATCTATTCAACGACATATAAACTGTTCAGTTTCGTTCAGTAGTTTAGTAGTTGTAAACATTTAAAATCTTTAATTCAAACGTTACACTTCTATTTTCGTTTTCACAAAGTACTACCCATTCCCAGTATAGTAAACAAAGACGTAGTCCTACGTCAAAAGACCAATTGTTTGATAATCATCATAGCTCCAGCTTGCAACATTAACAACAGTTGCTTGGAGATCGAGAAAGGCGATCGTCGAACTAAACAAATCGGGATGCCTTAGCAGCTTTGCATGCCTTCTTGTTCTTCTTTCTTTGATAGTGTACTTTTCCAACCCTCTAGGCGGCTGCACTGACGCCGACGCCGAGAGCACCTTCCGGTCCGCTGGCTTTACAGAAACTGATATCGATACCAAGCAGTAGGCCCTGTTTTATTCGGACAGAGTATATCTTCGAAGGCCGGCCTTTTTTCGTAGTTCGTCATTTCTACCTTTCGTAGTTGCCAGTAGTAGAAGTCGTGTTTACTATGGACTTCACAAACAATTGCGGTCGATTAGACTAAACTTCCGTACAAAGTGTGCCCTATACAAGACGCTTATTAGACCGGTTGTTCTCTACAGGCATGAAACATGGACAATGCACGAGGAGGACCTGCGAGTACTCGGAGTTTTCGAACGATGAGTGCTAAGAACGATCTTCGGCGGCGTACAGGAGAATGGAGTATGGAGGCGGAGGATGAACCATGAACTCGCACAGCTCTATGGCGAACCCAGTATCCAGAAGGTGGCTAAAGCTGGACGGATACGATGGGCAAGACATGTTGCAAGAATGCCGGACAATTACCCTGCAAAGATGGTGTTCGCCTCAAATCCGGTAGGAACAAGATGACCGGAGCAAGATGGTTAGACCAGGTGGAGCGAGATCTGGCGGAGAGTAGCCCTCAACCGAGTTACATGGAGAAACTTTGTCCAACAGGCTTTGTCTTAGGACGGCAAGCCACCTAAGTAAGTAAGTAATCTTTATCTAGTGCTGAACTATAAGGCATATTCTTTAAAACTTCATTAAAAATTGGTTTTTCATACTTCGCTTTTGTTAGTTGCATTTTACAAGAATACAATGCTCTAGGCAACTACCGAAGCTCTCAAAATACACATTTTTTAGAAGACCGCAAGTCTCTTGGATAAAGGTCCTGGTTGCTGAGTTATTGCATATTCAAGGTTTAAATTTTCATAGCTTCACGAGCCCATGGGGTAAAATGGGGCAAGCGGATCTATGAAATCAGCACTTCATCTTAAAGCTTAAGTCGAGTACTATAAACTTGTATGGGTTCCGCTTGTCCCCAACCACCCAAATGAGAGTACGGAAAGCATATGTTTTAGGTGTTTCGCGTTCGCGAAAGGCTCGATTCACGTCCATTTTTAATATATAATATAGAGATATAGAGATAACCAACTTTGCTAAAGAAATGACATTTCTATTGCTAGGGACTATTCAAATATGACGTCCACCAAATTTCTACCTTTTTAGACCCCCTCTCCCCCCTCTGTCCGATTGTGTCGCAAAACACAACCTCCCCCCCCCCTTAGGACGTCACAAAAAGTCAAACTAAAAATGAAAAGCGTGTTGAAAGTAAAAAGTGGTTTAAAAATATAGTAACCTTTTAAGAGTTAGTGTATGATTTAAAAAAGTAAAGAAAATAAAACTTTATAACAAATAATAACTGCGAACAAGGGCTCAAGGGAACAACATCCAATTGCAAATTGTTACAAATCAATGAAGAAATGAAGCTTTGGTTTCAATTGAAGTAGCACGGCTCCGCTTCAAAACAAGCTTCAATCTGCGTCGACGAAACAGATTTCACTACATCGTGATGATTTTAGAGTTCATTGTACTTTTCTATCAAATATTTAGTAAAAAGCTAGAAACTTTGATTACAAATGAACTAAAATTGATTTACATATATCCTTCAATGTAACGCGTGGTCTATCTAGTTAACAATCACAAATTGTACCTGACTTTCAAGCTCCGTCAGCTGGAACAATAAGTTCGAAGATCGAAATAAATCGATGAGTGATGAATGACTGAGAAACATATTTTTGCTGCCTTTTGATGAAAATGCAACTTTTTTCGACGGATGTCACATTTGCCTAGACCTCCTCCCCCCCCTTTGTCACAACTTGTCACCCCCCTGCCCCCCATAAGCAATGGACGTCATTATTGAATGATCCCCTATCGAGTGCAGATCTATAGTGCATTTTCCTTGGAAATTCTTTAAAAATAAGTTTTTCATACTTAGCTTATGTTGGTTGCATTTTACAGGAATATATGGTTCTAGGCGATTATTGAGGGACTCAAATTACATATTTTTGCAGAAGATTGCAAATCTCTAGGACCTTTTTTACAAAGTTATTGCTTTTGGCTCGTGAAGTTAAGGAAAAATAATGCTTAAATATAGCCGCAGGCTGAAAACCTCTCTAATATAGAAAAAAAATGCTCAAATAAACGAAAACTTTGTAACGAAAGGTCCCAGAGATTTGCAATCTTCTGCAAAAACATGTATTTTGAGTCTGACGTCACCTGTATTGTACAGTTATAATTTATAATTTGCAGGGATTTATAAAGCATATTTTTAGCAAATCCAAAAATCGTCTGCATTTTCGTTGCGGTTTGCAACACTAATTATGTCACTTTTAAAACGATGAATATGTTTGTCATCTTTGACAGAAGTAGGGAATTTGGTTGCGTTTCTAACTCAACGAAATGAGATCAAAGCACAAATTTGCTTCTTCGTGGTGTAAAAGAGCTTCCTATGAATATTTTAATTGACGATATGACTATTTAAGATGTACCTACGGCAATTGAACACAAAAGATCATTAGATTTTCTACCTTTGTTTTGTTTTTGAATGACTCTGCGTTTTTTAGCAACTTGAACCATAAATATCTTTTCGTGAATCACTTCCTTCCGATAAAACAAAAATTCGTCCAAGTTTTCCATCATCGCATAAAGAATTCATGTTTATGTTTACCGCACACCGATGCATTTCTTATCATCCCTCTCTCTCCCTCTCGGCTACCACTGGCAGCACTGTGTCCCGTCCAAAACCATGGCAAACTATGCTCTTACACCACCAGAGACATTTCCTATCGATTTTCCTCTCCGTCATTCCTCAGCATTACAAAGCCCACAGCAGCGGCAGCAGCAGCAGCGGCCGAGCGGAGAAGAGAACGGAAGTTCTCACACACCAACAACACAGCGCCGAGGTGGGAAGCCACACCAAGCCATAGGACTGCTTCACACCATCGAAAGCTCACGAGACGCGACTCAACCGACCAGATCTTGCATATCACAACATAGCATCACAGCACAGCCCAGCACAGAACGGACAGAGAGAGAAAAAGAGCAAAAGCCCACGCTAGGCAGAGCCCAAACAACACACTGAAAGGCGGATTCTTCAGCGCCCACCAACACACAGTTGCGCAAAAATATGTGCAAAGATTTTTCTCGTCTCACTGAGCTGAAGTGTATGCTCTCCTCAGGCCAAACGAAGAACGTTAAGGAAAAAAGAGCACATCAGTCGAAATTCTATCACCAAATTTCACCCAATTTTCACGAAAAATGGGGTCAATTTCAATTCAATCACCCGCGCACAACACTGGGACACACTTTACGCGCAATTTAGCGTCGAATTGCTTCGAGGAAACTACCTAAAAGTGAGCCACTTTAACGGAGCCAGATGTCGCTGACCACCAGTTCCGTAGGTATTCTACACTCTTCTAACACACCTTGCCATCATCGGCTGAAAAGCTTGGTCCAAACCGAAAAAAAAGACTCGTCGATTCTCTCGCAGTAGGCCGCAGTACTGCTGCTGCTGCTGTTGCTGTTGCTGTTGATGCTGCTACTTCTTGTGTTGTTACGGTCTCTCACCTCTTCTAACATTGCAAGGCAGCAGCAGCACCAGTGGCATGCCGTTGTTGTTGCGCAGCAAACCCTGGCCGTTCGGGATGTTTGGGGCGCAAAACTGGTTTTTTGGCTGCGGCTGGCTCTGTGACAACAAACGGTCGGCTGCGGAGGCGAGATGGCGGTTAACTTGAGTTTATTCTTGCCGTTCGTTTTGATTTTTTTTTTCGCAACTTTGCTGGCTGCCTGGAAGACCAACAACAACCAACGGCTTAAACGCAGCAGCGCGCGCTGCAGTGCGCCACTTCTGATGGTTCTTCGTTGTCGTTGCCGTTCGTTTATACGTACGGTACAACGAACGGCCCGATGGAGTGGTCCGAGGTGAGGGCTCCCTGCGGTCATGAAAATACCTTCGCTCGGACGGTGCACGGGAATGGCATGCAACCGACCAACCGACCTAACGAAGGGAGAAACTGGGATAAAGCCGTTTGCGTTTACGCCGAACAAAGCCACCACGGGTCCGGTTTGGTTTGGGGCTGAATGGACGACGATGACCGAAAAGCTTGTTTTGGCGATCATCATCGAAAGCTGCGCGAGAGGAAATACAGAAAGAAAAAAACAACCGAATGACTTCTCCAAGCCGCGCCGAAACCGTTATGTTGGTCAGAGCGATTATGTGGCTCTCTTATTTCTGCGAGTTTAGTTTTGATAGGTTAATCGTGCTGCGGTGCGTGAGATCAACTTTACGCTAATAACGATATTGCGTCTCCATTGTCCATATTTCACACAGAGTGAGAGAGAGGAAACGAAAGAATTTGCTCAATGATGTCTTTCTTTCAATTCAAGCGCTTTCGGTATTAAAAATAACCTCTTTCTTCGGAAGCGGTCATCATGACCGCTGCGGTATTTAGCCTGCAAAAACCAACCGTAATAGTAAACTGACCTAACATAAACTAACCATGTATTTATAAGTTTCTCGCATAGTTGACTAAATAGGCTACGTCTGCTACAGTAAATAATAAAACGAAGCTTCAATCATACTTTCTAGATGCATTCTCCATTCCACGTCCAACAACCAACACTTACTATGCAATCAAAGTAGGCTTGGTGCACTGTGGCAGAATTGTAAATAATTTCCCTAGTAAAACAAAATCCATATTTTAGGTAAATTTTAGTTGAATAATGTCACCACGCTTACCACAAACCGATTGAACTCAAATAAATGTTCTGGTTTTCGTTTGAGCTCCCCTCCTAACCAAAGGAATATTACCTACCTAACTATCGATAATTAACAAGCAGACGAATTCCTTTAATTTCGGACTGACACTAATGAGGACCGTAAATATTGCCTCTGATTTCCTATCTAAAAGCCTATGAATGCCTATCTAAATAATAAAGGAATTGTAGAATTCTAAATAGAAGGTCAAATTTTTCAAATTTGCGTTCAGTAAATACTGTTTTATTTCCCTTTTTCAACAGAACAATTGAAGGCATTTTATAGCCACTGCACTGTTGCTGGAAAGACACAGCAACGATAATCGAAAAATGCAGCACCTCGTTCTTTGTCTAATGGTTGGCCAATCTGGGCCAACACGCTAACAAATACTGAACAAGTGAAAGTACGACTAATAGTGCGAAACAGCTTCAACTTTTCCTTTTGATTTTACCTTTTATTCGTGATGGCTGGCTACTAAGAAATGAGTTCCCTGAGTTTTCCTGCTTTCCGGGGTTAGAAAATAATATGCCGGATAATAAAAATAAGTTGAAACAATGAATATTATTTTAAAAATAGTAGCACAACAGCAATCATGAGGTAAATTATTGTCGTTAACGCACATGCATTATTAACGTGCATTCATTTCAGTTCATTATTAACTGATCATCCGATTCCTCTTGCCACCGGTTCTTAAAAGCGAATGTACCATTTTAGCCATTTTTTGATTATGAAGACAAGCTTGAAAGACGTCGTCATACACGCTGGTAAACTTGCTGAAAGAGGTCGTAATATTATAGCACCAGAGTTAATCATACTGTTTCAAATAGTCGTCTCCATTCAGCTCGATCTTCAGTCACTCGTCGTCAATTTCCTAGGCATCTTCGAGCACGTCGTCGAGCTCCTCTGTTAGTGCTGCCGCCGACAGAATTTGTAGAATGGGTCCGGCTTACCGTAACCTAACGACTTTGAACAATTCTTACAATTTCCGCTTGCAGTTTGTACTCCGCCACATATCATCTACAGCATCCTATGCTCGAATACGGCATTCATAGGTAAATACGGCAATTTCCTGTGCGAATACTCCGTTGGATATACGCGGTCAGCAGCAATCCCAAATACACGAGCCCATTTACCACTTCTAGTTCGCTGCCGTCAACGGTTACCGCCCGTGGGAGTCATGTACTTGTACATGTCATGTCATGTACTTGTCATGTAGCATGTACTTGGTTTTAGACGTCTTTACTTCCCAGTCTTTTCTGCTTCGCGCTTTAGTCTGATGTACTGTTCAGCCACAGCCACAGATTTTTTGCAGATAATATCCATGTCATCGGCAAAGCAGACGAATTGACTAGATTTGTTGAATATCATACCCCGCGTGTTGATATCCGTTCGGTTCATAACACCTTGTAGCGCTATGTTGAACAACATGCATGAAAGACCATCACCTTGACGAAGCCCTCTGTGTGGTTCGAATGAACTTGACAATCCACCCGAAATCCGAACACAGCACTGTGTACCATCCATCGTAGATTTAATCAGTTTGATGAGCTTCTTGGGGAAGCTGTTCTCGTCCATGATTTTCCATGGCTCTTTCCGGTCGATGGTATCATATGCGGCTTTGAAGCAGGCATGTCTAAAAACTGAACCAAACTGCGTGCCGCATTTGAAAACTACCACGAAGTTTATTTGAGACGGTACGCTGTTGCCGTGCCTGATAAAACAACCCGTACGCTGTGAAAAAGCAACCGCTAGCCTTTTCAGTGTTGTTTTTTGCACACCGGGTTTTAACACTTCGGAAACACTCGGGATGGCGTGTATTTCTACTTCGTAAAAGTTTCTCGGATATATGCTGGACGACCAGCGTCAACTCGTGTCTTTTTGCTTTTCTATTTCTTTCACTCACACGGCCAATTGGAATAAGTATGAAGCGCCTCCATGCGTGTTTTTGCAAGCTTGAAAGTACTCGCCTACGGTGGATTCCGATATCGGTAACACTCGGAAACCGTGTGCTACCCGAGGCCATTGAAAACAGACTGAACATTTTTTAAACCTAACGCCACCGGTGTAATGCTTCTTACACTCCGTGTTTGTTTACATGTACGGGAACGGCGTGCAAAACGAAATTAAGTTTGTTGAGTGGTTTTGAGCAATGGTGCCCACGTGTAAGCTCGGTTCGGTGTTTTACCCATGCCTGCTTTGAAGTCAACGAATAAATAAATGATGCGTGGGAACTCTGTATTCACGACCCTGTCGAAGTGTAAATATTGGATCCATTGTAGACCGACCTTCGACGAAACTTGCTTGATAACTTCCCACAAATCTGTTCGCAATTGGTGATAGTCGGCGGAAAATGATTAGGGACAGCACTTTGTATGCGGCATTGAGAACGGTGATCAAGCAGACACGACACGTGCCTGCAACTCGTCCCAAACGGAATCCCCCAGCGCGCGATCGTGCTAAAGCTCTTCGGCACTACTCTAACCATCGCAACCCGCATACGAAACGAGTGTTCGTGTCAGCCAGTAACAGTTACAGAATCTACAATCAATTGCTTTACACCTTATACGTGCAGAGTACTCAAAAAAGCCTGAAGCAGAATCCCAAACGGTTTTTGTCATTTGTGAATGGTAAACGGAAAGAGCGAGGACTTCCATCGATAATGTCACATGGGACAAATCCTGCGAGCTCTACAGATGGAATCTGCCACTTAGGAATACTTGACATGCGAGATATTTCCTTTTCCGAAACAGACGTTTCGGAGCAATAATTTTTGTTTCCTGTGTTTAAGAAAGGCGATCGCACGGCTGTGGGAAACTACCGAGGAATTACCTCTTTACCCAAGTAGCACACGTTGTCACAATTGAGTCGCAGCGGCTGATATGCGACAAATTTAAATGTAAAACTTCGGTTACAGTAACCTAAAATATAACAGTTGTGTAACCGAAATAGCGCAACTTATGTAACTAAATCTGGTTGCATTAACAGTTACTCAATAACCAATATGTAACATGTATAGTTACAAAATGGTTACTATTGAAGTTACACATAAACTGTAAATTGACTTTCAATTGGTGGCAAATTAGTTATCTTGTAACTTTTATTGCATAGCGAAAATGTAGCAGGTTTATTATTTCAATCTATGGCTGTCAACGTCAAGCAGTAAATTTAACTGTTGAATATAGAAGAGTGTATAAATTATTATTTCAACACAAATTTTAATGCAGTTTCAAATTTATGGTGAAATGCATGATTCTAGCTTTGAAAAATTCACGCGCTCTTATTTAATATAGCTTTTCGTTACTTACTTCTTTGAAAAATTGATGTTTTGTAAATCAAATATAAAAATTTAAATTTAAATTTTTTGATTTTTTAAATTTATTCTTAGCAATAATGAATTAGTGGAGCATTTACCTAGAAACCATTAAAAATCAAGTTGTTTTCGCTATCACTTCTATCACAGTAAAATTCATAGCCATTTTCCCTTTGGTTCTAACTACTACACCATCGTCCTTGAAGTTTTGTATCGTTTTCGGCATATTGCATGAAATGATTTTAAGCAGCCATTGTTCATTGTTCACATTGTTGATATCGGGAAAAAGGTATTTTTAGTGATTGTTGTGAAAAGAAAGTGTTAATTTAATATCAAAGAATAGTTTCAGTTTGAATAAAACAGTTACCACCAGTGTTAATCATAGAAGGTTACATTTCAGTTACATTCTAGTTGTACGTAACCTTAGCCTTCGACCTGGTTACGGTATCGGTTATACGATTTAAATCTGTTGTAGTCACTTATTTCTTATGTCGTCATTTCTAAGTTACACTGTAACCTATTTTCATTGCCGGTTTCGTTTCGATGTAACTTGATCGTTTTGACGTTTGAGAATAATCATCATTTGTTTACTTAATACCAATGTCTGGGCGGAGAAGATTCCAAGTACCATCAATTAAGTAAATAAACGCATTTACAAGAGCATTTCACAACCCGTGTACCAATTGTTTATCTTTACCATAAGTAAAATTCTTGAGATCTAGTTTTTGCTTAATCCGTTGTGTTTACAAGGAACAGTGAACAAATTGTTGCGAAAATGTTACTAGCCGACTTTTTTTGACTTCGTAACTGCTCGTAACGGAAAATTAACTGTTTTGCGACCAGCAAGTTGATGACAGTTTGGAAAAAGGTTTCATTTGCGTCACTTGATACCAAATAGTAACTCGTAACTGAAAGGTGACCAAGTTGTTGACAGTTCGAAAAAAAGGTTACAATGTGGTCATTTGGTAACTTTTTGAGATTTTTGTCACTAGAAAACTAAAAAGTAACTATTTTTAATTTTATGTAACCTAACTCGTTACAAGTATCCTAAATGTAACTGCTGTGCAACCTTTTTGTATTTTCTTATTTTTATGATTAGTTACAAGTGCTACTTGGGTATGCGCAGGATCGAAACTACTGGAGGCTCTCGTAAATAATCGTAAATAATCGCTTCTATTTCAGGAAGTAAAGTGTCATATCTCCTGTGAGCAGCATGGATTTTTTCAGGACGGTCGACGGATGGGTGCGATACCGACCTTTGTAGACTGGCTGAGGTCATATCTGGTTAACCGGCGTCTTTCTGTGAGACTAAACAGCGCACGTTCGAATCAGTTTTCTAATCGATCTGGTGCACCGCAAAGTAGCAATCTTGAGCCTTTGCTGCTTTCACTATTCTATTCACTATTCAATGATGTATGCGCTGTGCTACCTCAGGATGCAGACTTCTGATTTGAAGACCTTCCTCAGTGTAAAGTCTATTGAAGGTTTTCGCGAGCTTCGAAGGCTTTTCAACAACTTCGTCGACTGGTGCAAAACGAACGAGCTCCTCATCAGTGTGCGTAAATGCTCGGTCATCTCCTTCCTTCAACCGTAAAAAACACCCGAGCTACACTATCGATGACGAATCACCGGGTAGAGTCTCAGTTATCCTACCTTGGCGTACACCTGGATGAGAAGCTCCCATTCCGTGAGTATTACTCGTACATAACAGCAAAGGACAATAAAAACTTGGGATTTATCACTCGAGTCACCAAGGAATTTCGGGATCCATATTGCCTACACGCTCTTTACAACTCCCTTGTGCGATCTGTAATTGAATACGCAGCTGTAGTATTAGAGATGCCAATACCGAGGGGGTATTTCGAAAACCGGTTTTTCGGTATTGGTAAATTCAATACCGGTAATACCGGTAAAAAACCGGTAAAATCCAATACTTGAAAAATAAATTAAAAAATTGTTAAATTTATAGAAAATGTTTCCATTAATCAATGGTAGATAATTTTTTGAAACAGCTAAGTGACTAGCTCTCTTAAAAAGAAATAAGTACGGAAAGAGTGTTTATCGTGTCAACTCTAAAACGAGACAGACTTTACTGGGAAACTGCATACAATTTGAGTAATCCCAAAATATATGGTCTTGTGGTCCAAATTGACAGCTTATTTTCTTATCAATTTGTTTAAAGCCCTGTTCATGCTGAAACATCTGTGATTTTGTTTTTCGAATTATTTTGAGTGGCATTAGTGAATTTTGAGACACACATTTTAAGACGGAGGATAAATAATTGATCAGGAACTGAACATGGTCGGAATGGCAGCAAGCCAACATAGCTCGTTTCACAGTTCGCAGTATGAATGGTTCTTACAAGTCAGTCTACGCTCGCAGCGATGCAATCTTTGATGGTGGTTTCAGATATATCCTGTCTATCCGTTGAGGATTGCCAACAACGGCTCCATAAACAAACTCTTCTTCCGTGATATGCTATGACATTTTTTAAAGCACTCCGTAATTTTTCACTGAAATTTTTCTGAAGAGCTACAATGTGTATCGCAAATTTTTACTGTTGCGCAATATTCTTAATTTTATTTTTGTTAAAGTCACTTTCATAGATATTTAGATAAATATTTTCCGTTTGTTAAAATTATATAATTGAGCTGTTATTTTCAGAACCTCGGAGCATTGAATTGAGTTCGCCCTATACGTTAACAATCTGAACGGCAATGGAAGCTTCTTGAGTTATTTTTTCATTAAATTTACCATCTAAAAAAATACCGAAAATACCGGTTTTTGATCGCGTAAAAACCGGTATTTCGGTATTGAAAAATAGCACGGTAATACCGGTAAACCCGGTAAAGCATCCCTATGTAGTATGGAGCCCTTATTCAGGTATTTGGTCGTCCAGATTGGAAGCCATCCAGCGCAAATTCGTTCGATACGCGCTTAAATATCTTCCATAGAGAAACACATACGATCCGTTTCCGTATCAAGACCGCTGTCGTTTGTTGCATATGGACACTTTGGAAAGAAGACGAACAATTGAAAGGGTCCTCTTCATTAGGAAGGTTTTGGTCGACGAATTGGATTTCCCAGCGATCCAGGCTCAAATCAGCATCAGTGCCATCAGAGAGTTTCTTCGACTGGACTTTAGACGCACCGAATATGGCCAGAATGAACCAATTCGTGTTATGTGTTGTTTGTTTAATAGTGTATACAATTATTTTGATTTCCATGTTTCATGTAGTAAATTCAAAGAACTGTCGCTCTCAAGAGCCTTTAATTAAGTTAGTTAGTAGTGCTTTTATTCATGTAGAGAACAGCGTCAGGTGAATTATTGAACAATATAAATTCCGTTGGGATTGATTGATAACCGCATCTTTCAACTCCGGTAGCTGTTCCGTATCCTAAATTCAAACAATTAGCCGGTGCATACAAACGGCTAGCTTTCATGGTCCCATTTTAATAAGCTCCGTTCCGATGGACACTGCTCCGGTTCCTGGGTAACACAGCTCTTTGGAGGTTGTCTGTGGCCTTTCCCCCACGCGTCCTTCTGGGTTGCAGGAATAACGAATACGGTTAACGACGATCAATTTAGCGTCCCTTTAGCACTTGGAACTCGCGGAATCTTATAAGTAAAAGTACAGATATACTGATTTCCGTACTTTAGGGTACGTTTAGACTCGCTCATTAATCGTCAGCTGACGTATGTGTTTAAGCTGTAGAGCGATAAGCTTGTTGAAAGGGATGGCTTTGCCGTTTTTCAGCTCTCTCGCTGCTTTTCTAACTTCGTCCGACGTTGGTGGATCCACAGCTTGTCCATCAATCTTAATTGCAATCGTGTTTCTGTCGATCGCTCCTTGTTCACCATTCAACAATGCATCAAAACGTTGTTTCCAACGCCTAGCCACCTCCGATCTTTCGGCAATCAGGTTCCCCTCCTTGTCGATGCACATAACATGAGTTGGCGCGGTCCGGTTCCTGATTCCGTTGATCGTATTGAAGAAGCTTTTCATGTCGTGCCTATCGAAGCAATTTTCCGCCTCCGCAAGAACGCGTTCCCACTGCTAGCATTTCTTACAACGGTGAAGTCTCTGACTAACTCTGGCAGACTCCTCCTTCACGTCATCGGGTTTGTCGTTCATCGGTGCGGTTTATCAGGCTGTAGTTAAAGAATTTACCCTTAACCTTCCTATTACATAAGAAAAAGGTTGGGGTCGAAAACGGCCCAGGTTTTGAAATTGCTCTCATTCATTAATTTTCAAGCCAAATTTCGTTTTCTTTACCTCGTTTGAAAGGTATGGCCAAAAACTGGCACTCAAGGTATGTTAGGGAATATTTGTTGACTAGCGGCCACTTCTGCGTCGGTTCCGGAACACCCACTACCAGGTCCCGGGGGACATTTGTATACTTTGAGATAATTCATTTTGCGGCACATCAAATCACACTGGCTTGATAAAATAACACTAAAGGAAGTACAATGGAAACACTTTGGCCCAAATGACCATTTCACCATCGGTTCCGGACTATCTGGTTCCCGATTTTTGGGGACATTTTTGGATTGTAGGGTAATTCATCAGCCCGAATTACCACGTTTTACGGTTCATTATAAATACCGGGTACCGGATTATATGCGACTGACGCCACATTGTACTTCCATTATTATTATTTGATCAACGCGATGTGATTTGATTTGCCGCAAGAAGAATTATTTCAAAATCCAATAATGTCTCCCGAAATCAGGTACCGGATGTTCCGGAACATCGATTCGATAAAGTAGCCATTTGGCTTCTACATGGCTTAGTTTTACTTCCATCAGTCTTATTTGATCAAGCCGATGTGGTGTGATGCGATACATCATTTGTGCCTGGTGGCCTGATAACTGGATATCCAATGAGGAACTCCATCGTCGGTGTCATCAACGGCCGATAGCCACAGAAATTCTTGAACGTAGGCGGAAGTGGATCGGACACACCTTGAGGAAAGGACCGAACGAGGTTTGCAGAGAAGCACTCGAGCGGAATCCACAAGGACAGCGTAGAAGAGGCAGACCCAGAGGCCCACGGCGACGCAGCCTAGCCAACGACATCCGGGCTGTAGACGAGAACCTGTCCTGGCGACAGGTAAAAGCCATGGCGGGTAACCGTCAGCAGTGGAGATCTCTGATTTCATCCCTTTGTTCTGCCGGACTGGCGGACTTGGACGCATAAGTAAAAGTGATTTGATGTGGCGCAAAATGAATTATCTCAAAGAATATAAACGTCCCCCGGGACCTGGTAGTGGGTGCTCCGAAACCGACGCAGAAGTGGCCATTAGTCAACAAATATTCCCTAATATACCTTGGGTGCCAGTTTTTGGCCATACCTTTTAAACGAGGTAAAGAAAAATCGAAATTCGGATTGAAAATGGATGAATGAGAGCAATTCCAAAACAAGAGTAGTTTTCGGCCCCAATGCATATGTAATTTTTTTTTTCTGTGGCTCTTCTAGATGTCGCTGAAAGCTGAAACTCCCCCACAATGCTAGTTTTTGAAAGTTAGGAAAAGTCAAGAAATTTCAAGTCTCTAGCTCGTTCCGTTACTGAGTATCAAACTTTGTAAGTATGCCGATGGGTCGAAAACGACCCCAATGCACTAGCAGGGTGTCGATTACCTGGAAAATCAGGGAAAACCTGGAAATGTCAGGGAAATTCGTTTCAACCTGGAAAAGTCAGGGAATGTCAGGGAATTCCATTTGAAGTCAGGGATTTTTGACATGGGAAGAAAATATACCGGAAAAGTTCAGACTTCGCAAGAATAACATTTATTTCAAATATCTGGCACCTTTTCATTCAAGGCTTTCGCGTATGCCTTAATCAATTAGAATACGACACGTTATTTTTACTCACGTGCAACCATCTGCTGTGTATAAATTTCCGAGTTTCGAAATTTCGAAATGCATGAATGTGCGACTGACCTGCTTTAAACCTCAACAACGGTTAAACCGATTTGATCGATTCAGGTTTCAAAGTAAAGTGCTCACAATCTAATCGATCATTACCAATATCTTTTGGATTCTTTGATATTAATTGGATATTTAGATAAAAAATTGTGGATAGAAAATTTGCTTATTTTGTACGGAAAGTGGCATAAAAAGGCTATACTAGCAAATTGTGCCTCTAGATAATTCCAGACTTCCGGACCGAGATCGGACTGTAACTAGAACGAGGACTAATCAAACTGAACCTAGATCAGACTTTGAAAATTTACTACGATGTTCAACCTGAACGAGCCGGAACCCGCACTTTAATTTTTATTCTCATGTCGATCACTAGTGAAATCCTACGTATGCGTATTCTAATGAAAGACCCTCAGCATCAAAATTCTGATTTAGTCTAACAATTTAGTCATATCTTCGAAATTCGACTTCGAGCAATGGGTCAATAGAGTCGCAAATCCGAAGTTTTCCTGAATATCAAAAGCTGGTTACAAGTAGGTCGAATAAAAACAGGTCAGGTTCTAAATAATATAACGATGCTGCGATGCTGGTTGAGACATTTGAGCTCAAAAATTTTTATATTCCTGAGGAACAATTATTTCCACTTATTTTGATAACAAAACGAAATAGCTGCTCAAACAAATTGGACTTTGTGTTCGAAAATATCTTCGGATTATGTTCTAAACTAAAGACCAACTTTTATGTTTATTGTTTTGCATAGTTAAATGTTTGAAGCGGATTTATACCCATTCATTACATGTGATCTAACAGGCAAAACGGCTAATCCCACAACCCTTTGATAAACCAGCAGACTATTTCATTTTTTTCCGAAAGGACATCTTGCAATTTTTATTTAGCTTGATTCTTTAATTCTGATGTGCGTTAATTAAGTTCGAATTAATTTTAATTTTGCACTTAGAAATTTTGCATAAAAAGATGAATTTGAAATAAAAAGGAAAATTAAATTCATTAGGAAATGATAATTCAAGAGTAAACAACCAATTTAGCCAAATAAACACTTGGAAAGTGAAATTAAGGAGATATTTTGCGTCTGGAATTGTTAGAAATACACCTGGAAAAACCTGGAAAAGTCAGGGAATTTTATTTTTGCTGGATAATCGACACCCTGACTAGGAAGGTTAATCCTCAACACGGATAGACGCGCTTCCAGTTATCGACACGCTTCATTTGTTTTCCATGCACGCTATAAAATCTACTGCGCGGAATTTGCTTTTTCCCGTCTTTGGCCATCGCACTTCGTGAATGACTGTAATCTCGAAATTCATCTTCCGCAGCTCTCTTGTCAAGATCCTAGTTCAAGTAGAAACCTGACATTCCAGCTACCGAGTTTCTAGTAATTGTTGTGGCATGGGTCTTCTGTTCGCCAGTACACGGTCAGCGGACCTCGCTCAGCCCCAGGATTTCAAGTTTCAGTCGCTGTTGTATGCCGCCCCTAACCTGTAATACAACCGCGTACCTGGTTAGGAAGCGAAGATCCACCATGCAGTGGAATTACCGCCATGAGTATGTATGTATGTATGTATGTTTGTATGGGAGAAGCCACCATCACCTCAAGGGTTTCCCATTGTATGCAAGTAGAATTACTGCTGAATCGAATTTATCTACTAGCATCACAGCAGCATAGCTTTCATGTCAATACTGTTCGTGAAGGACCACAAGGGATTGGGAGGATCAATAAGCAATGTCGCTTATGTGATTCCACGGGAATATAAAACACTCCTTCCAGCATAGACTTCCAATTTCTAAATACATAACTTCGCCGTGTAAACTTATGCGTGATGATTTGTGTGCTAGAAGGGCGCATCAAAATCCGACCTTATATGGCTTGAGCTGGTTACTACATCCCTCATTCAGTCTTCGATTCATTTGATACCCTGATGCTCCCTGCCCTTTACTATAATAATGGTATGTGGCAATGTAACAAAATGTGTTATATGAATATACATTATATGAAGATATATGGACAAAAATAGAACAATCTCACCAGTCCCTCGAATGGAATAGAGTTGCTTCATTTGAGTTTACATGAGTGCTTCCATTAACTTATTTTTTTCGTCTGGTATCCATGAGCATTATTTAAACTTTCTTCGGCCCGAGTTTCCACTGTACAGTAGGAGGTGCTTGCTTCATGAGCTAAAACGAAACAAATAATTAAAGTAACTTGTGTTAAGCTTATCTACTAATAAGGTCGTGTGGCTCAGCCGTCATCCAAACCCACAGTTTTGAGATCAGGCAGCCGGGAACCACCCATCATCGCACCTGCTAGCTTGGCTACCCAACAGAGCATTACCGTGTAAGGCCACGTGGAGGAGCTAGGTAGGGGGTTGGGATGGCTGATGCTATGTTAGACGCTTCCTCATTTGCCTTCCCCATTTCATACCCCAGTGGAATCACTGTCATGGGTCGCCCCAAACCAGCAGACAGCTGCTCTCTACTAAGAGTGTTCGTATCCCTCCGCTGGTACCACGAGGAGATAACCAGGAAGAACTACCGGTCAAAGCCCCTATTAGTTTTGTACCTATACACTGTCAACTTCGTACGGCGGCATATGTTTATGCCCGATGTATGAAATGCATGCATCATAAACCGTCACATTGTTTCAACCCTGACCTGGTCCCCTGATGGGACTCGCGAGTATCCCCAAGACTTGCCCGAAACAATTCACTCGCACCAATGCAGCTCTGATCAGTCACGTTAGTTTTCTCGGAAAAACCGTATTTAGTGTCATAGCTGGTCTCGATCGACTGTATCGTATGCTGCATTGAAATCAATAAATGTTATGCGTAGGCACGTTGTACTCTCGACTTTTTCCTGCAAGGATGCAAGGGATGAAATTGGGGACCGCTGCAGCGCGAGCTCCCGTGAAGCTCGACTATGTCGTTTCCGAGAACAGCGTAGACTCCTACACAAGTCACGTGGAGGTCACCAAATCAGATCTTTATCATTGATGTCAGATCTTATAGAAGCGCTACCGCTGACTCGGACCACTACTTAAATAGTGATGGTTAAGATGCACCCAAACGTCAAATGGCCGAAAGATAGAAGCAGAACTTCAACAAACACCTGAGTGACGCCTAGGCGAAGAATAATGGCGACGTGGAAAGCAATTTCTACGGTGCGACAAATGGGTAAAAGTTAATAGACCCTAGAATAGGTGAAGTTAAGGAGTCCATCAGGCAGCTAAGGAACAATAGATCTGCCAGGAAGGTTGGCATCGTGGCGGAGTTTATTATAATGGGACCAGTAAAGCTAGTCACTTGTATGCACCGGAAAATTGGTAGGCGATAAGTTGAACTCTGAGAACTACCGTACGATTAACGTTACGTTAGTGCTGTTCCAAATCATTTTTCGCTGACTATCACGAATTGTGAAGATTTGTGGCTTGTGGGAATTCATCAAGTCGGCTCTTCATTGACGGACAGTCAACTACGGATCAAATTTTGTATGTCAAATGGCTCAAAATACACCCGTATAAATTTGATAATGGAATGAAAAATATTGTCACGATGAAATATTCATATATATCTTGCACAAAATCATGTAATCATCGTTGTTCAGCCCTCAGCCGATAATATTTTAAGGCATTTAAATATGGATATTTCTATCTCGGAACGTTGTAGAAACAACATTGTATAGGCTGTATAGTTTTATTTTACGAAATGTTGGTTAAATTCTTTTTAGATGATTAAAAACTTGGGACAGAGAGGCCTAGGGCCATATCCTGTATTCGTAGGCATAACAGGATTTGAAAGAATCAGGAAGCAAGGTACATTGAGAAACTAGAATAAAATTGAATAAATATAAGAACCATAAGAGGTGATGCTTTGAAACAGATATGATACTATAGTAAAGAAGATTAATGGAGAATTACTACAGAAAGACGGACAAAATATATCCAACAAAAAATGTTACGATACTACTGTAAAACTACATGTAACATTCTCTTTGCAGCAAACTCGTCTCCGAACCACAATAGATTTTCTTCTACTAGATCAAAGTTATAACTTACTTATTCATATTTTCAGGAACGTTTCGTTTTATTTCTTACTTGCAACTTGACGAACTGTTTTCCTTCTTCGAACATATTCCAACACAAATTCGGAAATCCACTCCGAACACTTCCTCCCATTCCAACACGGCAACATCCAATCTACTTCAGCTTCTTCTTGGGGCGCAGATTGTTGGTGTGTCCACACTTCTTCTTGCGGCAATTGGTCGCTCTCGGGTGCAGCCGGGCGTAACACTTGCGGCAAATCATCTTGTCGCAGTTGTACTTCTGGGCCAGAATACGCAGCGAAGGTTCGATGATACCACCCCGAAGACGCAACACCAGATGGAGTGTAGACTCCTTCTGGATATTGTAGTCGGACAGAGTGCGACCATCCTCCAGCTGCTTGCCAGCGAAGATCAAACGCTGCTGATCCGGGGGAATACCTTCCTTATCCTGGATCTTGGCCTTAACATTTTCGATCGTGTCCGATGGCTCGACCTCGAGGGTGATGGTCTTGCCCGTGAGGGTCTTGACGAAGATCTGCATTTTGTAAGTCTGCAAAAAAAAAAGAATAAATACAAATTTATAGGATGGAAAACATTGTCACTTCCTGAGAATTGAGGTTAGACTATACAAGCAAGAAAACAAGTTAGAATTTGCTGATTATTTCAACGGTTTCATAAACTATTTTACACCAACTAACGAAACTATTTAAGTTCTTCAAGTTTCTATTAATTTTGAACAAAAACCAAATAGTTTTTTGCTAAAATTTAAATTATAAAATACTTACTCTTCCTCAACGTGTCTCTTCAGAGATGAGTATCCGTGAAAAAGAAACCAGAATCGTTTGAAACGTCAAACTGACACCATCACGCGATTTTGACGCAAATTCAGTTCAGTGGCTAAAATGCAAGGGGAGGCCAAATGGAAAATTTCTTTGCGCGTTGGGGCGTACACTCAAAATAATTTTCACGTCGAAATTACGTGAAAAATTATTATACATTTCCCACCCTTTCCCGCTTACGAAAAAGTCGGATGCCTGGCAGAAATCGAACAGAACCAGTCTTCATTGTTCGCTCGATTCTCCTTATGTCAAATGTAACACTTTGAGGCATGAGAAAAGTGGTTCATCAGTTTTGCAGTTTCGGGCAAAAGGTAAGAGAATAATATGGAACATGACAAAACAGGTATAATTTAATTTTTAACCTGTTTATTGCACGCTTCTTGCTGCTACAGTCTGCTGCTGCTACCCTCCAAAAAAGGAGGGAAAGCTGGATCGGTACAAAACCGGTTTTTATTCGAAACCTCTGGCAGAAAACCCGTAAGGCGAAATTTCTGCCCGAATCTGATGTTGCATTTCTGCAGTGGTGGGCACAATTCCGCTAATCCGCTAACAGCTAATTAGCTCAGCTAACATTTTGGTTAGCGGTTAGCGTTTCCGCTAATTTTTATAACCGTTAGCGTTTTTGTTAGCTTCCGCTGAATTTATGTACCGCTAAATAAACCGCTAACTTTTTTTTGGCAGGAGGAAAATTTGTGAGAAATATTGCACAGGCTTCGGTCGAAGGATTCCAAATTCCAAACTTTTGTACGTACTCTACCAGCCAAGAGCCGGGGGGGCTTTTGCCGTATCAAGAATTCCTCTCCATTGTACTTTTGGGTCCTAGGCTACTCGTTTCCAATTTGTGACGCGTCTCGGCACATGCAAGTCGGCTTCAACCTGGTCAAACCATCTAACTCGTTTGGCCCCTCTATTCCTGTTGCCGGTGGGGCTCTTGAAGAGAACGGATTTTACTGCACAGTCGTTCGGTATCCTTGCGATGTGGCCGGCTCACCGTAGTCTCCCAACTTTTTCCAAATAGTGACTACAACTCATGGTTCATACGCCTATGCCACTCCCCGCTATCCATTTGTACTCCGCCAAAAATAGTCCGCAACATCTTTCGTTCAAATACGGCAAGTGCACTTCCGTAAACAAAGTTGCTGTCTCAAGTCCGTAGAGGACTACTTTTGTGCGCGGACTCAAATAAATCGATATTTAAAAACTTCGAGGTCTCCTACATTCACTGAGAACATCAAGGAAGATTTTTCGATTTTCTCGAACATCACTCGTTTTATAAATTCATAAATTATAATTTCAACGCAATAAAGTTTTTACAACAACCAAGGAAAATTATTATCTACAAAATTTTTTTTACAAATTTTCTACCTTCTGATTCTGATTCCTTTTATTCTGATTTCATTGCATTTTTACTAGAAACTTGAAATTTTTTTACTAGATGCGCCACTACTGGTATGCTTACCGGTAATGCTCAAGTGTAAACCCAACAAAATGTAAGTAACTTTTTATTAAGCAATCCAGAGAAATTATTATTTAGAAAGCTTTTACAAAAATTTTCACAGCGATGGAAAACTCCAATAAAAAATCGAGAAATCTATGTCATGGAACATGGAAATGTTTTGTACCCTTTTAATGTGATAATATGCTAAGCGATAATGTTCTTCAAACATTTTTCATGAATGCCTGCAATTCTTTGCACGGAATTATCTCAGGTATTTTTCTTAGACCTTTGAAATAAAAAATTTCTTTTATTGCCGAAATCAGCGCTTATCAAAGTAATGCCGATTCTACAGTGCTAGCAAATTTAGCTGTTAGCGGTTAGCGCTAGCTTCCGCTAAATTGTTGGTTGATTTAGCGGTTAGCGGTTATCGAAGCTAACGTTTTGATTTAGCGGATTAGCTGTTAGCGAAGCTAAAATTCCGGTTAGCGGTGCCCACCTCTGCATTTCTGCTAGTTTTCACGGGTGACGGCGGCCAGAAATCCGGCAAAATGTCTGGCAGAAAAAGTTTTTCGCTGTCAGGTTTTTGTTCGATTTCTGCCGGACGCGCCTAAGCGGGTTCGTACGCGATGAATTATAACCGTCGCGGGCGAAACCGTCGCGGGGGCAAATATCATTTATTTTGTCAAGTAAATCAATAGCTTACGTGCTAGACAAGCGTAATATATACTTATAACTTACATACAGCCAAGCAGATTCTCTCTGCGACGATTTCAAGCCATCAAAAAAGTGAGCAGCGCGTTTTGTTACCAAAGAAACGGGCAATATGTGATTATTTTCCATCTAACTTTTCCCGTACTATTTACGTGAATTTAACGTAGTTTGCATTAGTATGCTTGCATTTACGTGGAAATCAGATAGATGTTATTGTATTTTCCAATAATGTTCAACTATGTCACGTAACTCCCTGTAGAGAAATTTACGTGATTTTTCACGTGGAAATAACGTGTGGATTATTTTGCGTGTACACTTTTTCACTGAAATTCGCAGCAAAATTTATTAGAATTTGATATTGGGTGCTTTGCCCAAAGTTAAACGCGGTCTAAAGGAAACACCGCGCTTGAAGCAAACACCGCGCTAGAACTGTTGCCAGAATGCTGTAAACAAACATGTTGTTGCGTAACTGGGTGATTAAAAGTAACTAAAACTTTATGATTTCTGCGTAATTTCTTCCAATAATATCAAAATCGACCCAGCAACCATGAAAGAGCATTTCATTTTTGAGCAGCGCGGTGGATAACTTTCAATGAAACTCACAATAGAGCACCGAGCTTAAAGATCACCCGTAAAAAATTTACATTAAATTTTGTAGTGGAAACAATGGGTCTACGACAGTTTTTAATTGTGGACATTGAAACTTATGGTAAATTTATTGTAGAAATGTCCGAGATTGAAATTTTATTCATACACTGAAGTCGCTTTTTACGCGGATCTTTTACGCGGTTTGGTTTTTACGCGAATTTCGGAAGTTACGCGGTTTTTTACACGATTTTCGATTTACGCATATTACGAACACAATTTATAGCGTCCGCCATTATAGCGCGTAAAAAGCTGGATACGAAAAGTTTTCCCAGTGTACTACAAAATTTAATGTAAGTTTTTTTACAGGTCGACCGTTCGGTAAAATTTGTTATGTTACCAAACGCTACTAAAGATCCATGAACGTCGATATGCACCATCCCAAGCAGCACTTGCAACATCTTCCATGTGGCTATTAAGTCTTGTTTAAATTGCAAAAAACTTCACCGGTTACAGTATTGAAACACGCAACAAATAAGCAACTTCATGTTATTAATATGTTGGATTCAGGTTATCCAATACTTATACTGGCTGTCACAAATATATTAGTCTATATCTAGTAACATGAAACTTCATCGCAACATCGTGTTATTATAATGCCATTGCTAAACAATAATGTCACATGATGTTGCATCATGTTGATTACGGCATATTGTTAAATAAAATGTAACCAAACAAATACAACCAATGTAACATCATATTCTGCCATATTTTTATGAAAAAATATTTTTCATCGAAGGAATGTTTTTATTTCAACAATAATTACACGAACATTCATCAGGAATCCATGGCATTTACTAAAATATTATTTGATTGCAGTATCTAGTTCGATTTTACACCGCATTTTTCCATCGTAAACGAATTCTTAATCTGGCTGGGTTAATTCTTTAAACTTGAAAATAAATAAATTAATAACTTTCACGAGGCGCATCAAATAATACAAAGCAAAATTATATTTTGCACGATAAATTTTGAATGGCATGGAGATTAGCTCATAATAGGCCCAAAAAACTAAAGTCGCATTAAGAATATTAATATAAATAATTTTCGTCTTGGAGCCCTGAGAGGAAATCCCGGTTCCCGCTAAACATAATTCGTGATGAAGTTGCTCATAATTGTTTGGTTTTTGTGCGAGGAAAAAAGAGAAGAAAGTATTTTTGTTTTTGATTTCACGCAAGTTTTGACAACGCGGCATAGGATTTCGTGGGAGTGCGAACAGGCTTAAAATCTCTTTTAGTATCGTAGTCGCAAGTTTTGACAACGCGACATAGGATTTCGTGTGAGTGCGAACAGGCTTAAAATCTCTTTTAGTATCGTAGTCGCGAATGGATAGATAACGCGCATTGATGTTCCATAAAACATCTGTGTAACAATTGGTTGCATATAGGCTCCACCTCTTGCGCTTTTTCAATCACATAACAGTTCGATAAAGGTAACTGATGCGAACTTTTACCATATTTGAATGTTTCAATTAGAGTTGCGTAACCCTTCATGCAACAAATGGTGCTGCTTGGGATCGACATTTTTACCGACCGTTCGGCTGTTGAGATTTCGGCAAAATTTTACCGAATTCGGTGCTATTTTTTAAGTGTGTACCCACTAGCCGCCATTAAGCGCACGAAAAGGTGGATAAACAAATTCACTATTACAGAAATATATCTTCATCCTCACCTTATATGCTCTCATTGAGCAAAACCGACCATCAATCTGTCAACTATGAAATCCCGGAAAAAAATAACCATAACACGAATTATGGGAAAAATTAGGATACAAAATACAGTAAAAACAATAAAATTTATCGTCAAAAAAGATAGCCAAACCAACAAACCTATTGCTGTTCTCTATGATTTTCATTGTTTTCAGAGATTCTACCATAAAAATGACAGGTTATTAAAATCTTAACAATAAAAAAATCTAGTTTTTTGCGAACAAAAATTTTCATTTACAGTAAAAGTTATCGTTACTTTATGGTAATTTTTTAGGCGAAAAACCAAAATATTATTAAAAAAGGCAGTAAATTTAAATGAAATACAGCTAATTCTATAGCATAAAATAAGAAACAAAAATATGAATAAAGTTTGAATTTGAGGTACTTTTGCAATAAATTTACCATAAGTTTTAATGTTCACAATAAAAACTGTTGTAGATGCATTATTGCTACTGCAAAATTTAATGTATTTTTTTAAGAGCAAACATCAACACATCACATTGTCGAAAAGTGTACCCACTAGCCGCCATTAAGCACGCGAAAAGGTAGATAATCAGAAGACAGGGACACCAAAGAGAGTCTCTCAATGTTGCTCAATAGGTCCTTTTAAAAAGTTTGGCGAGAATTTATCCAATTCGCAATGACGGCACCGCATGACCTCTTTTCCACTTACAGAACTGCCCGTAGCTGAATGCGTGAAAATTATTTCCGACATGTTTCTGTTTTTTGCACTCTTTAACAAATCGCTATTCTCGCATACTCGAAACTAATGTAGGTGTCTCCACTGCGGCGCCGTCATAGCGAATAGTAATTTTCCCTTTGAGCAACCCCCCGGAACCATGACCAGCGGGGCAAACGTCAACTCAACGTCATACGATTAATTTTTTTCACCCTCAGCTGTCTCGTTTTTTGGTTTTCTTCCATCAATTTAGTGGTTATCTCAGCCATTGGAATCGTTTAGCTAACGAAGTGATTAACTAATTAGTCAAAAATTAGGCGACACTCAAACGAGTGTCTGGTCAAGCGGTTCCGGATACGTTAAGAGCAATAGTTTAGTTGGTTACTAAGCGGTAATCCAACAAAGAGCGGCACAATGCCCGAACAACGCAATGAAGCAGGTGGAGGTGGAGGTGGTGGTGGCGGCGGCCCTAAATCAGGTCATGCAGCAGCAGAGCCAGGTGAAGGGCAGCCCTTGCTGGCCGCGAACAATCAAACCGCGAATGCCGTGAGTATTGTACTATTCTATGATTTAACATTTTTAAGATTGTGAAATTGTTTAACTTACACGTCTGCTAATAGGTGCTAATAAGCTAGTGTCCCCCCTTCATGGCGATTCTTCTTTCTTTATCTTTGATATTAGGGGCAACCGCAGCAAGAACAGCAGCGGCAACCGTCGAAGTTGGAATCGTTTTTCGCTATCACAAAGTCGCTGATTGTGCGTGCTTTGATTATCTATTTCATTTCAACGATCTTCCGACGACCGGGTCAGAATGCCGAGAATGAAAAGTACAATGATGCCGTCAAGAACAGGCTTGTGGCTTGGAATCTGTTCGACAATGAAACAGTGTTCGATTTGTATGTGTACGTTTCGGAGGATCCAACGGAGGTTGAGTTTGGTAACCCGAATGCGCTTGTGTGGCTGCAGGAGGGCCTGCGGTACGGCGATTGGTACGGTGGGCCGAATGGCGATGGGACTTTTACGCTTAAAACCCAGATTAAGGCGTCGGAACGGTTGATGAATAATGGGTCGATTTATTTGCACACCTACGTAACGAAGACCGGACAAAGTCCTAATCCGGCGGCCGGGGCCGACTTTGCTGGGAAGTATATGGGACATGCCAGCGCCATGTTGAGCAAGTACAAAAAGATTAAGAAAGTTAGAACGCACAATCTGCTGGCCGGAGAGAAGGAAAAATTCGAGAAAGAGTTGGATAGCGCGCTGCTGGAGGATCGAATTGTGGCTCACTGGCATCCGAATTTGACCATCAATCTGGTGACGGATCAAACTACCTGGATCAGGGGGTCGGTGCCGGCACCGTTGGATGAGTACATTAAGTTTTTGCCCGGTGGGCAGACCTATTTGCCGGTTGTGTTCTACAATGACTACTGGAATATGTTGAGAGATTATATGCCTATCAACAGCACGACGCCGGTTCTGGAGCTGAACTTGAACTACCAGCCACTGTCTCTGTTCAAATGGCAACTATATGCTGCGCAAACGATGCGAAACAAATGGACGAATAATATTTTCGGAGAAGCCTTATCGGGAGGCTCGGAATCCGATGAAGATCAAGACTCACTCAAGGAGACCCTACTCGAGACGAATGCTTACCTTCTAGGTCTTACGATTGCCGTTTCTATTTTGCACAGCGTTTTCGAACTTCTCGCATTTAAGAATGATATTCAGTTTTGGAACAATCGAAAATCGCTGGAAGGACTCTCGGTTCGTTCGGTGTTCTTTAACGTTTTTCAATCGCTGATTATATTTCTTTACGTTATGGATAATGAGACGAATATCATGGTTAAAATGAGTTGTTTCGTTGGTCTTTGCATCGAAGTGTGGAAGATCCAGAAGGTCATTAATATTAACATAACGCGAGAGCATCTGGTTTTCGGATTTTTGCCACGGATAAGCTTCTCCGATAAGGGCTCGTACGTCGATTCCAGCACCAAGCAGTACGATAATCTCGCCTTCAAGTATCTCAGCTGGTTGTGCTTCCCGCTGCTGGTGGCCTACGGCCTTTACTCCGTCATCTATCACGAGCACAAGGGCTGGTACTCGTTCGTGCTGAACATGCTTTACGGTTATCTGCTCACGTTTGGCTTCATCATGATGACGCCGCAGCTATTCATCAATTACAAAATGAAATCGGTGGCCCACCTGCCGTGGCGCATGATGTCCTACAAGTTCCTGAACACCTTCATCGATGACATCTTTGCCTTCGTGATCAAAATGCCAACCATGTATCGGCTCGGGTGCTTCCGCGATGGTAAGTGATAATTTGCTTTTTCAAACAATATAGAGATAAGCATTGAAGCAGGATTAAGAAAGCTTAAATGAATCACTCTTATCAGCAGCAGACTAATTTCAAGTTTTCCCCCCCACACACAGATATCGTCTTCATTATCTTCCTCTACCAACGTTGGATCTACAAGGTGGACACAAAGCGCATCAACGAGTTTGGCTTCTCCGCCGAAATGCTGGAGAACCGTGACGCAGAAGCGAAACAATCGAACGAGCTGACCGACGGACCTGCTGCTGCTAACGGTTCCGTAACACCCCCCACCGCTGGTGGAACCGGAGGAACGTCCTCGGACGAAAACAAAAGTCAACCATCATCGCCGAACGGCGCTCGAAAGCGTAAAAACAAAAAAGGCTCACCCAGCAGCCCGAAGCCGGCGGCCACACCACCGACGGGCGGGAAAAAGCTGGACTAAGGACAGCCAACTTCTAGCCAATAAGCTATTTAAACGCAAAACACGTGCGCAAATCGGCGTGCTGTGTCCCTACATATGTAAAACTATTTAAAAATTATGCTGTTGTATTTTTGTCTAAACATTAGAAAACGGTAATCGGCAAACCCGCAGGTTCTGTTTCGTAGCTACAAGTAGAGTTTAAGTAGTGACACTTTTCGATACGATAGGCTTCCTAGCAAAGATTACCACTGCTGTATTGATACACACAAAGAAGCAACCGACCGATATTTCATGAAAAAAATGATCTTACTAACCCATCACTGCATTGACGGACGGATAAATATTATATCATTTAATGTAACAGAATACCTAAATAGACAGATGTGAAGAGATAAACGATTCCAGCAGCCCAGGTTGGGCGTGCAGAGCGATACGAATAAAATATGAGTACACTACAAATGCGTTAATTCTTTTTCCTGTTGGTGTCAAGAACAATCCCAAATTGTTTTATAAATATGAAACGTGTTTATTAAAGCAGTGTCAACGTCTTTACAACAAAAAATGGACAATTTATCTTCTGTGAATATCCTGCAATTTTGCCACAGCGCGTAGCCTTATTCCGTCGCCGGTAAATCTTCCTCCTCCCATACTCCAATCGAACTTCGATTAGCGGATTTTTTGGTTTTCTTCTTGGCACTGCCTCGTCCAAAGACATCATCTATTGTCGCCAAAGGCGAGTCAACCATCGCTCTATTAGGTTTCTGCTTTTTCCTCTCCATCGGACTACCTGCATCGATGGCTCCGTCAGACGGTCGTTTCTTGTTGCGCTTCTTCTTTTCCTTTTGAGTTGGTTCCCCAGCATCCTCCTCCTCCTGTTGCAGCGAATCTTCACGTTCGACCGTCACCCTTCCAACCGCTCGGATGCCCTTAATTTGTTTCTTCACCTCCTCCTTGTTATCTTCCTCCTCGAGCTGCTTCAGATACCGATGAAGCCCAAGCCGATCGGCTTCCACCAGCACCAAACAGGTCGGCCGACAGCCGATGTTCGACGTACAAACCTCGCGAAAATCACGCCCATCGATCTTCCACAGGCTAATGTCACCCGCACTGGATGCCGTAGCCATGTGATCCCCCACAACGGCAATCGCCTTCAGCCGCGACTCGTACACTTTGATCTTCTCCGGTTCCTCCGACTGGTCCCCAGCGGCAATGCCGCACATCAGCAAGTGTCCATCGTCCAATCCAACTGCAATTTCCGTGTCGGAAATCCAGCAGAATGAAATCGGCTTGCTGGTGCAGCTTACCGTCCGTGCCGATTTGGTAGACTCAGTCGAAATGACATCCACCACGCGGTTTCCGACAAGCGCGAAATGGAGCCCATCCGGGCTCCACTCGACCCACGACAAGTAGCCCCCAAACTTTGGATCATTACGCAAACCACGCGTATAAATCGTCCTACCAGTCACAAAATCCCACGTTCGCAGCTGCATATCAGCTCCGAGCGACAGGGCAATCGTCCCCTGAGGATGAATGCTAATACACAGCACAGCACTTTTGTGTGCATTTTTCCACGTTTTTTCTACCGTTAACTTTCGAATGTTAATGGCAGAAATGACTCCATCGTGACTGCCGCTAAACAGAAACCGTCCGTCCGGCGAAAATGTTAAACAGTTAATCGTTCCATTGTGATGCAGCAGCTCATCCCGCAGAGTTCCATTCTCCAAATCGAACAAACAAATCCGATCATCTGCCCCTCCGGATGCTAGTATTTTTCCATGACTAGCCACTGCCCGCACGGAAGCGGTGTGGCTGTGTGTCGAGAAAATTTCCTTCAAATATTGACGAGAAGGATCCTAAAAATACAAATCATAACTTAACTACACTGTATTCAGACATCAGGAATGTAAGGGAACCAACCGTCTTGAAGGGTTCCACTTTGTAGCCCACTGTGTACTCTTCGTACGTTCCAACGATCAGCTCTAGGCCGGACATTTTTCACCACTTGTGTTTAACCAATTAATGCAGCTAAATATTGTATTGTAAGATATAAAACCAGAGGAAACGTGGTAACTTATTTACTGAACAAACTGTTCTCAATCAGCTCAACCCCACAGCGGCAGCGGTAACACGTTGTTTTGTTTATGTTTAGTGAATTTTGTGTTTAAATTTAATTTTTGACAGAGTAGTGCAGAGCAGTGGAGCCAGTATCTTGGGATTAAAAAAAATCATTGATGAACAATAAGGGCATTTTCCAAAATCATCGTACAAAACGGGCTGAAAGGTGTCAGAATTTAACAGGAAATAGAGGTTTTCCGTCAAAATTTTTTTTTCCACTAAATGTTCGGTTTTGACTCTTAGAAATGATACCCATATAAAACTTTCTTTATTAAAACCTCTAACTACTGTAAAAATGGAAAACTAAAATACGTATATTTCAACCCGTCACTTCTCGGATGTATTACATGCCTTTTTGTACCAGTGTCCTCTATTTTCACCACTTCGAAACCATTTATGCCACTCTTTACTCTTGTGGCAAGCAACGCACGAAACGAAAAAGAAGGTAATCATTAGCTTCATTCGTTTTGTCGTTTTCACTCAACCGCTGATACACATATGTCAATATCTGTTGTGCAATGCTGCCAGAAAATCTGAAAATTTTAATAAACAGTGCAGCCGAAACGAATTTTTTAAAACTCAACATTCGTGATTTGGTGAAAAGAAACTCACCATTCTTGCAATTTACATTGTTTGAAAAATCGTAGTAAATTCTAGAGTCAACGAAAAAAATATATTTTTGCACCATTATCACTCGTATTGGGAGTACTTTCGAGAAAAAATAAGAAAAGAAGGGGTATGATCTGACGGAAAACCTCTATTAGCAGTCATCAACTTTTCGTCGGAAAGCCCAATTTTGGAAGCAGTTTTTGGTCCCAAAAACGGAGTTTTGTTCGTCAAATTGTAAATACTGCATTCTTCTTGCGAATCTGAAGAATTCAAATATATTTTCATGGACAGAATATTTGTTTCAAACAAAAAAACTGCTTTTGAAATTGGCTGAATCGATGACGACTAATTTCACCTAATTTTGAATAGACGCATGAAATTTGAAATTTTTATTACTAAAAAAATAACGGAAAAAAAACCATCCAGCATTCCAGGAACGGTAATGGCGGCTGGTGGGTACAACCGAGGGGATGCACTGTGCTATCCCTCGCTATGTATTTGACAGAGGATAACATCGCGCTTCCAAAACTGTCAACGCTTCCAAAAGTGTCAAATTTCAATGGCAGTAACATAGCGAGAAAAAAAAGAAAAAAGCAAACCATCGAGTTTCATTGTTCGATGTTGTACTCGCTGCTCTCGTTAATGGAGCATTCCCTTGGGTACAACTTTCTGAAGGGTACCCAGCTTTTTACGATCCATAATGACATCCTCTGCTCCACTCTTTGCTCCCCTCTCACTCTTAAACGTGCCCCAGCTAATGTCATTCTCATTAGTGAGTGACGAAACCGCAAATCTAGATAGAATTAACAAAAGGGCGAATGTCGCAAATATAAATAAAACGGGTGACAGGTGCTGGACCAGCATAAAAAATCAACCCTCACTCGGTTTGTTTACGCTTGCGACATTCGTCCTTTGGTTAATTCTATCTTCAAATTACTTCATACTTGCTCTAGACTAACTTTTGGAAAGGGCGCAGTTTTCTTTCTCTTCTTTTAGAAAATGTTCTGAGAATAAAAAAATACTGAAAAATTTAAAAATTAATTTCTACAGTGAAAAAAAAGCATTGCAAAAATTAAAAATCAATTTCCCAAATAACGCCATCTCAGAAATTGATGATTTTTTTTTAAAGATAGATAATTGGGTTGTTTAGTGCATGAGAAATGTCTTATTCAGACACATTAATCCATGAAGAATACTCCCAGAAACATATTAAAAAAATAATCATTGTATTTAATTTACCTGCAGTCTTGAAAATCAAGAAAATATTTTGTTAAATTTTCATTAAGAGACACTTGCGTTTATATAATGACGTTTGTGAGTTACGGTAGGAAACATGCATAATACACGTGAGATAATTTTAGCAGGGATACTATTCCATCAAGTGACAGCAAGAAATGTCAAAAGTTCTCGTAAAGATCATAAGCCTAACGTCCGTCAGATCTCATCGTCCGTTTTCAATCTGAATGAAAATTTTTGCTTTTGGCGTTGTTCTATAAAATGGAACCAGGATTTACGAAAGCCGACACAAACTCACTCCCAAAAGTGGACTTCTACATGGTACAATATTTTCTTACAACTAACGAAAAATTTCGAGATGCCAATAAAAAGGGAAAAATAGAAAGGTAAGCATTGTTTGGTGCTTCACATTACCCGGCAATTTCATTGATTTTGGTTTCAGGTCATCAAATCCCGATTATTTAAAGTCCGCGATCGGACGGGTACAGCTTAAAATCGATGGGAGCCTATGCACGGTAAAGGCGAAAATAGTTCCGGAGCACAAAATTACTGCTAGGCAATATTCTGTGGTCGCAATCATAAATACGGTTGAAGAAAAGGTCGTCGATATTTTTTGTGAAAACGACACACAGGGATGTAAGGCAGCCGCGGGTGGTTGTAAACATGCCATAGCGTTCCTGTTCTACTTGTATGAAAAATATAATCAACCGTCTCCTACAGATTCTACGTGCCTCTGGAAAGTGCCAAATTTATCAAAAGTAGAGGAAAATATTGAAAAATTTAACCTTGAAAAATATCGTGATTCTGGAGTATCTAATACAAATCAGATTGTTAATGGAAGTAATAGATTTCTCCAAACATTGATTGAGAAATGTGTCCATAGCGGCCCTATCAGTTCATTGAAATACCATCAGACGTTCCCAAAAGAGGAAGGATATGGTTTGCATTGTCTTTTAATAGACTTTAAAGAGACTCTAGAAGCAAAACAAAGTTCGAAACGTTTCATTCAGTATTGCAAACATACGATGGTGGACAGTGTATGCAAAAAAATTGAAACTATCACTCTAGGGCAGGAGTGTTCCTTGTGGAAGTTGCTTAAATATGGGCGTATAACAGCTTCGAAAATTTTTGACCTATCAAGATGTCAGACTGGAGATGGTTCACTCGTAAGGTCAGTGCTAGGCCAATCCAGTTTCACAAGTGAGGCAATGAAACGAGGATTGCAACTGGAAGCCAAGGTGGTAAGAGTCATAAGAACGCGATACCGAAATGTTCGCAGATGTGGACTTTTTTTAAATCCTCATTACCCCGCGTTTGGTGCTTCTCCAGATGCGATCAACAGCTCAACAGTGTTTGAAATAAAATGCCCTTCGAAAAATGAAAATGTTAAATACTATATTGACGAAAATGCTAATTTAAAAGATAGAGTGAAATCTCAAATCCATCTCCAGATGGTAATGTCAAATCGTAGTAAAGGGGTTTTAGTGTTAGTTCTGCCTGAATTCGAAAAGAGTCGAAATCCTCTACAATTTGTAGAATTCCATGATATTGATTTAGATATAGATTATATAGAACAAAAAATGTCAGACAGCTACAAATTCTGGAAAACCAATATATTTAATAAACTTTATGCAACTTTTTAAATATCAAATTCCTTAACAAAATAGATGATAGGTTATTCTCAAATGTATCCAAAATCCATTGTCTAAGAAATTGAAACATGCATTATACATTATGCGGAATGATTACATTAAAACACTATTTTTATAAGAATGTAAAGAAACCGTTAAAGCAGGCAGCAGTGAATTCTTCTTCTTTTTACTATACGTACACATTAGAGATGGGTTTCTTTTGGAAGACATTTATTTTATCAAAATATAATATATTCTTCTGTTTAACAATATTATTTTATATTTACAGCGTAATAAAACTTATGAAATAAGCGGCCTTTGCAAATTCACTAATCCTGCTACAATTGTAACGATGGAATCGAGATTGTGAAGAAAATATGACGGTAGTTCTGCGTGAGGTGCGCACATTCTAAATTCCCTAAACCTTCTGATAAGGCGTTCTACATGTATTCTAATGCTGGCTATCTGCTTTGCTCTCAAAGCATCCTCTTTTGATAATGGTTTATCTTTTGTAACACTTGGCGGACGTATTAAATGCCCACCTTTTTGAGCAACTTCTACAGCAACGTTCTTGAATCCCCTGTCGGCCAATACTCCAACATTTGGCAGAATGTTGTTCAAAAATCCGGATTTCTGTACTATTTTTTGATCACTCGCGCGTCCTGGAAATCCCTTTGATATAAAATTGATATGCCCGCATGGAGTACATGATACTAAGTACTTAATCGTGTTGCATGACTTGTACTGTGAAAAAGTAACTGATTGTGCTACAGGGTCTATAGGTTTCTGGATTTGAATTTCAAAGCAATCTATAATACTTTGTACTTCACTGTGTTCTGTAAGAAATGCAACCGGCAAAAACTTTTTAATTAATTTGGTATTGGGCCAAAAAATTAACTCTTGGAATTCTCTTGCTAGCTTAGGAACATTGTCATTAAAAATTTGTGAAATTCGCGAACGAGAAAGCCCAAAGTAATCAGAAAGAAGTTCGAATGATTCGTTCAATCTTATTTTTCTTAATACTATAGTTATGTCCCTTTCACTTATACTAGTTGTTTCATGCAATGATTCAAGTATATAAATTCCATTAGATGGAATTCCTAAGTATTGCATGCTTTTTTGTCTCATTAAATTAAAAATATATCGTAAGATTTCTTCCTTTGGAAGTTGTTCATGATCGACTACGCTTCGGTCACTAGGAAAAAATTCGCTGCCTGACGATTGAATACCTGAAACTAGAAAGGTTTTGTTGATTAAAATCATTACCCAATAAGCAGATTTATTCGTGTGGGTATCAAAATATGCTGTACCCGTAGGTACACCATACACCTGGCTATGTCCTTACAATTCTAGAAATGGGTACGGTAGTTGAACACCTACTTTAAGAGGATGCGCAAAAACTCACGCTATCTTCATAGGTATTCATGTACCTAAGTAGTAATATATGATATAAATCTATACCTATAAAGAAGGATTTCTGTCTGTCTGTCTGTCTGTCTGTCTGTCTGTCTGTCTGTCTGTCCTGTGTTCCTTATAGAATCAAAAACTACTGAACCAATCGGCGTGAAAATTTGCATGTAGAGGTTTTTGGGGCCAGGAAAGGTTTTAGTGATGGTTAGAAACCCCTCCCCCCACTAAGAGGGGGGGCTCCCATACAAATGAAACACAAATTTCTGCATAACTCGAGAACTAATCAAGCAAATAGAATTAAATTTGGCATGTGGGTGTTTTCGGTGACAAGAATTTATTCTAGGGTAATTTGAGACCCCTCCCCTCTTTATAAGGGGAATTATAACTCCTCTCCCCTTTAAGAGGGGGGGTTTCTATACAAATTTCCTCATAACTCGAGAACTAATCAAGCAAATGGAACCAAATTTGGCATGTGAAGGTTTTCGAGGGCAAGAAAATTTTCTATGTTGAATTAGGACCCCTCCTCACTTTAAGAGGGGGGGCTCCTGTACAAATGAAATACCAATTTCCTCATAACTCGAGAACTAATCAAGCAAATGGAACCAAATTTGGCATGTGTGTGTTTTTGAAGACAAAATTTTTTTCTATGACGAATTGGGACCCCTCCCCACTTTAAGAGGGGAGGGGCTCCTATACAAACGAAATACAAATTTCCTTATAACTCGAGAGCTAATCCAGCAAATGGAACCAAATTTGGCATGTAGGTGTTTTTGGAGGCAAGAATTTTTCTATGATGAATAAGAACCTCTCCCCACTTTAGGAGGGGGGGCTCCTATACAAATGAAATACAAATTTCCTCATAACTCGAGAACTAATCAAGCAAATAGAACCAAATTTGGCATGTGGGTGTTTTCGGTGACAAGAATTTATTCTAAGGTAAATTGAGACCCCTCCCTCTTTATAAGGGGAATTGTAACTCCTCTCCCCTTTAAGAGGGGGGGCTTCCATACAAATTTCCTCATAACTCGAGAACTAATCAAGCAAATGCAACCAAATTTGGCATGTGAAGGTTTTCGAGAGCAAGAAAATTTTCTATGGTGAATTAGGACCCCTCCCCACTTTAAGAGGAGGGGCTCCTGTACAAATGAAATACAAATTTCCTCATAACTCGAGAACTAATCAAGCGAATTGAACCAAATTTGGCATGTGTGTGTTTTTGGAGACAATTTTTTTTTTCAATGATGAATTGGGACCTCTTCCCACATTAGGAGGGGGGGCTCCAATACAAATGAAATACAAATTTCCCCATAACTCGAGAACTAATCAAGCAAATAGAACCAAATTCGGCATGTGGAGGTTTTTGGAGGCAAAAATATTTTCTACGGTGAATTAGGATCCTTCCACACTTCAAGAGGGGGGGCTTCTACACAAATGAAATACAAATTTCCTCATAATTCGAGAACTAATCAAGCAAATGGAACCATATTTGGCATGTGGGTGTTTTTGGAGGCACCATTTTTCCCATGATGAATTAGGACTTCTTACCTTTTTAGGAGGGGGGGGGGCTCCCATTCAAACGAAATACAAATTTGCTCATAACTTTAGAACTAATCAAGCAAATGGAACCAAATTTGGCATGTGAGAGTTTTAGATGGCAGAATTTTTTTTCTGTGGTGTATTACGACCCCTTTCCCTTTTAAGAGGGTGGGCTCCCATACAAATGAAATACAAATTTCCTTATAATTTGAGTACTAATCAAGCAAATGGAACCAAATTTAGCATGTAGGAGATTTTTGAGTCTTGAATTTATTTTATGATAGTTAGAGACCTCTCACCCCTGTGGTAGGGGGATATGGACTCTCATACAAATAAAACAGAAATTTTTGCGAAACTCAAAAACTAATCCAACTCGAGAAATTCGAGACTCTTCCATAAAACATTAATCAATAACAAGACCACAAAAACTATCTATAGTAACACTAGATCATTCAGGACGAGCCGGTCGCGAGTGTTGCCGGTGACCCGCCGTCGGAAGCGCCGCCCACTGGGGGGCTTGCAAAACTCGAGAAGTGACAAAGATCATCCGAGATTCATGATTTATGTACAACACAGGTTAATTTGTGGCAATACGAAGTTTGTCGGGTCAGCTAGTATAATATAAATATGCATGGGCTAAAGCAGAACAATCTCGCCAGCAATCGTCAAATGAAATATAGTTGCGTCATTTGAGTTTCCATCAGTGAATCTAATATCCAATTTTATTCGTATGGGTATCAAAATCAACCAACACGTATCGGTGTTTTTTTCGTGCGAGTTGATGGGCTGCATCGTGTTGCTAATTGGTTCTCAAGCAAAATAAACCGGCCGAACAAACTTATGTTGGTCGATTGAACGCCGTTCCTCGGACCAAGAGGACTTAAGTTGCCCGAATTAAGCTCGAGATAAATGTCGGTGAATCGTCTTGTCATGGTCATCATATCCAGTCGTCTCTTCACACTTGTCCTTTAATATTCAATCTTGTCCTATAATATTAAAAAAAAACGCCGTAATTCGAAATATGTTGTAAAAAACTACAAGGTATACAGCCCTAAGGGTTGTACGAAAGGGTGACGTAGGACTATATCAAATCATCAGATCAAAGACTAATGTAAACTGCATTTCTGGCTTATGTATGTTTATAAGAATCTGTGAGTGCCATTGTTTAAGTGAATGTTCAAAAGAGAAGAGCGAAATATTCAGATTCAATTATTTATTTAATGCAATGGATGCTTTGAAAATACGTGGACGGGGGTTCATAAGTACAATGCCTGCAACCTTTGAGACATAGCAATTTCTTTTAAAAATCACTTGTGTGCATCGTAAAGGTTGAAATGGTAATGAATCATCCCTCTACCACAGGAGTGAGGGGTCTCAAAGCATCATAAAATAAGTAAATTCAAGCCTCCAAAAAACCCCCCACGCCAAATTTGGTGCCATTTGCTTGATTAGTTCTCGAGTTATGAAGAAATTTGTATTTCATTTGTATGGGATCTCCCCTTCTTAAAGAAAGCAAAGCTTCTAATCTACCATAGAACCCCCCCCCTGTTAAAAGACGGATGGGTCTCATTATACCATAGAAAAAATTCATGCCTTCTAAAACCCCCACATGCCAAATTTGGTTTCATTTGCTTGATTAGTTCTAGAGTTATAAGGAAATTTGTATTTCATTTGTATGGGAGCCCCCCTTCTTATAAGAAGAAGGGGTCTCAGTACACCATAGAAAAACATCTTACCTCCAAAAACCCTCACAAGCCAATTTTGGTTCCTTTGCTCGAATTGTTCTCGAGTTATGGGGAAATTTGAATATTATTTGTATGGGTGCCCCCCCCCCCCCCCTAAAGAGGGGAGGGGTTATAATTTACCATAGAAATAATTCTTGCCTTCTGAAACCCCTACATTCCAAATTTGGTTCCATTTGCTTGATTAGTTCCCGAGTTTTGAGGAAATTTGTGATTCATTTGTATAGGAGCCCCACTTCTTACGCCCCCTTAAAATTGCTCTCTTACTCCCCTAAAAAATTGCTGGTCATTTTATCTATTCAACGACATATAAATTGTTCAGTTTCGTTCAGTAGTTTAGTAGTTATTAGCATTTGAAATCTTTCATTCAAACGTTACACTCCTATTTTCGTTTTCACAAAGTGCTACCCAGTCCCAGAATAGTAAACAAAGACGTAGTCCTACGTCAAAAACCGCGTAAATTCAAAAACCGTCATAAAATAGACCGTGTCAATTCAAAAGTCGACGTAAAAAACAGCGTTAATTGAAAGTCGTCGATAAACCGCTCAAATTCAAAAATCGCTAAAAAAATCAAAACAAAAAAATTTAAAAATCGCGTCAATTCAAAAATCGTAAAGAAACGTGTAAAAGACTTGAGTGTATGTTGGCACCGGTAATTACGAAAATAATATAAAAAATACACCTTATTTAAATTTAATATAATGGTAAAGGCCAACCATAATTTGTTAACCTCGTGACAAACTTGAATAATTTATTATACCTGAAAAAAAATCAGGCCCAATGAAACGAGTCATTATAGTCCCTAAGTTGATAAGCATTTCCTCCTATCAAAGCTAATATGCAGAGATATAGCGCCCTGCATGCCTAACCAATACGTACCGGCGCTTTTTGATGCAATAGTGCTGAAAGTACCAGTCGGAGTATCCTGATTGCCGATCTGAATGCTTCTCTTTGGAGAGCATTGTCTACTTCCCCCTGGCTGACAGGATTCGTTCACTCGTTGACCATCGAAAGCATTAATTTTCAAAGGAGAGGCCAATGGGTCCGATTTGGGAATCATGAAGTAATACTTCTCAGCATCTGAAATAGAAGAATTATAACAACTAAATATATGTAATCTAGTTATATGTGGTTATATTTTTCACCTTGTGTAGATGGCAGATTTTTATGAGGAACAATATTTTTATCTAATTTGTACCGCACATTGAACTTGGCGGATTTTACGGGAACTACCTGGTAGTCCGATGGCTGAAATAGTAAATAAATCACAATTTGCACTAATAGGTATAAGTTTATCGTAATTATTTTCGCTTACATCAAAATGCTGTTGACACACAAAGAGGCGCTTCCTTTTGTTGTTGAAGCTGGAGACTGAACCGGCGATTCCAATACGCTGGAGCCATATATCTCTTATATCACTATCTTTGGGCAACTGAAACAGATGGATATCTGTTGAATTGAGTTGAACCTTGCAACATCCGGACACTGAACAAGCCATTTTCAATCAAAACGTTCACTCATTAAAATGCGGCGTCTATTTTGTTTACAAACAACTGCAGACTATAGTTGATGTTGAATGCAAGGTTGTCACAAACTATCAGGCAACCAAGCAACGAATGTCGCGCATGGTTTTTCGATGGCATGTTGTCTTAAATATTGGCCTGACATATTAAACATTAAAAAAATTTTTTTTGACGTTTATACAATAACAAAAACAAAATAATTTATGTTTTCTTATTTTTTATGCCAAACTGCATCATATGCCATTAAAATCCATATACCGTTAAACAACCCAATTCAATCCTATTTTATCAACAGCACATCTTTTCACTACACTTCTAATGAAACGGCAAGCATGCGTATTCATACAGAGTCATATTATAACCACACACTACAGCTGTAGCACATTTTTTCAACAAAGATATCAAATTCGCCGAGGTTTAATCGTCTCGCAGTAAAGAATTTGCGATCTGTTTGGGACAACGAACTTGTGTCATTTTTTCTGGCACACTTCCCTAACACAGACATCAAGCTGGACTAGGTTTAATCGCGTTCGTAAGAAATCTGTTGGCACGAGGGGGCTTTGTCACTCTTTCTGGCGTACTTCCCAAGCAAGGACATCAAAATGGTCTAGGTTGAACCGCGGTGTTAAGAAATCTTGTTGAAATGAGGAAACTTGGTCACTTGCTTTGGCTTACTTCCCAAGCACAGATGTCAAATTGGTATAGGCTTAGATCATCGTTAAGAATCTTCCAATCAATCACGAAGCGAGAATTCTGGTAAAACAGTTGAATCAATATATATAGAATGCCAGTGTCGCTGCAGTGCTTGTGCCAAACATCACACATTTGAAAATTATGTATTTACATTGTATGCGCATATGTGTGAGTTCTCGATTCGAAACGGGAATCTGATTGTCAAACTAAAAAGGCAACCCAATAAAAAATCCTGCTTTTCCGTAAAACACGTAGGATAAATCACCCGATTTGGTCGTTTTGGGGTATTTCGTCGGCAGGAAAATTTTCTATTGGGCAATTTGACAATGTTGTTCCCGTATCCAAGACACGAACCAGCAACATGTTTGCCACCAAAATATCCATGAAACACCAGCGACACTGGCATTCTATATATATTGATTATACTGGTAAAACACAGGTTCATTATTTTCAATTTTTCAATAGTTCAACAGCAAGAATCCATACTTTTCTTCTTTTGGGTCAATTCTTAGAAGATTTTCCGATCGATTGGTGTAAGAATATTGAAAAGCGCTATTCTTACACTAAAAAAGCTATTAGCGCTCAAAACCTTTCATTTTTCGTGACGCTCGCATTTTTCGATTTTTTGGAATGACACCCTATCTCAAAACTTGCCGTAAGACGTAGTCCTACGTCAAAAACAAAAATATTAATAAAATTTGAATTTGAGGCACTTTTACAATAAAAGTGCCCTCTGGCCATTTCTGCGAATAACAAAATGTTACATAGGCGGCAGCAAAAGCCGATTTTTAAGACTCACTACAAGATTTAAACTGGAAAACAATCAGATCTACAATATGCACGAAGTATTACGACTGATCTGAGTAACCTCTGTAATCAAAAAAATTATTCATAAATCCGCCATCCCTCAAACCAGTCCGCGGGCCACATAAATCATCACGAAGGGCCGCGGTTTGACCATCACTGCCCTACCAAATTCAATTTTGAAATTTTTCTTTTACAGGTGCATACCGGCCGGCTTGCATCAAAAGGAATGCGGAGGAAAGTTTTCTGGCAACTTTGACCAGAGGCAAAAGAAAACGTAAACATTTTTTCAGGTGAAAATATTCTGTGTGGGTTCCCGATTCCCGTTCACTTTGTTTTAGCAGAAAAGAAACTACTTTTCCAGTGATTTTTCGATTGAAACGATATGATTTGAGAAAATCTTTCACGCTCTTTTCACGAACAAACGCACAATGTACTCCGAGTGGGCCTCACTGGTGCCGACAATTACGGAAAACATCAGCAACGCCCAGTCGCAAAGCGTTCTCGGTAAGTTCGGTATCGCTGGCGGTCGTGATGTGGCAGCCGTAGTCGTGAAGCAGCTGGCTGGAAATCTCGGCATTACCAACGTGGCCGAACCGAGCACGCTGGTGTCCGATCAGGAGGTGAGTGTTGTTTTGATTAATTTTTAATTAGGAATTGATTGGATGTTTTTTTTTTGTGCCAGGTTCAATGGTGCATGGACGTAATTTGTCACGGGCTGTCACTCCCGCTGGCCGAGCATGATATTATCAAGGATTGTGTGAATATCTATTGCGAGTGGGTGACGGCTTTGTTGCCGCAGACGAAAATTAGTGTTCCGAAGCCGATCTGCGATGATCCGAACACCTACGTGCGGAAGATCATCAAGCATCTGTACAATTTGTTTGTTCCACGACCGGGCGAAGGTATCCAGCTTTATTTGGCCTTTGTCGATCTTTAATATTTTGAGTTAAAGTTTTAACTGCACTTTTTTTGTTTTGCTTTCATGCACCCTACTTCTGTTATCGCTACTAATTTGCTATGTACAATGCTATAACGTTATTGGTGGTTTGATACTGACCTTTCTTTTCCTCATGCTCAACCAGATTGGCCTTTTATCTATCAAGAAGAGTTAGGTGATGTTTGCGTTGTGTTCAGTTTCCGGTGCCTAATGTTTAACACTGCACGATCTGATTGTTTTAGGGACGGACACGATAAATCGGCAGGCCGTGTTCTGCCATCGAGTGCTTCGAACTTTGCAGGATACAGCGCAAAACTCGAAAATTTTATCGGTTGAAACATGGGAGGCGCTGCTTCTGTTCCTGCTGGCGATTAACGAGATTTTGCTAGCTCCACCCATCGTTAAGGATGACGTCGGCGATCAGCTGTGCGAACGGGTGCTAAGTGTGTTGTTCGAAGTTTGGTTGCTGGCCTGCAGCCGATGCTTTCCTTCGCCTTCGCTGTGGAAAACATTCCAGGAATCTTGCGCCGCTTGGCGCCACCGAATCGCCCTGGTGGAACAATGGAATCGAGTCAATCTTGTGCTAACAGCCAAACTGCTAGAATTTACGTATGGACCGGCGTTTCCGGAAATGAAAATAAGTATGATCAAGTTAGGAATTATGATTTCGAAGTTTAGAGTTTTAATTGGAATATAACATCGTTTTCAGTGGAAGAAGATGCCAATTTGATTCCGGCTGGAATGACCAACGACGGTATAGCTCAATCGTGGATACGATTTCTGAAGATATTGGGTGCACCGACCGATCTGTGCTGTCCGCAGGTGATCAGTCGCACGCCGCAGTTCATTCAGGCTGTGCTTCTGAATACGGATGGAATTGAGCCGCACTATCATCCCTGTTTGCTGCAGTTACCGCAAATCTTTCTGAAAACCATGAAGGGAATCGCCGGACTGGTTGATGCTTTTCTAGGTATGTATCAAGCTTGATTGTTGGTCTTTCTTAAATTTAAATAGATCAAGGGTGGTTAGTTGTTATGGCATTGATCGAAAACCATTTCACAGTTCGAAAATGGGTTTCCTTCAAATGCTGTGACACTAATTCCACAGTCATAAAACCCATTTGTCATTCTATTTCAACGCTGCTATGAAATTTGAAACCGTAAATAGGAATAGCTCTGTACAGGCAAGACGATGCGACAATCATGGAAAGCATCCATCAGCAGCTTCAGCTCGGCGCTGGTAGTAGTGCGGGTAATACGACACCGAATATTAACTTCAGACATTCCGGTGGAGAGATTAGGCTCAGTCCGTCGATCCGGTCATCCGGAGGACTCGGTGGGCTTGGACTGGGAGCCGCTCTTGGTGTGGTTGGGAGCGGCTCCAACCATGCTCTGAACAGTAGCACTCATAGCAATGTTAGTGCTGCCAGTGGCACAGGAGGTGGAGGAGTTCTAGCTGGACACAATGTAGTTCAATTGGAGAGCACAGCTAGTTCCGGAGGAAGCGTTATAGGCAGCTTCATGAGCAGCATTTCCCACGACGGACAGTACTCGGGCACAGATGGAGGAGTACCGAACTCACCAACGCCGCCACTTCAGAGGCGGCTGGCCAAAAGCTTCAGCGTAGCGCCTTCGATTTCTGCTCACGCCGTAATTTCGATGGCCCATTCAAAGGGTGCGCATTTCGTAATACCTACGTCTCAGTGTTTTTTGGCTTGATCTAAGTGTATTTTGTTGGAGAACGACCCGTTCCTCGCTTGTAAAGGATCATTTTATGTTTTATCTTCTTTTTTTCGGTATTGTCAGCTTGCAGTAGAAAGTTGATTAACACACTTCTTACGTTTTGATTTTTTAAGAATGGAGAGAAAACAAATTACCTATTCACAACGCACTCCAAAGTAAATAATTGCATCCTGAAATTAATCCTTGTTTAAACTTGGTATTTTATTCGAACATTTTCCGTTTTACTTTTAAGGTCTCACAAAAAGTTCATTCAGTGGTCTGACCAGCAGCCGAGCGGCTGCGAACCAACCGAATTCCATTCCGCAATCATCTTCGCTACCATCGTCAGGATTTTCATGTGAGTCACCCGAAAGATTTACCCTATTAAAAATTAGGTATGAATCAAAACGGAATTGATTTCCCTTCCAGCAATGCTCTCATTATGCCAGGAAAATCGTTACCCGCTGGCTGCCAACCGGCCACGCTGCAACAGCATTCTACACCTGTTCGGAGAATGGCTTTTCGATGCTGCCCACATCGGCGGTGAAACGTGGATCCAAAATATGAAGAGTAAGTCCATAGTTGCTCCACAACTAGGAGACTTACTATCTAATTTTTTTTAAATTTCAGAACGTGCAGCCGAAGCGAAGCGTCGCCCTTCGTCGATGATAATGGACAACCGCAAGGGTAGCCTCTCGCAACCGCCGTCGCTTTCCGAGATGAGTGACGTTCCACCCGGGCTAACGATCGACAAGTACGAATCGGGCAAGGCGGAAGCCGTCGGTGCGTTGTGTCGTATTTTCTGCGCCAAGAAAACGGGCGAAGAAATCCTGCCCGTCTATTTGGCTCGTTTCTATATGGCCCTGCAGCAGGGCCTACGGCTAAATGACACGAAAGAATGCGAGGAAACGCTGGCAAGCATTCTGTACAATTCGTCCGATCTCTTTCGGATCGATTTGGAAGGCATTCAGGTGCTGCTGCCTTCGTTCATTGCCGCACTGGAGCAGATTCTGCCCGAGAAGGAGCTGAAAATGCGATCCCAAAATGTGATTGTTAACAAAACTGAGCTCAGACGAGCCGCAATCAATGTACTACTGTCGATTCTGGCACTTCCGTTGCACTTCCAGACGCTCCCCATTCGGGATATTACCGGAGGTCCAGCTGATAAGTGAGTGATGAAACTCTCAAATTCACTAAATATTTTAAATAACTTGTTTTTCTTTTCAGAATGATAAACTTCATTCAGTTGAAACCGCGGCTGATCAACATACTGATGAATGCCCTTCAGGTAGAAAGCGATGCACAAAACACCCATATGCTGCTTGGAGGACTACACCTATGCGTACAGGATTCCGGTTCGTTCGAAGAAATGGAACTGGGCGGTGGCGGAGATGTACTGCACGGTACCCACCCGCAGGCTAACGATTCCAACTTGCTCAGCTCAGGTTTGCGACTCAACTAGCGGCAGCATTTCACCATGCTTAAATTCTGCTCGCTTTTTTAATCGCTTGAATTCAAATTCCGGAAAATCTTAGTTCAACCGTAGCATTTACGTTGTTTCTGTTTTCTCTTTTTGTTTCGTTTATTTTCCCATATTTTTCTCACCCACATGCAAATATTATCACCGAACGCGACATCGCATCACCCGCAACACACCACCGCCATCACCTCTTCCGTTTTCCGTTTTTCGTAGCATGCTCGGAGAAAAGTACGTACTCGATCAATAGCGCCAACTCGAGCATCGGAGGCAACAGCACCGCCACGCTTAGCAATGAGCCCTCTAGTTTGCCGGCTTTCGATGATTTCTCATCCGACATTATTCATGATTTAGAGTTGAGTTCGTCTGCAGTTTATGGTAAATTTCATTCTCCTTATTTGACTCACTGTTGTTAGCGTATGTAAGTATAGTAGAAACTAGAAACGTATGTTCTTTTTTCTGGGTTGAGTAGGAAATTATGATATTGGTTTTTGCTAAACACTCGCCTCGATTCTAAATTATTGGTCGAATCGATGCTGATTCACCACACAGTTCGATCAGAATTCAGATTAGACATTCTATTCTGATCAGAAGAAGATTAATTTCTGTTATTAAGTTTGTTTTAAATGTGTGGGTTTTGACGAAGGACTACATCTTACGGGAAGGTAACATCAAAATTTAAAAAATGAAAAAATGGCCAAGTTTCGAACACTTCTAACTCTTTTATTTCTCAACGGAACAACAAGATTTTTGCATCCATCGATCAGGAATTCTACAAGTTGATTCGCATGCAAAGTAAGAACGGATTTGCATAGACAAATAGGTATTGAAAATGTATAATAAATAAGAAAGTGTAAATTCTCTACATTTTCTTTACGATTTTCAACTTCAAGGCAGACTTTCAATTATGATTGCTGCGAATATTGAAATGGATTTTTTGTTACATTCCGGTAAGAATTTAACATTCGTCGAAGAAGGCTTACGTTACCATCTTGTCTCATCTTTAGCTGTTCCTCTTCTGTTTAAATCTTACCCCACCGGGTTACATATTGTTGCTGGGAAGATATCGCTACAAGTTACATGTTCGATTCTACTACATTATCCTGGAAATTAAACAAAAAGAAAACTTATCCAATTCAATTCTACTATGTATGTTCTACTACATACATAGTAGAATTAAATTGGATAAGTTTTCTTTTAATTTAATTTCCAGGTTTCGTATTCTACTAAGACGCTCCAACAACTTCAGACTACATTATCCGCCTAGAGGGATGGACGCCGATCAGTCATCGCATATCCAAGTCTATGTGCACGCTCTAGCCCTACATCTGGACCTGGACCTAGTCCTAAGTAGTCATAACCCTAGTCCAAGGTCAAACTCAAATCCAGTCCCAAGCCTAAGTTTAGTCCCAAGCTCGAGTCCAAGCTCAAGCCTGAGTTCTGGCCTAAACCTGAGTCCAGGCTTAAGCCTAGGTCCGAGTCCAGGCCCAAGCCCATGCCCAGGTCTAAGTCTGAGCCCAGGCCTAAACCCAAGTCCAGGCCCAAGCCCGAGTCCAAGCCCTAGCACGAGTCTAAGTCCAAACCCGAGTCCAATCCCAAGCGCGAGTCCAGGTGCGAGCCCGAATCACGCCTGAGCCCAAGTCCAGATCGAAAGCCGAGTCCTGGTCCAAGCTTGAATCCAGGCCTAAGCCCGAGTCCAAGCCCCAGCCCGAGCTCAAGTCCAGGCTCAAGCTTGAGCCCCGGTCCAAGCCCGAATCCAGGCCCAATCCCATGTCCAGGTCTAAGTCTGAGCCCAGGCGTAAGCCCAAGCCCGAGTCCTGTCCCTAATACGAGTCCAAGTCCAAATCCGAGTCCAAGTTCAAGTGCGAGTCCAGGCGTAAGCCCGAGTCACGCCCAAGCCCAAGTCCAGTCCCAAACCCGAATCCATGTCCAAGTCCAAATTCAGGCCTAAGCCTGAGTCCAAGCCCCAGCCCGACTCCAAGTCCAGGTCCCAGCCCAAGCCCAGGTCCAAGTTTGAATCCAGGCACAATCCCATGTCCAGGTCTAAGTCTGAGCCCAGGCCTAAGCCCAAGTCACGCCCAAGCCCGAATCCAAGTCTAACCCCAAGCGCGAGTCCAGGTTCAAGCCCGAGTCATGCCCACGCCCAAGTACAGGTCTAAACCCGAGCCCAGATTCAATCCCGAGTTCAAGCCCAAGCCTAAATTCGGGGCCAAGCCCATGTCCAGGTCTAAGTCTACGCCCAGACCTAAGACCAAGCCCAGGCCGAAGCCCGAGTCCAGGGCCTACTGCACGAGTCCAAGTCCAAACCCAAATTCAACCCCAAGCGTTAGTCCCGACGTAAGCCAGAGTCATGTCCAAGCCCAATCCCACGCCCAGGTCTAAATCTGAGCCCAGGCGTAAACCCAAGCCCGAGTCCTGGCCCTAGCTAGAGTCCAAGTCCAAACCCGAGTCCAAGTTCAAGTGCGAGTCTAGGCGTAAGCCGGAGTCACGCCCAAGTCCAAGTCCAAACCGAAACCCGAGTCCTGGTCCAAGCCCAAATCCAGGCCTAAGCCTGAGTCCAAGCCCGAGTTCAAGTTCAGGCCCCTGCCCAAGTTCGAATCCAGGCCCAAACCCATGTTCAGGTCTAAGTCTGAGCCCAGACCTAAACCCAAGTCTATTCCCAAGTCCAAGTCACGCACAAGCCCGAATCCAAGCCCAAACCCAAGTCTAACTCCAAGCGCGAGTCTAGGCTCAATCCCGAGTCACAGCTACAATCTCCATAACCGGAGCAACTAGCAGTACGCCATCAAAAGCGTTAGACACTATTTTAAGTTTGCTTCCACTGCACTTATTTGTTCAACTAGAAGCTGAGAAAAATGCACTAAGGTTAAGGAGAACAAAAAAGTTCTTTGATGGAGACCTTAGGGGTCATCTCAGTATCTTAAAGGATTTTAAAATTAATCCTATATTAACGCATGAGGCCTGGATGGATAGGCAATATAACTTTGAACGACTATTCCATGTAATAGAAACAAGTCGCACGGAGTGGGAATCAGGTGGGCCTAATATTCAACCAGGATCGATAATCTTCTACACTGACGGTTCTAAACTAAACAACAAAGTTGGAGCTGGCGTAACGGGCCCCGGAATCGACATATCAATATCCATGGGCCAATGGCCGACTGTTTTTCAAGCAGAAATACAGGCAATTATTGAATGTGCTACAGTTTGTCTGCGACGAAATTATAGACCTACAAATATATGGATATTTTCTGTCAGCCAGGCTGCTTTAAAAGCACTGAAGTCAGTTTCGTGTTCATCTAAACTGGTTTGGGAATATATTCAATTGCTACAGCAGGTGGCTAGAAAAAGCACAGTAAATCTTTTTTGGGTCCCTGGGCACTGTGGAATTGAAGGCAATGAAAAAGCGGATCAGTTGGCAAAAACTGGATCGATAAAATGTTTCATTGGGCCAGTACCATTCTGTGGGGCATCAGAATGTACCATTAGAATGGAATTAAGAAACTGGGAACAATCAATGATTGATGATGTCTGGAAAAAAAATTTGACAGCTCGAAATTTATATCTCCTAATAAAACAACAACCCAGAAACTTCTTAGCCTGTCTAAAAAGGACTTACGTACTTACTGTGGCATCGTAACAGGCCACTGTGCAAGTAAATATCACTTAAAACTGGGAACTTAAACTTAACCCATTAAGCCCCACACTTTTCCCAGCAGGGATAGAAAGTTGAAACTTTCAGGAAAATTCTCTTTTAGGCCAACTAAGAAAAAGCCGCTGACATGTATTTTTAATTTTGACCCGGTGTCCCGCAACGCTACGTTGCGAAAACGCAACGCTGGGCGTTAGGGGTATACCATTTTTGCATACCTTCATTATTATGCATATAAATACTTCATACTTTTTTACCGTTAAATCAAACTTGCGATTTTTATATTGTTTCCGGGATATTTTGAACAAGCGAAAGATAAGATTTACATTCATTTGATTACTATAAAGCAACGACTTCAAATGAAACATCTGCAGTGAACGAACGAAAACAAACGTTCCCGTTGCAAATTTTGAATATCGTTTCTTCCTAGCGTTGCGTTTTCGCAACGCAAGGATTAGAACTTTTCTTAAAATTACAAAAGTAATCAAAATTATGAAACGAAGTGTTTTTTGGCAAGCAACCGATACTTACTATCACTGATTAAGAGGTCAGACGTAAATAGAGGTAAAATTCAGTTATATGAGCATTTTTCCTTAACTGTCTGAAAAATAGCAAAACCTGTTGGTTTGTCACAGTTGTAATTATGTTACATGTAACATCTGACCTTTGAGCAAAAACAGGTCGATTAGATTTTTTTCCAATCTTTCTTTGTTTCTCAGGGTCCAAGTTGATATCTTAAACAGAGCCTTCTCTAGAATCGAATGAAAGTGCGTTGCGTTTTCGCAACGCTGGGAGGAAATGGGTTAAACTGGGAAAATTAGAAGATGACACGTGTCGCTTCTGTAACCTAGAAAGTGAAAATGCGGAACATCTACTATGCTATTGCGTGGCACTACTTCATAAAAGAAAAACTTTCTTTGACATGACTTTAATACAACCCTCAGATGTATGGATGAATTCTCCCAATAAGGCAATAAACTTTATTCGTTGTATAATACCTTATTGGGACAATGCCGTCGATCAGCAAGTGGAAATCACTCATACTAATAGTGATACGACACCCTGATGTGGCGTGCAATAAACCGGGGCCTGCCACATTAGATCAAATAACTGGTCGCAGTGTAAAATGTACCCAACCGAACAAAAATACAGGTCTAGACCCAAGCCCAGATTCAATCCCGAGTTCAGGCCTAAGCCCAAATTCAGGGCCAAGCCCATGTCCAGCCCAAGCCCAGGCCGAAGCCCGAGTCCAAGTCCAAACCCGAATTCAACCCCAAGCGCGAATCCAGGCGCAAGCCCGAGTCACGTCCAAGCTCAAGTCCAGGCCCGAACCCGAGACCACGTCCAAGCCCATGTCCAGGACTCAGTCTGAGTTCAGGTTCAAGCCCGTGTCTCGGCACAAGCCCAAGCCCATGCACACAGGCTACGCTATATGCCGCCAGTCGAAACATGCAGTGTGCAAAAGTGCGTGAAAATCAGGCTGCCGACAGGTAGAAGTGGCACTTCATTGATTCAATAAACAGAAGCGGAAACAGAACTGACGTAGGTGAGCTAATGGCGTTCTCAAGAGTTTTTAATGCCTTACGCTAATCAATGCCAAATAGACAAAATAGTCTCCTTAATCATATTCCATCGCCTACTATCGTTGGCCAACAGATTATTACGACAGCCGAAGTCCGTACTATCACGAATCAAAACTTCTCAATTTATCAGATTCAATTTCATCGAGTTCAAGGCAGCGTACGATACAGTCGAACGAGAACAGTTATGGTAGATCATACACCAGAACACGGACATCTTTGCGGGAAAACTTATGCAGCTGACCAGGGCTATCATGAACCGTATGTGTGATTTCGTGTCGGTAGAAAATGTGATTAAAAGAGTGCAGATAGACAAAAGTGATACGATTTTCCGGCAATGAGTCCCAGCTGTGAGTTTCTCCGACGACATTGACAGCACCACACGCAGCTTGTAGATAATTACGGAATTGTATCTCAGACAGACTGTGAACGGGCAGTCAACAACGGACCAAATCTTTGTGTTGCGACAGATCCTTCAAAAGTATCTGAACAACACCTATTCATAGGCTTCAAGACCGCCTACGATATTATCGACGGCGAAAAGTTATGAAAAATTGTGGACGAAAACGGTTTTCCCGGAAAGCTAACGAGACTGATATATGCCACGGTGGATGGTATACAGTGCTGTGTAAGGATATCGGATTCGTTATCAAACCCGTTTGAATCACGCAAATGACTGACAAGGCGATGGTATTTCCTGGCTCCTGTGCGGGCTTAACATGCGGGACTCGATCGTCAATAAATCTTGTCAATTTATCTGTTTCGCTGACGAGGTGGATATTGTCGGAAGGACGTTCCAGGTGGTTGCTGAGCAGTAAATCGAGTTAGGCAGTAGTGTGGAATTCGACGGGAACGAGTTCGAGGTGGTGGACGAATTTGAATACCTCGGATGACGTCGGATAACAACTGCAGTACAGATTTACGTAGACATATTCTTTCCGGAAGTCGTGCTTGTGATGAACTCCACTAGACCATGTATAAGTATCATGTACAAAACACTAATAAGACTGGTAGTCTACAGGCACGAAACGTGGACAATGCTCTACGGGGACTTGAAAACACAAGACCGTTTTTGAACGTTGTGTGCTGGTATCCAAAAATTTGTGAGAATGCCGGACAACAACCCCGCACAAATGATGTTCGCCTCGAAGACGGTTGGTACCAGACGCAGAGGTGCGCAGCGTGCTAGGTGGTTAGGCCAAGTGGAGCAAGACCTAGAACGTGTGGAACATTCGAGAAATCGGAGACGGACACTAGGAGGCATCGCACCAGGATAAGTAAGCAAGTATCTCAGACTGAGTTGGACCTGTCATTAATACGTCGAAGTTCATGTGTATATAAAGAAGAGTCTCCAGAAAGAGCCAAATATTATCCTTTAAAAATTCGGATTGATGGAATCGAAGTGGTAGACAAATTTCCGTATTCGACCTTACTGATGACTACCGACCGATAATGGCATCAGCAAAAAATACATAGACGCATTATGGCGAAAAATCGTGCTTACGTTGGACACCGGAAGACGCTACAGTCGAATAAAATCCGTCGCACCACCACACTGATGGACTGTGGATCCTCCATGGCCACGACCAGTGCGTCTTTGATGACGGAACGTGAAAGTGAACAAATCATGAACTGCAGTTGCTGGGAAATCCCCTGGATGCAGCCCAGTGCCGATTCTCTACAGAATCTAATGTAAAAAGTTGATTTTATCATACGATTTGAGTTTTCTAAGCCAAAACCTGCACTGTACCTCATCTTCTGTTTAGGTCTGGGAGCTCAGCGTTTGCGATTACTAGTATCCGCCGGTAACAACATTCTACAATATCTTGGGAGCCATCTACAATATCTAGAAGGCAATCTAAAATAACACGTATTAGCGGATTTAATTCGCGGTGGACTTAACCGAGATGGAGAGTAACAAACGACTTGAACTGCTCTTACTTGAGCCTAAGTCAGACTGTAGGGGTTGTCTTCGAGATGATAATTCCTTTTATACTAATTTTGACCCTCGAAATAATCGTTACTATGAATCGATATTTTACTGATCCTAATATGTTCTTAAATTTAAAAAGAGATAGACTACGGGGACCGTATATAAAATCATTCTATGTTTAGTGTATTCGATGGTTAAGCCATCCTCAATTAATGTAATTGGAATCTTCGCTGGTCGTGAAGCGGACGCTGGTCGGCACTGAACATCAAAAGTACAAGCCAGCACTGCATGTGCAGTTGTGAATGAATGCATCATACGGTCAGACTCTATGCGACTTAATGATACGATCGGTTGTTTGTTTTGTTCTGTTACGTAATGTTTAGTTTTCATAATTAGTAATGTTAGATTCGGGTGCGTACGTATAGTACAACATTAGTAAGGCTTTCCAGAAACGAATTGAATCTATAAGTTGCAGAGCAGGTCGCTATAAATTAAGCAATGCTTTAAATTTACTTGTATATTATCTGACAACAGCGCCAGCGCTGGTGCGCGGCATCTCGCGCAGCGACTGTTGTTTGAGCCTTGGCTTAAGTGAAAATTCGAAATGATCGTTTTTATTGGCGATGGAATGGGGCTTCAGTGTTACGTCTGTTGGTCTGTGTTTCAATCTTCATACGGGTAAAAATGGGTATGAAAATAATATATGTACTAGGTTTTGTAGTTCCATACAGTCTCTTCTGATCACTTTAAAAGACGAGCAATTCATTTATAGAAAAAGAAAAGATAAGCGCTCTAATTTTGCAGCCTTGCGGTACGCCAGAAATGTTGCAGAAAAAAATATACTCGGTCTACGGCATGTTAGATACGAATTAAGTCATAAAACGGCGAGGAAACTCCTAGTTTCCGATGCCTCGCAAGAAGTATACTGTGATCCAACCCGCTCAAATGCGGTTCACCAACCCGTATACACTGCAACAATTTGCATTCCTATATTGACGCTGGTAGAACAAAACGATCGCAACCGGATTCTTGGAGATCATAGGGCCGAGCCGACAGCTAGACGACAAAACATCATTCACTTTCGAAACGGAATATACAGAAGGTAGCAAAGATATCAAATTGCACAGGCAAGCCAACTTTTTTATTGAAGTCGACAAATGACCTTCCTTACTTTTTTAGAGTACTGTTTATGGTAGTACATGTTTGTTGAAGATGACCGACCAACGAGCTCTGGTTGTTTTTGAACGTAAGAGCATGCGGTACAGAGGGCTGGCCACATAGCAATGATTTCGGATAAGCGACCAGCGAAAGCGATATCCAAGGGAGAAATCGACAGAAGCCGAAGACTCCGAGACAGATCCGTTGGAAGTGCCCTGATTGACAAGAATGCTTGAACAGCGGTTGTTTGTTGCAGCTTGAGGATGGCAACTCAAGATACCTTAGGAAGACCGATAAATTCGGCACTGAATCGACAAACCGATTGTTACGGAAAAAAGTAATAAGATTGCAGGCTCGAAAATCACTTGTTGGCTTGGTTGCGAGATCTTTGAAAAGCACCCAAAGCGGAAAAACTTGCACATTGCAAACGGCAACGGTGCGCGTTTCCTAATTCTCCAGGTTTGTGAGCAGGTCGAAGTGTGAGAACATAATTAGCGATTAAATTGATCATTTGCAGTATCTACATCGTGAGAAGATAGCAAAGATTGTCAATTGCTGAGATTAGGCCATTGATATTCGTTCTGCGGAGATCTAATCCGTACGGGTCAATAGAATTTTCGAGCAAACTGATTGTGAGCAGATGGCGGCATCGTATCAGTTGCCTCGGTAGTTGCGCAAAATTATATGGCAAAATCATTAACAATTCTATCTAGCGAGCGATTATTCCTAGTTAGTTCTGCTTAATTTGTGTCAGACCGTGGAAACACAAACGGTTGGTAGTCGCTGCTAAGCAAATCGTTCACATTGTAGAGTAGATCAAACAGATTGTAATCACTCATCAGCAACTTTAAAACGTTCGATATTAGACGAGAATACAGTATTTCCTGGAAGTTAAATAGCTTACAGCGATGCTTTAAGAACGTTTGATCACTAGGATTTTTACTGATAGTTGGCCAAGTGTTTCAAAGATCGTGGAAGGGTCAATGGAGCTGGTCAACTTGTTAGAGACGACAATCAATACACCTTCGTCATGAGATCTTCTGTTTTGTTGATTACAACTGCGTCTAAAGACGGAAAAAGAGTTTCTGAACAACTGTTGCGAATGAATTTTCTTGTCAAACAAGTTTTTCGTTGAAACGATCATGGCGCAGTTACAGCAATAAAAAATTGTCGATTTTGGTTTGAAGTCCACGCATGTTCTGGTAGTAAATTAGCAGTGGATTAGAAGGGTTCAGTTGCGGACCAGACACATAAATGTAAACGGGGTCACGCGGAGTTGGAGTGATTCGTGGAGTTACAGGCGGTGTAAGGGAGTCGGATGGTGTCCAATAGATTTTCAAGTCGACACCTCGTACTCTAAAAAACTCAAGACTTAGGACAGAAGCCAGCTGTTCGTATTCAAAGCAAGTGTGCGAAATTTTACGTCCAACCATATTTTGAACGATATTACTCGCTGCATTCAAATCTGCTTCCTTTTTAATTTACGGAATGAATTTGAATGATTTATTACATTACAGCTTCTATCTTGATACAGCTTGGACAGCTGGCCAGCCAAAACAATTCTTTCGAAGAGGGGACGATTATGATTTCAGCTGATAACCAACCAGCACTAAGGTTCGATTCATGGTAACTTCGAGAAGGAAATTTATCCTATCATTACTGGAGTACTACAGGCTATGTACTGTTAATCTGCAACATGTAATATGTGCCAAAAAAAACTATTTTAAAATTTTCCTAACTCTATTGGTCTATATTATAGAGAGGCTTACTTTCAACAACTTTCAAAAACATGAACGTACAATAAAACCTAGTGTATTTGCAACCCGCGAGTACGTATTTCAAACTAATCACTTTTTCGATTATGCCATCGTTAGACAGCGGCCACGCTCTTTTCGTCCGGGCAACCTACCTGGTGTGTCACCGGTTGATTTCTTCCTGGAAGACCGACTTGAATGTTTCGTTGGCCGCATTGGAGCTGCTGTCCGGTTTAGCCGCCATGCGTATTAAGGATTCCGGTATGCAGTAGTTATCGTTAATTTTTACAATTGCAATTCACGGATTCTATTTATTCAGATGCTCTCGAATGCAAGCGTGCTGTAAAGTGGATTTGTGACTACATCTGCTATCAGTGCTCAAGACCTCCGCCGGCGCACAGTAAGGACCTGCACAGCACCATCGTGGCAGCGTTTCAGTGCACTTCAGCCTGGTTGATGCACCATCCGTACCTGCTGCAGGACAAGGAGTGTCTAACAACGGTGCTGGAGGTGGTGGAGTTGGGTATTTCCGGTTCCAAGAGCGTAGGAAAACCCGGTGAACCGGTTAAGCACAAGGACGAGAAAGAACTGAAACCGGCATCGATGCGTGTGCGAGATGCTGCCGAGAACTTGCTGACTCTGATTCTGGAACAGATCGACTATTTCCCCAATGAGTGTGGAAAGCAATCGTTGTCCTCGTTGCTTGATGAGGTCGTTCTCGCCAAACATTCGAATACGACCGATGAACACACAGCGGAGATTAGCCAGGAGCAGGCGCTTCGCAAATTTAAATATTTTGTTACGGAAAACTCCACCATTTTGGCACTGTTCGAGGAACCACTGGGAAACGATCAGGATCCACAGCCAACCGTTACAAGTAAGTCAATTCAATGGGTCAAACGTTTTTTTAATCAACTTTTTTTCAGTATTAATTCGTGGTCCCTTCGGACGGCACGCCTGGACGATGCAGCTGCGGCACTTATCTCGAAGCAAATCCGGTACGAAGTACCACGCTCCTAATCCAGGTCGACCGGTTCCGATGAACGACATAATGATTCGCCAGGAAATGGAATACAAATACTTCCCCGACTCGGTGGACCGTATTCCACCTTGTGTAGTAGATTACTCTATTCCGACGCTGGATTCGACTGAACAGAAAGTTGGTAACCAAGCCACTAAACATTTGGCGCGTCTGCTGGAAGACCAATTGGTGTACGAAAAACTATCCTGGGCTCAAACGGAATGCTCGGTTGATGGGCTGGGTCATGCTCAGGAGGCGACTCCCCCGAATGTGTGTCACGAGTTTCAAGCAGCGCGCCTGTTTCTCGCCCATTTCGGGTTTCTTTCGATCGGAGACAACAACGACGGTCAGCGACTGCTGACCGCATTGGATGCTTCCAAGCCCGAATTTTGTCACGATCTAAAAATGCTGGACAAAATGAGTCCACGCACTTGTGACACCATTCATGTGTTTTATGTGAAAGCTGGACAGACGTCCGAAGTGGACATCATCGGTAACATGGACCCGGAAAATTTGGCCAACATTGATGTTCATTTTTGGAATGTCCTATACACGCTTGGTTGGCCTGTTAACGTAGAAGAACACGCTGGTTGGACCGGGTTTATCAACAGTAGTTGGAAAATCCCCAAAGAAAACAAAAACCGTCGAAAGAAACAATCCTTCGGTTCGTCCAACATCGAAGACCTACAACTGAACGGAGAGAAAAAAGTCCTTTACTGGGCGGACGTGGCTTCCGAGATTGCTATTGTCGTTCCGAATCGCCAAAATCGCAGTGAAATTACGCTGGAAGATTCCCACGACGGAATGCCCACTACGACATACGAGCGAAGTGTCAGTGAAATCCAAGCCTCGAAGGCAGCTTCCAGCAAAACACGTCAATTCTCGCTGGAAAACGAACCCGGTCGGTTAGGAAGCACAAGCAGCAAATCGGCTGATCCCATTCCACCGGTACGCAGACGAACGGGAGCTGCCAAACCGGCAACGCTTTACACTGCTCCGACGGCAAAAATTCTGCTCGTATGGTTGGAGAGCTTCGAAGATCACCTAACATTCCCGATCGATGATTTGTTGCATTACACTCGAGCCGGCTATTCGGCCGCGCACGGTCCCATTACGCCGCTGAATGCCAGCGAATGTCACGTCATATTTCTGCATGCTCTAAATTCCGGACTGCTGCGGGTCAAATTGCATGGACCCGTCGGCCGGATGAACTTTGCTATACCGCTGATCGATGGAATGGTGGTCAGCCGGCGGGTAATTGGTTCGCTCATTCGTCAAACGGCTTACAATATGGCCAAACGAAGACGGCTGGATAATGATTCGTAAGTTCGTAACCGATTGATTGTGGGGGAAATTTTTTCAAATCTTTTTTTTTCATCAGATATCAACCCCCTCACGTGCGGCGACGGATTAAGGTCCAGGAGATGATGCAAAAGTATAAGAAGGATATGAGCGAACCGGAACTGTTGGCAGATCTTTTCAAAGCATCTATTTAAACTCGCGAGGAGTAAGCCCCTCCCCGCTCTCCGTGCAAAAGTATTATATTAATTTGTTTGGTGTTTACTGTTCAACAATATGATTGTTGTCTCTTTATTGTATCGGTTGGAAAACGCATTTGAATTTTAATTTATTAACCATATTTACGTACCAAGTTGATTTATTTTATCAAAATCGCTATGTTATTCCCTAATTTATGCTTATAATTGTGTCACCCGAAAAAAAACAGTAATCTTATAGCAGCACATAATTAGTATATTCCTATTGGAAATATAAAACAATTTTTTCTCAACTAAACTGAGTCTAGTTTTTATGATATCTAAAAAATCTGTGATTTAAATATCCTAAAATGTATCCGATTGTGAAAAAGAAGGTCTACGACATGAAGAAAAACTCCGGCGAAAACGACGTATTTTATGGACAGCTTGTTTTTACGAACCTAAAACTATTGAAAACCAAAGGTGAGGCCCAAAGCCTCTGTAATGAATAGTGGTTGAGATAGTTGTTGGCCGTGGATTGATCGTAAAGATTTTATGGATAAACCGCGAAGTTGAAGTGTCAAACGAGATGAGTGTCAGGAAGAGGTAATAACTAATTGACTTTTTCATTCAAATACAACAGCCGAATGAAGCTTAGGTTTCTAAATTATCTTTTTTCATGAACAAGTGTTTTCATAACCAGAATTAATATTTTGAGCATAAAAATTGCTTTTGAAATCCAAAACGGCGCGGACGACTATTTAAATGTTAATTTGAGTCCTCGAATGACGCTTCCAGCGATTACATTGGCGCTTAGCAATACGAAATAAGGTAAAAGGTCAGAGCGGTAAAATTAGTCTACTATTGAACACCCACAGAGCCGTAGATCCAACTTCAATCTTTTTCTGCCGGGAAAAGAAAGGGATCATAGAAATCGTTTTTTCAGCAGAGGGTTTACGAGTAGCTGCAGTTTCCGGAGACTAAACATTCTGTGTCCGGAATTTAACCTTTGAATTTGATTTTGTGTTTTACAGCTTTCGAACCAATTGTCAAAGCACTAGGCTAGGATCCTATCGATTCTAACAGTCACTCACCACAGTCATCGATTCACTCTGGCTGGCTACTTAGACCAGTGTTCGCGAGGTAAACTGGGAGATCGGAACGGATACAGGTTGAAGTAGAAATTGTCGTGTTTTCTAGACGAATGTCATTGTCATCCTGACGGCACTGTGGATTCTGTCTAGCGGAATATATGTTTCCCGATGTAAGGTTTATTGCAAACTTGTTATGGTTTCCAAGGAAAATTTTAGTCACTAGAATCGTTAGAAGCGTGCGTTAAGCCCTAATTACCAGGAGGGGCCTGATGCCGTTTATTGTACTACGTGCCAATGCGTGAGCAGCCTAGAAAGATGTTGATAGGTTTGCTTCGCAGTCCTCATACGTTCTGGTAATATTGGGTGTACGAGTTAGTTCGTTGCGTTCTTAAGTGTTACCGCTGGTTGTTACGAATGTTTTAACCTTTTAAGCACGGCGGGTTTCAGTTACGATATTTTTGGTTTTTGGTTCAATATAAATTTTTTTTATCTCTCGAGATACTAAAACCAGTGTTTTCTACACATTGCAATAAATGTTTGCTAAATTTAGCAAACCTACACAATTGTGTGGGTTCGGCCTTATCTTATACCATTGCACTATGGGCCAAAACGAGCCGAAAAAACGGATGCAATTAAGATATGGCCTGCAGGCTGATAAAATGTAGGTGATCTTATGTAAAATTTTCCGGAGAATCGCATGGCGCTCACCGCTTTCCTGTTTGTCATCGGGAAGTGCCCCATTTTGCTCATTTTCCCCTATTTTTAAGCTTTTTTATCCTTTTTGGACTATACCAAGCCAGGCTTTGAAAAAACAAAATATGAAAACCTAATTATTTTGTGTAAAGAAGTCCACAGAATTGAATACGATTGACCCCGTTATGTTAAAGCGAGATCATCGCTTCGAGGCTCATAGACTTCAGCTTCTGAAGCAGCGGAACGGTCGCCACGTAGCTATGGAAATCCGCGCAACTTTTTGCAAGTTAAGTTTTTACTAACCTTAATACAACAGATATACCGGGACGTCCAGATTGGCTTGAAAACATTCAAATGTTGATCCAAGAATTTGTCTTAGAAAATCCCGTAGTTGAATACATCATTTGCCACACTTCTTTATTATTTTACAATTTATAAATAACCAGTTTTAGACCAGTATAATGTATTTATTCTTACTGACTTAAAATGAGATGGCAGCAGCAGATTTCGTTTTATTTCATCTGTTACTTATGACGTGAAAAAATAATCCCACTGCGATCTGGAATATCTCCGGGAAAATGGATCCAAAATTTGCTAATATATTTTTTCATTGAAGGTCAATCTAAGGTGGTTCTTTGAAGATAAGTTGTATAAAAATCGGTCAAAAAATGGTAAAGATAGAGCAAAATATGTAACGGCAAGTACACTGATTTTTGAAGTCCCGGCGGGAACGTAAAGGTAAAGTTAGGTATACAATAAGGCCGAACCTACACAATTGTGTAGGTATGAAAAACAATGTGCATAAGCAAGTTGTAAAAGTTATTTCCCGTAAATTTTCAATTACATCTATTAGAAATACTTATTATCAATAATTTTTTATCCAAGCAATTTCGAAATACGGATTCAATAAGAAAATACGACAGATAAAACTTTTTGCTGTTTTCACAAGATTTTGAAGACTAGACAATAATTAATCCAAGCACAAAAGAAAACTTCTTTTCAACTATTTTCTATTTTTTCTACGAGTTACGGTGCTTACACAAAAGATTGGTGCCATATATATAAAAGTACGACGTTTAGAAAGGAAAGGAAAATTTTTTAAAAGTAGTCATGTCTCACCTACACAATTGTGTGGGCTCGGGCTTAAAGGGTTAAGTACACTTGAATTCGGTGATTTGTCGACCAACATTAGAAAAGGGCGGATAAGCCAAACGTCAAACAGACCGAGCGAGGGTTATTTTTTGCTGGAGCAGCATAGGAAAATGAACTCTCACGCGTTCTGTTTGACAGTTGGCTTATCCGCCCTTTTCAACTGTTAGTCGACATTTCAAAGAGACAATACATCAGTCAATTCAGTTGACATTGCTTTTTGTTTCATCGATAAATCTTATTGTTTACTGTTGTAAAACTGTCGAACTTTGTTGTCGAATTTGTTTATTCAATCCGGGTTGAAGCTGGATGAATTTTATCTGTCAGACAGGAGCAAATGAACACAAAAAGTTCATCCAGTTTCAATCCGGATTGAATAAACAAATTCGACATGTGATTACTAAGCGGCATTTACAGGAAATTTTAATTTTCTACTTTATTTGGAAGAGAAGTGCACCTGAAGCGGATAGAATGCTTGTGCAAGTTTATAGCGACAATTCTCCTAGTGATAAATGGGTATAAAATGAGAAAGGCAACTGAGAAGAAGCGTCAAATATAAGGGATAATCAACCCCGCTGGAAACTAAGATCGTATAATGACAGGGAAGGAGGCACTCGTGCGAATGCTGAGTGTAGCAACGAGGTATATCATTGTCAGTCTTGAGCGTCTGTTTCCATATCAGGGGTGGCTCTTGATAGCTTGATTTCTCAAGCTCAACCAAGTACGCTGTTGTACTCCAGGTTAGGAGCAGCTCATGACAGCGTCTGATCCGGAGCAGGCGGCTGAATTAAGTCGGCTACACTGGAAAGTCGGAAAAATCGAAATTATTTTTTTGCATTTTCGAGACGCTTATACCTTCAGAAATGTCATGCCAAAAGGATTTTTTCATATCTGATCTTGTTGAAAAGTTATGGCAAAACATGTGGGGTCACCTCAATGGAAGTGCATCGCTGCACGATACTTCGAAATCCGTTCTCCGATACTCCGTTGGTTCCCGGCACGTGCCGCCAGCAAGGAACTGTTTTATAGAGAGCAATATAAAAATCACTATTCTGGTTCTAAAAAATACAAAATATACCTATCTTTAACCAATAACCAAAATACCCCAACACTTAACTATAATTCTAACGTAACTATTAATATTTGGCAGGGTAGCTTTCAGAGAAATTTATCAAGACTGAAGTTTGATGTTTTCCCGACGTTTCGACACTTTGTTGGTCTCTTTTTCAAGGAGTAATATCATTTAGTCTTTTGTTCCGTTTTTGGGAATGTACATATTACGGTCATGGAGGGTCGTAGTTGGTACATGAGTTTGAATATTTAAAATAAATATGACCCTAATATGTACACTCCTAAAAACGGAACAAAAGACTAAATGATATTACCCCTTGAAAAAGACACCAGGTGTCGAAACGTCGGGAAAACATCAAAATTAAGTCTTGATAAATTTCTCTGAAGACTGCCCTGCCAAATATTAATAGTTACAATTAAATCCAGTCGATAAAAAAAAAACAATATAATTCTGACATCCGAAAAAAAATACGAAAATCTATTATTTTTCGACCTTTCAGAGTAGGGTCTCTTCTGAAGAAATGTGTTGGCTCGACAGTCTACACTAAAGCTCACATGGCAGCCCCATCTCGACACTCGGGATCATGGCTCTAGTCTAACTAAACCTACCCTACTAAGGAATATCAAGCAAATTCGACTCAGAACATTCGGCGTGGCCAAAGGTCAATGCTTGGTACCTGGTACTGCAGATCGCTGAGTTTTGGTGGGTGGCGACAGGGAGCTGCTGGAACAGCCAGAATCCCGAAAGTTCGGCATCATGGCATCGACTGTAGGAGATCTGTCGCAAAAATGTATGGAGGATCCATGGCGGTGAGGTCTACTGTTATAATACCGATGGAGCGACCAACGAGCTGGGAATGGGCTTTGTAGTGATGGGTAGGATGCAGGATTGCGTGACGGACTGGGAAGACGATCAACGATGTTGAGGATAAAATGACGTTGCTTTAACTATCATAAACGTACACTGTCCACATGGATAGAGACTCGACGATAAAAAGGAAGCGTTCTATGTGCAGCTGGAGGCAACATACGATAGCTGTCCACTGCAAGACATCATGATCGTTAATAGGGATATGGACGCTACCTAGTGCCTTCAAATGACAACAGTTCCCGATCTCGAAGAAATTCAACGCGAGATCGGCCAGTTGAAGAATAAACGAGCCGCCGAAACGACAGACAAAACCCGGCAAAACTCCATAAATGGCGAAGAACCACCAGCAACGGCACTGGATAATATCAAGAATTTGGAAGAAGGAGAAACTGCCAGAGGAATGGATGGAAGGTGTGGTTTATCCCATCTATAAAAAAGCGATCGGCTCTATTGCTGGAATTATCGCGGCATTACGCTGATCAACGCCGCCCACAAGGTGCTTTGTTATGTTATTCATCCTTAATAGCAAGAGAATTTGTAAGGCAGTATTATGTAGGCTTTATGGGGCTTGTTCTACTACGGATCAAGTTTTCACTCTCCAACAAATCCTCCAGAAATGTCGGGGAGTACAGCGTGTCCCCGCGTCATGTGTTCGTGGATTTCAGGGCAGCATACGATACAGTCGAGCGTGAACTGACGCGGCTGATCAAAGCTACTCTGGAACGAGTGCTGTGCTACATACGTGTTTCAGGGGCACTTTCGAGTCCCTTCGAATCGCTCAGAGGGTTGTGGCTAGGGGATGGAGTCTCCTGTATGTTATTCTATATCGCTATTGAAAGTGTGATTCGGCGAGTGGGCATTGAAATGATCTACAGCAAGAGTAGTCAACTGCTAGCCTTTGCAGACAACCTCGATATCATTACCAGAAACCTTGGGATAGCGGAGGCAATCTATGACTAGGACTTAAAACGGAGGGTAGGAGGATTGGGTTACTATCAATGCGTCAAAAATCAAATATATGGATAGGAAGAGGCTTCAGAGAACTCAAGGTGCGCTTCCCACGGACACTGACTATAGACGGCGATGAATTAGAAGTGGTTAATGAGTGTATATACTTGGAATCTCTGGTCACCGCCGACATTGATACGAGTAAGGAAATTGAACGACGCATTTAAGCTGGAAGTTAGGGCTACTTTTCCTTGTCCAAAATATTTCGATCAAGGAGCATACGCACAAAGCTGAGTGTACAAAATGCAAATCAGACCAGTAGTTCTTTATGGACCTGCGGGAATAGTCAGCAAAATAACTCTCCATCTCTTTCACTCTCATTGCTTTGCATTGAACAGATTTTTGCACAGATATTTTTCCTTGCTGTACAGATGGCCAGAGTTTCCCAACAAAAAACACAGAATTATATGTGGCATCCCCTGACAACTGTCATACTTGCATAGTAGGCTGATTCCATCAAATACTGTGGTTTCTGGGTGGTTTTGCATTTCAATTTCGCTTGTTTAGGGAAAAACCAAGGGGGGCAAATTGGCCAGAGGGGCACGTTATATACTATTCCCCTACTGGATGACTCGACCAGGTTGAAACCGACTTATACGGGTCGAGCTGCTTAACGATTTGGCGATAAGTAGTCCAGTATCAAATGCAGTGGATGAAAATGCTTGATACAGCAAGAGTCACCCTGGTTTTATGCTGCTAGAAGAAGTAGGCTAGAAAAAGTAAGAAACTAGAGTATGTTGCTGCATCGTCGTAGTTGCCTATTCCCATCCTATCCAACGCAAATTATTAAAAATATCAGCATTATTATGACACGCAATGCAAAACTAGTTATTCCCTAATATTTTAGTTGGTTTCGTTTTCCTACGTTTTTTCGTGCGACGAAGAAGAAAATGTCTATTAATCGTTTTAATTTCCGTCATTCATAAATGAAAATAACTCACGCAAGGCATTGTCTTTATTCTACAGCCAGGAAAACTTGCTCGACCTGCAAAAATTTTGCAGAATAACATTTGTCATGCCGTCCTACACAAATACATGCGTGTTAAATTCGTAAACATTGTTGTGATTTTTAGTTCGGTCGATGAAAAATTTTGATGAACGAATTTTAAAACGGTACGACGAATTTAAGAAATAAAGTCAGTTGCGTAATTTCAATAAAGTATGCTTTAATAATCGCTTTTCAGTGAAATCAGCATCAGCACAAGAACTTTTGGAGTACCGCAATCCGGGGTGAGATTGGGCCAAAAACCAAAAATGTTTATTTGTGAAAATTTATTATATCTATAGAAACTGGTGACCTATAAATACAAAATGATGATGAAAATAACATATTTATTCATAACTTAGAATGGAACACAGATAATATTAGCAAACTATTTAGCCTAAGTTCGCGATCAAAAATACTCGGAAACAGCGCTTGTAAAAAATGTCTCCTATAAACCAACCCAAACAAGAAATCGCATCAACTTGCTATTTTGAAGGTATGTAAACTAATCATTTACAATGTATTGAAAGGTTATTATGCGTTGGATAAGTTTTGATTACGAAAGTAATATTTTTCGAAACTTTGTACTTTTCGAGTTTCACGGGGGTGAGATTGTGCCAAGCCATAATGATCGATCCAATTTGTGGATTTCACATACACAACAAAAATACGTCAGTATACACCGGTACACTCACATTCTTTACTATTGAGCACAATATTTTGACAGATTAGATTGCATCATCCATTTTGGAGCATAGGTCTGCTAAATAATTTAAACTAATTTTTACTTTTTCTCTGGAAATTTCAGATGCTTTGAATAAACACTCTAATATAAGACGAATATATTATACCGTGTATAAACTGCCAGTTTTAAGGACGGGGGAGGGGGGTGGGATGGGCAACATGTTCTGCGGCCGCGGGTTCTCGAATGAAGTAATGGTTACTTTTGTTAAATGATCAAATAAATAGGATACACCCCCTCATATATCTCCCCCTTGTTAACCCTAGAAACGCTACTGGCTATATAAAGGCTGTCCATTGACTACGAACTCATTTTTAGTTATTTCAGACCTCCCCGGGTTATTTTCGTTCATACTTTTTGTATGATGCGTTGTTTTTGGCCGACCCCCTGCCCCTGATAGTCCACATAATTCATGGACGGCCCCAAATGAACTACTTTATACTGATATTTATGTGTATTGTTTATAAACATGCTAACGTTCGCTGTTTAGAGTTTTATCTTAACTTTAAGTTTTTGGCACAATGTCACCCCGTAGAAGGGGTGAGATTGTGCCAAAGCTCATGCACTTCCAGTAAAATTAGGTTTCATTGTAACTAAACCATCTCTACGGTAGTTGTTAATTGAACAATTTAGTACATATTGACATGTTTGAAATCAACTTAGTTCCTAAATTGTGTGTATACTGAGCTAAAGAACAAAAACATATGCTTTTTTTGGCACAATCTCGCCCCGGATGACGGTATTCAATAAATTCATCCAACAAATGATGAAAATTAGAACGAAATTAGAATTTACTTACTACGACGGGAATTAGAAATAAATCCTGTCATGTGATGAATATACTATATGCATTATATGATAAATTCATGGGATGGTCGGATGAAGGATTGAGTGAGGAGTCAGCCGGAATCACTAGGAGGAAACTCCTGAAGGTCTAATATTTATGTTGCACTCTTCGAACAAACAAATCATCACGTAGGTTAAAGCTGGTGCAGCGAAATTGATTGTTACATGGAACGATCCTAATGCTGGAAGGAAATTCTTATAATTCCGGAATGCGCACAAGTGTCTCTGCTTGTGGGTTGGATCTACTGTAAGTCTAAACTGGCAAGACCTTGAACTGATGGTGGATTACCCCCCATACAACATACATAGTACAAATGAAAAGTGTAGCGTAGGCGTATGGACCACGAATTGCAGGCTCTACTGACGAAAGTCCGAAAGTGTCCCGGCCGGACACGTCGCAAGAATACCTGACGACTGTGCAGTGAAATCCGGTCTCTTCAAGAACTCCACCGGCACCAGGAATAGAGGGGCCCAACCAACGTGCTAGATGGCTCGACCAGGTTGAAGCTGACTTACGCGTGTCGAGACGCACAACGTATTGGCGACGAGTGGCCCAGGACCGAGTACAATGAGAAGAGTCACCCCGGCTCTCTGCTGGTAAAAAGAAAGATAGCACTTAAACTGTATGAACTTTTATAAATTGTGTCTACATAGTGAATAAACTCTAACAATCTCTAAAAGAAACAATGTATACACTGCACTAAACAAGTTCTGGGAGTACAATTTGCCTCATCTGTTTGTGGACATTAAGGCGGTGTACGATTCTGTCAAATGAAACAAGCTCAAGGCAGATAAAGCTAGAACGTAGTTTTTCGACGAAACTGGGTAAGCTGATTCGTGCGACGCTCAATGAGTCAAAATCATGCGTCAGAATAGCGGGTGATACCTCAGCCATGTCATGTGGCAGTCGGCTGGGCACGTGACTAGAATGCCGGATTAAAGAGCATCCAAACCTATTTTCAGTAGAGAACCAGCCAGAGGCTGTAGACTTCGGGCAGACCTTGCACCCAGTGGAGGCGCGCTGTCGAGGACGATGCACGTTCTGCTGGTGCTCGGGGAATTGGAGAAAGGCAGTCCAGGACCGATAGTACTGGAGGACCATAATGCGTTCGGTGCAGAATCGATAAATAAGTAAGCAAGGTGTTGATTTAGTTTCTTTACTTGTAAGTTTTGTTCGATTTCGGAATTTCAAAAATCGTCTCCAAAACATCCAAAATTATTAATTATAAATTACTAGCTGACCCGACAAACTTCGTATTGCCACAAATTAACCTGTGTTGTACATAAATCATGAATCTCGGATGATCTTTGTCACTATCTCGAGTTTTGCAAGCCCCCCAGTGGGCGGCGCTTCCGACGGCGGGTCACCGGCAACACTCGCGACCGGCTCGTCCTGAATGATCTAGTGTTACTATAGATAGTTTTTGTGGTCTTGTTATTGATTAATGTTTTATGGAAGAGTCTCGAATTTCTCGAGTTGGATTAGTTTTTGAGTTTCGCAAAAATTTCTGTTTTATTTGTATGAGAGTCCATATCCCCCTACCACAGGGGTGAGAGGTCTCACACTATCATAAAATAAATTCAAGACTCAAAAATCTCCTACATGCTAAATTTGGTTCCATTTGCTTGATTAGTACTCAAATTATAAGGAAATTTGTATTTCATTTGTATGGGAGCCCACCCTCTTAAAAGGGAAAGGGGTCGTAATACACCACAGAAAAAAAATTCTGCCATCTAAAACTCTCACATGCCAAATTTGGTTCCTTTTGCTTGATTGGTTCTAAAGTTATGAGCAAATTTGTATTTCGTTTGAATGGGAGCCCCCCCCCTCCTAAAAAGGTAAGAAGTCCTAATTCATAATGGGAAAAATGGTTGCCTCCAAAAACACCCACATGCCAAATATGGTTCCATTTGCTTGATTAGTTCTCGAATTATGAGGAAATTTGTATTTCATTTGTATAGAAGCCCCCCCTCTTGAAGTGTGGAAGGATCCTAATTCACCGTAGAAAATATTTTTGCCTCCAAAAACCTCCACATGCCGAATTTGGTTCTATTTGCTTGATTAGTTCTCGAGTTATGGGGAAATTTGTATTTCATTTGCATGGGAGCCCCCCCCCTCCTAATGTGGGAAGAGGTCCTAATTCATCACAGAAAAAATTCTTGCCTCCAAAAACACCTACACGCCAAATTTGGTTCCATTTGCTTGATTAGTTCTCGAGTTATGAGGAAATTTGTATGGAAGCCCCCCCTCTTAAAGGGGAGAGGAGTTATAATTCCTCTTATAAAGAGGGGAGGGGTCTCAATTCACCATAGAATAAATTCTTGTCACCAAAAAAACACCCACATGCCAAATGTTGTTCTATTTGCTTGATTAGTTCTCGATTTAGGAGGAAATTTGTATTTCATTTGTACAGGAGCCCCCCCTCTTAGAGTGGGGAGGGGTCCTAATTCACCGTAGAAAATTTTCCTGCCCTCGAAAACCTTCACATGCCAAATTTGGTTCCATTTGCTTGATTAGTTCTCGAGTTATGAGGAAATTTGTATGGAAGCCCCCCCTCTTGAAGGGGAGAGGAGTTACAATTCCCCTTATAAAGAGGGAGGGGTCTCAATTTACCATAGAATAAATTCTTGTCACCGAAAACACCCACATGCCAAATTTGGTTCTATTTGCTTGATTAGTTCTCGAGTTATGAGGAAATTTGTATTTCATTTGTATAGGAGCCCCCCCTCCTAAAGTGAGGAGAGGTTCTTATTCATCATAGAAAAAATTCTTGCCTCCAAAAACACCTACATGTAAAATTTGGTTCCATTTGCTGGATTAGCTCTCGAGTTATAAGGAAATTTGTATTTCGTTTGTATGGGAGCCCCCCCCCCACTTAAAGTGGGGAGGGGTCCCAATTCATCATAGAAAAAAATTTTGTTTCCAAAAACACACACATGCCAAATTTGGTTCCATTTGCTTGATTAGTTCTCGAGTTATGAGGAAATTGGTATTTCATTTGTACAGGAGCCCCCCCTCTTAAAGTGAGGAGGGGTCCTAATTCAACATAGAAAATATTCTTGCCCTCGAAAACCTTCACATGCCAAATTTGGTTCCATTTGCTTTATTAGTACTCGAGTTATGAGGAAATTTGTATGGAAACCCCCCCTCTTAAAGGGGAGAGGAGTTATAATTCCCCTTATAAAGAGGGGAGGGGTCTCAAATTACCCTAGAATAAATTCTTGTCACCGAAAACACCCACATGCCAAATTTGGTTCTATTTGCTTGATTAGTTCTCGAGTTATGCAGAAATTTGTGTTTCATTTGTATGGGAGCCCCCCCTCTTAGTGGGGGGAGGGGTCTCTAACCGTCACTAAAACCTTTCCTGGCCCCAAAAACCTCTACATGCAAATTTTCACGCCGATTGGTTCAGTAGTTTTTGATTCTATAAGGAACAGAGGACAGACAGACAGACAGACAGACAGACAGACAGACAGAAATCCTTCTTTATAGGTATAGATTAATTATAATAAAGTATTGAAACTCTGCCAGAAGTTTAATAACATCTCCTTGATTTAAAGAACTCAACGAACATCAGAAACTGTCTTTTCATGCATGAAAATTAAGGTATGTGGCACGCGCTCCAGTGGTCCAGTGTAAATAACATTTGCGAAGGATGATTCCAAGTAGTACAAAAACAGGTCAGATCAAATAAATCAAATAGGTCAAAGGAACATTTTCAAGGAAGTAATTTTTACGAACGACTTAGTATTTCCCAAATGCGAACCAACAAATTTTTTTTGAACAACACTATGCGCTGCACTGTGAGATGAACAAACATGAGGAGGAGGAAAAGCGTGAACTTATTCCAACCTCTCGCTGCAAGTGGCAAGCTTTTATGCTCGCTCGCTCGCTCGTTCTCTTTCTCTCTCTCTGCGGTCGAATCGGCGGCATTCGAGTTTTCACTCTCAAACTCACGGGAGCGTGAAGATAATGTTCTACGCATAAACATTGCCTCCGTTCGTTTACGTTGGCAGGTCAGGCTAGAAGAAGTATGCTGTGGAATTTCATCGCAACATTCAACACATACACGTACAAGCACGACGAATAAGTGCCGGATGCTTCTGTGGTTGAGTGTGATCGCGACTCGATCACCAACCATGTTGTATGTCGTTCCGTGGCCACGAATACCCCGAAAGAATTGGGTGTATTTTGCCTGCGGTATGACGGTATTATCTCACCGAATTCCTGTGCATACTTTCCTCTTTGCCAAGCAGGACGCGAGAGAGCTTGCGTACGTACCGCGATCGCAAGAGAAGAGCCTGCCAGCCAGCAAAAGCCAACCATCGAAGTTTTTTACCTGTTGAACTGCGCAACATTTCGCTCAGTATCGGACTGATCGTGAGATTGTGCGGACGGAAGTGCCCTGGCCCCTGCCGAACGAAGACCAGAGACTGCTGCTGTAGTGTGTGGACATTATTCCCCCTTTGCCTCCTCCTCCGTTAGCGTCCCTGCCGAAGGGAAAGAGACCCAACGAACGCGCGTCGCGACCGCCCTCCAAACCGGCGCGAACATCGAGTGATCGGATCGAGAAAAACAAGCAAAAGAACTAGAGGATTCCTCTTAATGTGCCCACACTGATGGGGGCACGAGGGGAGTGCGTGTTGTTTCGACGGATGGACGGCAGGCAGCAGCGTGAATAAGGGAGGCCTCCTCCTTTAGAAGAGCTCTGGAACGGGACGCACGTTGTTCAGAAACGCTTTTCTGCTGCCAACTAGCCAGCCAGTTAAATCGCGAGGAAGTGCCGTATTTTTTGTTTTCGGGGGGGCCTTTCGAATACATGTGCCAGTGCGTTGTGTTATTTTTATGCTTTTCTGTACCTCTTCGAATGCGCTAAAAGACGATAGACGAAGACGAGCGAGCGCCTACGTGTGTTGTTGCAAAGTGTGGCTATTTATCTTGTTTCCTATGCGTTTTTGTACGAAACTAATCCAAACTAACAGAGGAGATTCTTTTTTGCTGCCATCGTTTCGTGAGGCAAGGAAACGTGTATTGTGCAGTCGAGAATAAGGCAGAAAGTAATTGAAAAGGCAAAGCAAAGTGAAGAGATAAATTACAATACGAAAGAATTTAGTGAAAAATCGCTGGAATTGTTTGGAGAGATGTGTTTTGCTTTTGTTTGTGCGTTCAGATGACAGCGGATGGAAACTCTACGTCTGGTGCTTTGACATTCTGCGTGTGGGGAAAATAAGAGCAATAAACAAAAAAAAAGGTAAAACAAAAGTAAAAAATTGGAGCAGTTAAAGTAAGAGAAAAAAAAAGATAATTTATGAAAATGTATGCAATTCGATTTTGCGACGTGTAACACGTTCTGGATGTTATTATTGCCTCGGTCGGTGCTTCTGTCCTGTTCGCTCGTACAAGTCTTTCATCACACTCAGTTCTCCGATGGCCGTCTAGTTTTCCCATCGCAGCCGCGCCCCGGGTAGGTGAGTTTAGATTCTGCTCAAGCTCTGAGAACGAACTTCTTCGATGCCGATGATGGATAACGTCTGCAAGTGCGAGACTCGACGAAGGATACCGTTTCATCGTCATCATCATCATCATCATCATCATTATCGTCATCTACAGAAGCATCATTCCCACCGTCGCATCTTCCACGGTTTGTAGGAATTAAAAATGCGAATTTATTTTAGTCGCCGTCCGTCGTCGATAGCGAACCGATAACAGAACGCTCGGAAAACCGGCGCGCACACCCAACCAAGACAGATCGAAAAAGGATAATAAATATTCAACAGAGCAGAATAGATATCGTCGATTTAGGGACGAGAAGTGGGGTGGCACAAAGGAAGCGCAAGCGTTCGTGTGTGTGTATTTTTTTTTTTTTGGAAATCTCACGGCACTTGCACAAGGAGTCCGAGGTAAACGGGATCGCGCAGGAGGAAGAAGCTACGGGTGCCGATGAGAGCTTATTTTCGGTCGTGTTTTGCTCCATCAGTCGGCGACGCTGGACTAAGCAAAAAAACAAAAAAAAAAACAAAAAGTTCACTTCGAAACTACGGACGGAAAGAGGATTTTGTTAATTTATTTGATTTCAATTAAAATTCATAAGCCCGAAAGAGATAAGTTGGAAGCGAAAGCGAATGTGTAGACATGTGAACTTAGCACAAGTTGCTGGCTGCCGAGCCGTAGGCTCCGAGACCGCTGCGCTCGTACGTACGTAGTAGCATGGATGGGGACAGTTACCGCTCCGGCTCCGACTCCGGCTATACAGTATACGTGGAAAGCGATAAATTTTATGCGCTGAAGAATTGAACCACAGATTAGTTCTAGCAGTAAAATGTGTTTCTCATTTTGCTGAACGATTTCAACGGCAAAGTTACGATCTCGTAAAGGTTGCTAGGTTAATTTCGATGTAATTCATTGCGGTCGAAATTGGAGGTGAATCATTTAATAACTTGCACGTTGAAATATAGGAAAGTCCTTCTTTATAGAGGGGAAAAATGATTTTTTTTTCTTGCGTGAAAAAAGCCATAATATAGCTACTTACGTTTTCAATTTTTGCAAATTGATCAGAAAGTTTAATTCGTTTAATTCGTTCGCAATTTAATGCGTTGCATAATAAAAAAAATGCAAACAAACTCATTTGTTAACACTTTGTTCCAGCAGAAAGAACAGCAATTTCTAAACTGAACATAAATTGCAGAGAACAAATGCTTACGCATCAATTGCAAAACACTTGTTATATAAAAAAATATTTTCTGTAGATGTTCTCATGTAAGTTGCATATATTGTCTCTACAGAAAATGGATTTTTTTTTATTTTACCTAACGATATTTTATTTACCATTTTTCTTAGCTAAGCCAAACCTTGGGTATAAACTTCTTTAAGACTTGACCTTTCTTTATCGATAGACTTCGCAGCCACTCTAAGTACAGGACAATTTCCGGGGTAGTTCAACGATTCTACTGACTCTAGCAGCACCCGCCAGCCGAGATCTGAACATACGGCGACTGGCTTGTTAGACCAGCATCGTACCCCGAGCAAAAACAGTCCTGCCATTTTTCTGATCCAATCCAATATCCAATTTTAACTTGTTTTTGTTTTCATTCTATCAGATTAGTCAGCTCTTATAGTACCGGAAAATTATGGGCCCAATCCTGCGGTCCTATTGGCTCTAACAGTTATTTTCAATCGAGTTGGATTCTACACATTCAGACCTGAGCACTGGCGTGCCCAGACATTAACAGGTAGAGGTGGAGGTGAAGGTGGAACCCACCGACCTTTCAAAAGGATGTTTTGGCAATCCAAAGTAAATTCAAGCAATCGTAGAATTAAAATGGATCCTAAAATGGGGATTAAGTTGAAATTGGACCTAAAGTGGTACGTGAAATTGCACTTTTTGGAATACAACCTTTCTGATTTTGTTTACAATTTCCTTCGTTAAACTAACGAAAAAAATATTATTCAAGATCATCCACTTCATCACTTTATCAATAAGCCAGTCAACACAAAAACATGCGAATGATCTACTCGAAAATTTCCAAACTTACACTCCCAAGTAACAATTTGGGTTTTTTTACACTCTTATGATGGCATTTAAGACCAAAATTGGTCATGAAAATCTTCATAAGAGTACAATAAAACTCACATTGTTGCTTGGGACTATTACAAAATTCGCGAAATTCCGAAATACGCGAAATATTCCGATATCCTGTGAATTCTAAAATTTGCGAAAATTTCAAAATGCGCGCAAAAACTACGCTAATAGCAAAATTTGTGAAAAAATACAAATTCTGAAATTCGCGTAAACAACTATTTTAGCTTGTTTGATATACAGGGTGTTAGGTAGCTTAGTGCAAATATTTCAGGGGGTGATAGAGGATCATATTTGACGAAAAAAATCCTTCTACGCATATGGCCAAATCTCGAACGGTACTAGAGCTTTCCTTTAAATTGGTGAATAACAGCAATTAGTTTTATTACACACTTTTAGGAGAAATTCGATAAAAATTCCTTGAGAAACACTTATTTCACTTCTTCAGCATAGAGCCGGGGTGGCTCGTGCTGTTTCATGCACTCGTCTCCATTTAACTCGGTCTTGGACCACTCGTCGCCAATTTCCTAGTCGTCTCAGAAGTCCCAAATCGCTTTCGACCAGGTCGAGCCATCGTGCACGTTGGGCCCCCCTGTTCTTGGTGCCCGTGGGGTTGTTGAAGAGGACCGTTTTCGTCGCACTGTCGTCCGGCATCCTTACGACGTGTCCGGCCCACCGTATCCTGCTAACTTTCGCTAGATGTACGATGGAAGTCTCCCCAAGCAGTGCCTGTAGCTCGTGATTCATACGCCTCCGCCACTCCCCGCTTTCAGTTTGTACTCCGCCAAATATCTTCCGCAGCACTTTCCGCTCGAACACGGCATGAGCGCGTATGTCCTCCGTGAGCAGCGTCACGGCTTCAACTCCATAAAGAACTACCGGTCTAATAAGGGTTTTGTACACTGTTAGCTTCGTGCGGCGGCGTATGCTTCCTGATCGTAGCGTTATACGAAGAGCAAAGTAGGCCCGATTTCCCGCTTGGATGCGCCGCTGGATCTCCTAACTAGTGCTGTTGTCCGCGGTCACCAGCGATCCCAAATACACGAACTCCTCTACCACTTCTAGTTCGTCGCCGTCAACGGTTACCGTCCGTGGGAGACGCGCGTTTGTTTTGCTTTGAGACTCTTCCTTTGATGTATTTGGTGTTCGACGCATTTATTTTTAGCCCAATTCTCCTAGACTCCGCTTTCAGTCTGGCGTAGATTGCCTCCGCCGTCGCAAAGTTCCTGGCTATGATATCGAAGTCATCTGCAAAGCCCACAAGTTGGCTACCCTTGGTAAAAATCGTGCCTCTCGTTTCGATGCCCGCTCGTTGGATCACCGCCTCAAAAGCGATGTTGAACAGCATGCAAGATAAACCGTTACCTTGTCTCAACCCTCGTCGCGTCTCGAAGAGACTCGAGAGTGTCCCAGAGATGCGTACGAAACACATCACTCGATCCAATGTAGATCTGATCAGTCGCGTCAGTTTGTCCGGAAAATCGTGTTCGTGCATTATCTGCCATAGCTTGTCTCGTTCGACTGTATCGTATGCTGCTTTGAAATCAATAAAGATGTGGCACGTTGTACTCCCGACATTTCTGCAAGATCTGTCGGATAGTAAAAATTTGGTCCGTAGCTGGGCGAGCCCCCATGAAACCCGCCTGATAATTCCCTACGAAACCTTGTGCTATCGGTGACAACCGGCGTAACAGGATCTGGGAGAGTGCCTTGTAGGCGGCGTTTACCAGCGTAATACCACGATAGTTGCAGCAGTCTATCCGATCACCCTTTTTGTAGATGGGACAAACCACTCCTTCCATCCATTCCTCCGGTAGCTTTTCCTCCTCCCAAATCCTCGAAATAACCAAGCGTAGAGCCTTTGCTAGCGTTTCTCCGCCATGTTTGTAAAGCAGCTCTGCCGGCAGGCAGTCCTTCCCAGCGGCTTTATTTGTCTTCAGCAGCCCGATTTCTCGTTTAACTTCTTGGAGATCAGCTGCTAGGACATTACTATCTTCCATGGGCGCTCCTAGGTTAATTTCCGTTCCGCCTCCAGCTGGTAGCTGGTTTGCGATAAGTTAAATAATTGTGTAAAAGTGGATCGAATTAGTCACAAGTCTAGTTTCAAGCCTAATTTTATATCCAACCACAACACAATTCCAACTTTAAATCCAATTCCTTATTCAATTTGAAGTAAAATCAAGCAAAGTAAATTTATTCAAATTTGAGTCCACATCATGCCAATTTCAAGTAAAATTTAAAGTCTATTTTCAACTTCAATTTCAAGACCTATTTCAATTTGAAAAGTAATTTTAAGTCCAATTTAAGTTTAATTTTAAATCTAATTTCTGAAATCTGACTTCAAATTCAATATAAGTCCAATTTCATGTCCAATTATAGGCCCAACTTCAAGTCTCGTAAAATTTTAATTTTCACTCCGATTTCAAGTGAAATTTCAAGTTCAATAGGTGTTCAATTTTAAGTCTGTTTTAATTTTATTTCACTACCGATGTCAGGTATAATTTCAAGTTTAATTGGGATCCAATTTCATGTCCCATTTCAGGTCCTTTTATATCTCCTATTTTACCTCCGTCAAAAGCAATGAAATTTTAGAATTTACGCGATTTTTAACGTGAATTTCAAAATTTACTGACAAATTCAAATTTGTAAAGCAAATTTTCTAATTTACAGGTATTTCGAGGTTTGTGCCATTTTTTGTACGCGAATTTTTGAATTTATGCAGTTTTTTGTGCAAATTTAGGAATTTATGCAAACTTTGGGACGCCAATTTCGAAATTTACGCAATGTTTTGCGCGGATGTTGAAATTTACGCAATTTTTAGAATATACATAATTTTATCGGACCGCCTAATTAGTTTCGAGGCACGATCTGGCTGGTCTAGCAAACCGTCGTCGTATGTTCGAATGTCGGTTGGAAAGCGCCGTTACCCTACTAACACAGTGGTGTTATTACGGAAATTGATTTCATGATTAATTTTGGTGTTAAATAAGTCGCCGCAACTAAAAGTACCAAACTTGTGTCACTTGGGAGGAATCAGGCAGTAGTATCGTTGCCGCAGTTGTTCTGTATTAATAACCAGCTGCAATGTTTGTTAAAAAGTAGAAAGGTCTATGTCTCATTAGGACATTAGCGTAGGCTTGGGGTACGACTACGAATGTATACACCTATAGGTACAGTCCCTTACTACTGAAATTACAGATTTTTCTATAGATTTCGTATGAAGACATTTAATTTGAACATTATTAGGTCCAAGCGAATACTACAATTATTGGTTTTCCAATTGTTACCTAATTTTGGTAGATTTATTGTAAGCTCTGTTTGGATATATTGTCCATCAAGTTTAGTATATTTTGACTTTGATTTCTATATTGGGGTGCAATTTAGACAAAACGAAAACGGAACATGTAACGAAAAGTGGTTATGGTTTGCTCGTTTATCATTCAGTCATCCCTGAATGGATTTCAAAGATATTGGTATCAATCGATTGCAAATTTTTGCATTTAATGGTTCTCGTTATATTTTTCTTTATTTGTAGTAAAAAAGTGACGAAGTCCCCTCGTTCCTGCACTTATACTAATTTGATATCTGTGCTTGGGAAGTACGACAGAAAAAGTGATAAAGTTTTCTCGTCCTTACAAAAAAAGACTGCAATTATCTCCATTTTTAAATTTTTTATAAGCTCTCAAAAGGCGATTTTTGATGAAAAATTAGCTTCTTTTTCGTAATTTTTCGAATTTTCAAAAACCGCTACGTAACAATTTAGATATTGACCTAAAGCTTCAAAATCATCCTTGCAATCCAATCTCCGTTGGTACCCGGCACGTACCGCCAGCAAGGAACTGTTTTCTAGAGAGCATCCACGCGCCTAGCTGCCACCGCCACCACCACCAAAAATACAAAATACATCTTCAAATGTACCTTAACCAATAACCAGAATACCCCAACTTTTAACTTTAATTCTAGCTCCAAAAAAATTTACGAAAATCCATTATTTTTCAATCTTCTAGAAAAGGGTCCTCCTTTAATTCGATCCCTTTTTATCAGTACTAGGCAGTTGATAAGTAGGTACCTGAAAAACGAAACACGGAGATGTTTTTTTGGCCAAAGTCGGTTTTATTTTTCAACATACTCTCCTTTTAGGCCGATACAGCGAGTCCAACGATTTTCTAACTTTTTGATAACGTCCGAAAAGTACTCGATCGGAAGGTCTCCAAAATACGCCTCAGTTTCAGCTATGAGCTCCTCATTTGAGTAAAAACGCTTACCGGTGAGCTATCTCTTCAGGTTAGGAAACAAGTAATAGTCGCTGGGGGCCAGATCTGGTGAATACGGTGGCTGAGGAACCAGTTCGAAACCGATTACATGCAATTCTGCTTGTGCAACTAAGCATGAATGAACAGGCGCATTGTCGTGACGATAAAGCGGTTTTTTCTTCTTCAAATGCGGTCGCTTTTCGGTGATTTCGATTTTCAATCGGTCTAATAATGATGAATAGTATGCTTCGGTTATGGTTTTACCTTTTACAAGATAGTCCACGAATATTATGCCATGTGCATTCCAAAATACGAAGGCCATAACCTTTCCTGCCCATTGTTGCGTGTTTAGACGCTTCGGAGCACTTTGGCCCGGTAAAATCCACTGTTTTGCCTATTGCGTTGACTCAGGAGTGTAGTAATGGATCCAGGTTTCATCCATGGCTATGAAACGGCGCAAAAACTCGGTCGGCTTACGCGAAAATAATGCCAAATTCTGCTGGGAAGTCGTCACGCGAAGAGCTTCTTTATGCACAAAACTTAATGCACGATATTGCCCACGCGTTCCAATGACATGCCTACAGCATTAGCTACCTCTCTTAATTTCGCTTTGGGATCATTCAACATCATATTATGGTTTTTTTCGACGTTTTTTGGTGTAGTGACCTCCTTTGGGCGCCCAGATCGTTCAGCATCAAATGTGCTCGTACGGCCACAACGAAACTCGGTAAACCACTTATGAATCGTTCCAATCGACGGTGCAGAGTCCGGGTAATACACTTATCCAGCTTGGTCTTGGTCTCGGATATCGTTTTCTTGCGTAGATAGTAGTGTTTGATCAAAACTCGAAATTCAGACTTTTCCACATTAAAAAAAACTCGGAGGTTACTTGATTCTCAGTGCTGTAACTTGTAAATGCGTAAACATAATTGGCTGAAGGTTTGACAGGCGTCATTTGAAGGATCAATCTCGACAAAACTGGTTCACATTAGTGAATACTAATGCCATCTCTTAGAATTTTCAGGTACCTACTTATCAGACTGCCTAGTAGCACATTCTTGCCATAACATAATACATTCGTATTCTGACAATGAAATTGCAAACATGCACATACAAATAGAATCATATTACAATCGAACACTACAACTGTAGCGCACTTCCTCAACACAGATAACAAATTGGTCTAGCATGAATCGTCGTAAAGAATCTTTTATCTGTTGGAACAAGGAAGTTTTCTAGTGTACTTCCCTAACACAATTGGTCAATTGGGCTTAACCGCGGTCGAAAGGAATCTTGTTGGGACGAGCGAACTTTGTCACTTTTTGTGACGTACTTCCCAAGCAGAGACATCAAATTGGTCTAGGTTTATACGTCGTATAGAATCTTCGATGTGTTGGGACGGGGAGATTCTGTCACTTTTTTTTTTTCTAAAAACACGTTAAAACTTCGATGACGACTTTTCTAACCAATCATGATGCAAGAACTTCCAGCTGGAAAATGTTGCATTGTTTTGAATTTTCTAATAAAGCTATTAAAAATATTTTATAAAGTTTTTATCCTTTGATGTTGGGCCATTAAGGATAAAAAACAAAAAAATAGCGTTTTAAGCATTTTTACTTAAAGTTTAATCGTGAAAATCAAATCTATTAGTATTTTAACTTTACATATATACGTTATTATTTTCCATGCAAAAACATACCAGATGAGAGAAAAAATTGAAAACTTTTTTTTGTCGATTTTCGGAAATTACATTGTTTGAATTTCCATTTCTGTTTCGTGCACTCTATACACTCATTTTTCGAGTTCTTTGGGCTATAAAGTCCAGAGACAATGGATTTTATACAAGAGATTTCTTTAATGTCAAAAGAAAGATATTTTTATGCCGATTCCGATTATAAGACGACATAGTGGTCTAAGCAGCGAAATGCGTGATCGAGTAAGATTACACCGAAACGTGTAATTTTTTGCATTTGGTAAAGTTTCTTGATATGAAAAGTTCCTTCTTCTAATAGCAAATATTGCGCGATTTTTCGTTCTAAAAGTTAGCTAAAACATTTATTTTCTGATATATTCGAGATACAGCATGGGTGTACTCTTTTAGTCGAAATTGCAGTAATTGTCAACACAAACAACTTTGTCAAAGTCACCAGATATGTATATCTTCGTGAAAATCAGAAATGAAAGCGTAGTTTGTGGACAACTTCGTAAATAGCTTTTTGACCCTATTTTTTCGTGTTCATAGTGTTCCAGTGAGTTGTTTATATTACTAAAATACATATTATTGTGGGATATTGTTATCCCTTATGTTATGAAAGAAACTTTATCGTAGAAAAACGAATTTTGCATATTTACGTTTCAAAAAAAATTGCATGTTTGTCAGACTTTCATCGTATAACTTCCGGGCTCAGAATCGGAGCACAAAAAAAATGGGAACAAAATTTCTCCAATGACTTGCACATCGGATTCTAACGTTTGCACTGGGGCTGTGTGCCCAAGTCCAGCCAGCAGTCAGCAGTCGGCAGTGGTCTGGCAGCTGGTGCTTGCTATGGTTCTGCCGTCGATCGTTTCGCCACAAAAATGCCGGCAATAACGTTCTTATCTTATCCTAGAGACCATGTCGGATGTTTTATTGATTCTTCGAACGAAGGGGACATCTTTGGCGACGAAGTACATAAAATGAAATCGTGCCGACCGGACAGGGAAAAAAAATAACAAAAACAAAAACGCATTTATGTTCGCTTAATTTATACTAATGAAACTTCTTAAAATTGCTGCTCATTTTAAGGGATTTCGATTCTTTACTGTTTTGTCCATTTCTTCGGCGTCTTTCTGTGCTCGCCGTATTTTTTCCCCGATTCTATGTGCATTCAGCCAAACAAACACCGATATCGCCGGCGGATGGAATGTTCAAAATTTTTAATTCATCTCCCTTTGGCCCCCCCTTTGGTCCGCAGACAGCTTCTTTCCCAACCCCAACCAGATTGATCGACAAACGTATATCGTGATATCGAACGCCCGATCGGGAGTCGGCGGAGCTTTTCCGAGGAATGATTTTCTGCTGCACCCATCGGATCGACGCGGCGCGTCCGCGACCCGGCGGTAGCATCGGGCGAAATCAAATGAAAACCATCATCGATGAGGAGAGACATAAATTCAGGTCTCATCGTTCGTTGGCATTCTGACCTGTTCGAGAGGCGAGTCGAGACCGAGACCGACACCTGCACCTGTGCTGCGGCTGCGAGTGACGATTCCAGCAGCAGCAGAACGCAATCCGTGCGCGAGCTGCAGCAGGTAGTTTCGTATTTCTTCGGGCGGAGAATTATTTGAGCAGCCGAAATTGATATTTTTGTTCGAGAGCTGACAGGGATGGGATGGGTTTTTCCTAGAATCATCAGATCGTTTTTTTTCCTCTGTGTGTCTTAAAACGTCATACAGTCTTACGACTGATCTGCGGTCTGGATTCATCTTGATCGATGCGTGATGGATGGGAGAAGACGAAAATAGAAAACCGTGACTGAAATTGATACAGGGTTTAAAGTTTGGTTCAGAATGAAAATAGATCGTTGTATTTATTTTTAAAATATAATCCCAACCTTCCAAGTATAAAAATAGAATTTGGGGCTTAATCTACCCATAACGAAAAAAATTAATCAGCGCGTATCGTTGGAATCCATGTTGGATGGTTCCATGTTGAAAGTTAATTTAACCTAGAATGGTTGCATTTCTCCGGGTTTTTTTTCTTTTATGGAAATTACACTACGAACGAATTAGCAGAAATAATACACCAGAATTAATTTAATTACCTAATCCATCACTTCTGCCGTCGAAGAAACATCGCACGGTGACGCTAAAGGGTGCGAATTCATTCGTAAAAAGTAACCTCAATCATCCGATTTAGCATTTCGGGTTGACTGCACGTTTCGAGCACGAGACGAATTAATTTCACACCATTGTGTTTTTTTTCGGCTTGGTTGCCCGCTTGGCTAGTAGAAGTAGATAGATATTTGCACACTCTGCCGACTCGAAAGAGGTAAACCTTCGTCATTGTCTTAAGCTGCCACTAATCAGCCAGAATTGCAAAGTCAACCGTCCTCCACCGCGCACCCGGTTAGAGAGGAAACAATTACCGGCAGCTTTCAATGGTTGGCTTCAATCGATTACACACATTCGAGTTTGACTGCTCTACCCGTGACGATAGTTTCAAGTTTGAATTTTATTACTATCAATATTTGATTAAAAGTTTAGGTAATTCGATGAACTGCCATACTTTTATGGCCCCCAATACTGGAATTAGTACGTGTATTCATCTGTTACTCAGATATTTTTTCTGTACTCCACACTTCATTTTTTTTACAGTATCGCTATTAAATAAGCTATATGCACGTTTAATCCATGATTAAGCGGTACTTATTATATAGCAAAACTAGTCTTGCTCCTAGAGCCAGGAGAGATTAGAAACAATTTTTACTCTGCCCGTCCCAAAAGACGTTCCTTCGGTCAGTATCATGCTTATGACTTGCCCTGACAGAAGGATCCATCATCCATCGAACACGATTACTCAAAGAAATTAATTCGAGAAATGAATTGTTCTTTGTTTTTCAAGAAAATCAAAAACAAAATCACTTTACATGCCAAACTGATGCTAAAACTCTAAAAATAAAGCTTTTTAGTAAAAAACAAATGCCCATAAATATTCATGGTTTCTCTAAATAACCGACGGAACACTTTTATAACCAACCGTCTGTAGCAATAAAGTTGCGGCTAGGGACCTGTACGGAAACATTTACTGTGTGTCTCCATTGTGGTTGAAACCGGTGAATGTAATTTATTTTAATTTAGTTATTTGCAGTCAATCATTTGTAGCCATATGTAAGTGTGGCTAGGTATTTTTCCTAATAATATTGTACTTTTATGTATTCAAGTCACGTAATGTGGAGCAATGTGGCTCTAATTTGGTACTAGTAAATGAAAAGTCGACAGTTATGCTGTGTTGATTGTGTTGAGCGGATTTTTCGCATAATTAGTACGATAATGGTTTATAGCAAATAGCAAAGTTCGAACCGGTAGACGCATAAAAATGTAGTACAGCTAAATCAACGTGCTGCGGAGGAATATCGTTTACAATTGAAACTAATGCACCTTTACGACGATCCTTTGATGTTTCGACGATAATGAGTTTGCAACAATCACTCACAAAGTATGTAGAGCATGCTGATTGCTTTTGCTAATGATTGTGGTATAGTGGTCAATGAGCGATACCTTTCAATCGAGATAATTCCTAATTTTCTAGCTTGTTTCACTTTTCCGACGTTTGATTTCTCAGACAAATTGAAGCATTAAACATGTTACTTTTCCTAATTAATTTATTACTTTATTTATTTGATTGTAAAATTCATCCGACTGATGTCCGTCTTATTTAGATCAATAGATCTGATTAAAATGAAAGTAAATAATAAACAGCAGTTTCTGATAAAACCAATCACGTGATGAGCACTTTTCAGTACCTGACCCTTAATTCTGTGGTCGAAAACAATAGACGATGTAATTGGAAGGAATGTTATTACCAACCCTGCATTTAGTAAAATTGTTAGACTCAAATCGTTAACTTTGTAACAGTTCGAATCCAAAAGAAACTGACTTTGCGATGATAATCGCCGATGCAACGGATTGTTCAATAGATTTTGAAATCATCAGTCTATATAGACGGGCCAACATCAATAGCTGGGGCCGCGTCGTTAGACTGAGAACAAAGAAAAATCAAAAGTGGTCACACGCTATTGCCTTGGACTCCTTGTTAACTTCGAGGTACGACACTGGTCTAACAAGCCAGTCGTCGTATGTTCGACTCTCGACTGGCGGAGTCTGTTAGAGTCTATAGAATCGTGCCACTAGCCGCGCAATTGTTCTGTACAGCCAACCGTTAGGCTGTGAATCCAGTCAAACAACAAAGCAGAAGGCCGAATTCCGTCGGACACGTTGCTTTTGTTGAATTGTAATACATCATATTCATTTGTGAATGGTTTTACTTGCGGAATTCTATCGCATAAATGTGAGGTGTGACCATGGAATACATCTTGTCAAGCAATTTACGATGATTAATGCGATCCGACGTTACTTAACAGCCAGCTATTAAGAAATATGAATAAAGAGTACTTTTCTTCTCTCATAAGATTTACACGGTAAAAATATTTGTTAAACCTATAACAGATTTGTTAACACGAATAGAATCTTCATATTTTTGAGAATGAGAGTTGTAAGTAAATATTGTAAGTAAACAGAATGAACAACAGTGGGTCAAGTTAAGAACCTTGTGGGACTCCAGAGCTTACTTGAACACAATTTTTAAGTTTAGTTTTTTGCGGACAATTTGCAAACTATGATTTAAGTCATTACAGAGACTTAGAATTTACACTCAGTTCAGTATACGAAGTGTTAACATCCACTGCAATCGAAGAAATATTTATGAGCTCTTGTTAGTTTGATACAGTTGAACGTTATAAAGTCGTTCGCCGTGCATGAATATTCATCCATCTGCGATTGATGAGGAAATTTTAAAATACAAGAAAATAGGTTATTTTGCAACATTATGCAACATAACGCTTACGCCGCACACGCAGGCGTAAAGGAAACAGCAGCCGGTGCTGTATGCAGACATTCTGCTACCCACACACTCGCACACGCACATCCTCATCACATCGTCTTCTTGCGTAGCCTTTTCTTGAGTTAAAAAATTCGTGAGGAATCAGCTGCCCGTGAGGCAGGTGGTGCACTGGAATACAAATTTTGCATTACTTTTTCTTCTTTTTCTTCTTCTTCTTCATCTTCTTCATCTTCGCCCTCGATTTTACTCACGGGCGGAAGTACGAGTCGTGGTGAGTAATCGATATCAGCAGATCGGGCTGCAACGACGAACGACGAGCGACGACTGTAGCTGTTCGCTGCACACGCACAGTCGCAAAAAAATCGTTGCATTGCATGAAGAAATAAGAGTGGGAGTTTTGAAGGGATGCTGATGCCGGTGTGTTTGTTAGAATGAGTACAACAAGTGTGTGAAAAAATTAGACTACACGAGTGTAGGCTTCGCAACGCTGCTTAAAAGTCTTCTATTTCCTCAGAAAACTAAATAATTATGGTCAAAAAGAATAATTTGTCCTGAAAATTTGTTGCGTGAAAAAACAAACAGTTCTTAAATATATTATATTTTCAACCCGGTAGCAGTTTTCCATACAATTGTACACGGTGAAACGGTGATTCGGAAACTGAAATCGCGAACTGATGCTTGAAAAATAATAAATGTATAGGTATTAATGGTAATACAAATTGTTAAATTTTGTCGCACCTCACGTGAATGATGTTCTCTAGCGAATAGTGCGCTCTTGCGCTCTAAATTCCGTTGGCCCAACCTTAACTACATAACTTCTACAGAAAGTTCACTGCATCCGGAGTAGTAGTAGTAGTAGTAGTAGTAGTAGTAGTAGTAGTAGTAGTAGTAGTAGTAGTAGTAGTAGTAGTAGTAGTAGTAGTAGTAGTAGTAGTAGTAGTAGTAGTAGTAGTAGTAGTAGTAGTAGTAGTAGTAGTAGTAGTAGTAGTAGTAGTAGTAGTAGTAGTAGTAGTAGTAGTAGTAGTAGTAGTAGTAGTAGTAGTAGTAGTAGTAGTAGTAGTAGTAGTAGTAGTAGTAGTAGTAGTAGTAGTAGTAGTAGTAGTAGTAGTAGTAGTAGTAGTAGTAGTAGTAGTAGTAGTAGTAGTAGTAGTAGTAGTAGTAGTAGTAGTAGTAGTAGTAGTAGTAGTAGTAGTAGTAGTAGTAGTAGTAGTAGTAGTAGTAGTAGTAGTAGTAGTAGTAGTAGTAGTAGTAGTAGTAGTAGTAGTAGTAGTAGTAGTAGTAGTAGTAGTAGTAGTAGTAGTAGTAGTAGTAGTAGTAGTAGTAGTAGTAGTAGTAGTAGTAGTAGTAGTAGTAGTAGTAGTAGTAGTAGTAGTAGTAGTAGTAGTAGTAGTAGTAGTAGTAGTAGTAGTAGTAGTAGTAGTAGTAGTAGTAGTAGTAGTAGTAGTAGTAGTAGTAGTAGTAGTAGTAGTAGTAGTAGTAGTAGTAGTAGTAGTAGTAGTAGTAGTAGTAGTAGTAGTAGTAGTAGTAGTAGTAGTAGTAGTAGTAGTAGTAGTAGTAGTAGTAGTAGTAGTAGTAGTAGTAGTAGTAGTAGTAGTAGTAGTAGTAGTAGTAGTAGTAGTAGTAGTAGTAGTAGTAGTAGTAGTAGTAGTAGTAGTAGTAGTAGTAGTAGTAGTAGTAGTAGTAGTAGTAGTAGTAGTAGTAGTAGTAGTAGTAGTAGTAGTAGTAGTAGTAGTAGTAGTAGTAGTAGTAGTAGTAGTAGTAGTAGTAGTAGTAGTAGTAGTAGTAGTAGTAGTAGTAGTAGTAGTAGTAGTAGTAGTAGTAGTAGTAGTAGTAGTAGTAGTAGTAGTAGTAGTAGTAGTAGTAGTAGTAGTAGTAGTAGTAGTAGTAGTAGTAGTAGTAGTAGTAGTAGTAGTAGTAGTAGTAGTAGTAGTAGTAGTAGTAGTAGTAGTAGTAGTAGTAGTAGTAGTAGTAGTAGAAAGTAGTAGTTCGGCGGTAGAAAAGCTTCCTTTTTTATGCCGCTGGAGCAATTGTTTACAGATGAGAAAGCGACGCTCAACGTTTCTTGGCTGCAAATCTTAAGGACCCAATTTTTTATATCATTTCCAACATATGACTTGGAAATGACTTGGTGGGACGCTCGTAATACTGAAGCAAGTTCGTGTCAAATTTGACACGGATTCACATCGAACAATGCCTCCAATTCAGCAAGTTCGAAGATTTTTGGTTGGCCACAATGGGAGGTAGCGTAAAAACAATGTAAGGCTCGAAGGTTTTGACCACAATTTTATTCAGGACGAGCTACGTTAGGCAATTTCTTTCTGCCCGTTCCACCGAAAGAACGCCAGGTTGGTTCGGGGCCTCACAACTAACTCATTTATTCAAAATGACTTGCCCGATGAGGCCCTGCAGTCTATGTTGCATATAGGAAACGCGAGGTGGCTCGTTATGGTAAACAAAACATTGGTAAACAAAATATAGGGTAAACGTTGCACTGTACAAAAATAATAATAATAACCACGAGGCGACCGTGAGCACTCTCGCTGACTTTAAACAAGCGATAAACTAGGTCAATGCAAAGGTCAACGTAAAAGAATTCAGGGAAATATCTATCGAGAATAAATTAGAGCGCAAGGTTAGGGGTGCTACATCTCCCCCATTACAAAGCTGCAAGTAAAATCAAGTACTCCACGTGAAGGACGTCAACATAGAAATCACCGGTTTTGAAGCGACGAAACGGCACATAGTTTCACTTAACGCAGTAAACTCCGTAAACTTTTTGAAGCTTTCGATGCGGTGCAGCTGCCGTTCAGCTTAATCTCATTCCCCAGAATAAAGGAATCCTATTATTTTATGACTATTGAAAGACCTTGGAGCTACGGTGGTCCATCAAATGTAATTCCTGTGGCAGTAACGGTCCTCTGGCACCATTTATTCTATCTCAAATTAACCTTAGAGTATCCGTAAGAAATCTCAGAATAGCTAGGCTTTCGATGCACTATCTAGCAGTACCGAAGAGCGTTGCACTTTTCCTTTTTCCTCGAAAAGACCTACTATTTTCGACTGTTCATCAATTCGACAGCACACGCGGAAAGCTACCGAAACTAGTTGGCGTCGTCGTCGTCGGTTGTCGGTCGCCGAAATCCACAGTAGCAGAAAAGTGCTGAATCAAGTACCCCTGAGAACACACAGAAAAGCACAAAAAAGGCACCATTTGGTTTGTATCAACTCCTAGTTCCAACTGGATACACAAAGAATTCAATTATACAATTATATATAATTTCACATAAATACGTACTTCTGTTTGTTCAAAGATGTTAATTGGAATTAGTTTTCAAATCCCTCAGCCTCGTCAATTAAGCCAACAGAGGGTATCCTACAGAAGAAGAAAAAACCCAAAGAAAAAGAGGTCGGATGGACCTCTTTCAGATTAGGGAAGGAGCAACAGCCCATATCGTTCGCGGTTCGACAACTCATCTGAAGCAAAGAGTTCCAACTGGTTGGTGGTGCGCTAGTGGTGATGATGATGATGAGGATGATAGCCATGACTTGAAGTTTTGGGTTTGCTTTCGATTTCATATTCCCGGCAGTTGTGCGGTTTGACCTGTCTGCCGTTGAATAGTTCTAATGATGCTGCCCAACAATGGCCAATGGCCGTCCAAGCTAGGAACCTAACACAATGGTTATTGTTAGGAAATTCCTGACCTTATCTCGCTGGTCGAGAAAATTTCCAACCATCGCCGTGAATGTTCGATTGCATCATTCGGCTTCGGGTGAACAACACGCAGTTTTTTTTCGTCTCCAACATATCTTTTCCATTTCCCGAATAATGTCAAGTAATCTAGTGGAACAGCAAGAAATGCTTCGAATTCTAATGTCCAAACCGTACCGAGCGCTAGTTTATTTTAATCAGAGATGGACCGTTTCTGTTCGCAATCTTCCAACTATGCATTTCTGTCTACCGAACCCATACACACGAGCGGCCGAGCTGCTGTTGCTGCTGCCGCCGGTCGAAGCACCAGAGCACTGTCCTGCACTTTTCAATTTATTATTCATCTCGCCGGAGCATCGGCCGAAGAATTTTCATTTTTCCTTGTTTGTCTTTCCAATTACGTTTGATTTTTTCGCTCCGCTTGCATCGCCGCACCGCCGCCGGTCGACGTCCCACCGACAGTATTTCTTCTCTCCGATAGTGGTGGATGCTGAAGCCCTATCCCAGGGAATTTTCACTTACTCACTTCCTAGCTGAAGTCTTTTTTTTTCGTTTCCCGATCCGAATGTCTTCTCTCTACATATGCCTGCTAGCCGGGGCCGAGGCCGAGGTACTTGTAATTTACCTTTCTGCCTGCTTGCCTGCCTGGCTATATTTGTATTTATATTTCTCTATTTGTTTACTTCTCTATTTGCTTCAATTATTTCGTGTGTACACGCTTTCTTCCATGACTTGTTGATGGTACTGTGGCCATATATCCAATCCATGATAGGACCAAAGCAGAAGTCATAGTCTGTTCCACCCTCCCTCCTGTACCCGCGTCCCTTACTGCCCTGACTGTGTGTGCTTATCGCAATCGGCCTGTTAGTGTGCTGCAGCGCAGCGCAAAGCACCAGTTGACGCTGGAACATGGCTGACTCCTTGTCATATGTGAGACCGATGCGAGCGGAACGATCGAATGCGGCCAGTTGCAAAGCATACCTACTACTACACTACCCTGTACACTCCCGGTCCCAGTGTCTCACAGCGGCTAGCCCATTTTGCCACTGCGTACAGACCCTATAACCTGCAACCGATCGGATCTGCAACTGCAACTGCACAAACGGCTGCGGTACACTCATCGTTTGTGAGAATAAAACGCGAAAAAAAGTACGATTGGCCTTTTTTCCCTCTTCGGTACCCCACAGCAGACGGCTGGCTAGTATGTAGTTTACTTTCAATTAAAACAATTAGTGAAGGAAAAAGTGGCACATTGTGTAGGCCAAATTATCCAATCATGAGAAGATGGTTTTGTGCAGCAGCAGTTGTTGTGCACGGCCTGCAGTTGACCCCTGGTTGATGAAGGATTGATTCCCAACTATGTATTTATTTAGTGCCGTTTCGAAATGGTTTTTAGTACCTTACTCTGTGGCACGTGAAATTTACATTGTAAAATGGGTCCAGCTGCTTAACTATCAGTAAAACGGGGGAGTTGCAATTGGGTATTGGCATTTAATGTACGTTAGTACTATTCAAGGATTGGATACTAGGTCAATTGTAAATTTCAACCAATAGAAATCACTTGATGAGCGTCTTTCTGGAATAATGTTTATAAATAAAGAAAGAAATAAAGAAATTTTCTTTCAAGTCTACCATACATATTTTTATCATTACAGATGAGTGTTTATTTTACTACGTACCTCGACGCAGACACTAAAGGCGCCGGTAAATAATAATAAGCAAAATCTAGGACGCGGAATACATACATATGTGTCACGATAAAAATCCCTATACTCAGCTGTTATTTTCTTTCATTATTTGTAGAAGCATAGCTAATTACGTTTATGGTTATTGCTCCATTCAAGTGCTTAGGTCGAGGCCCAGAAAGTCTGGTGTTTTCATTTTGTACCAAGCTATCGTGTCGTCCTCGAAAGCGGCCAAACACTAGGCGCCATGTAAATGTGAACTGGTAATCAATGGCAATGGACATCTGTAGTTTGCAACTCAATCTGGTTGATTCGTAGCATTAATCGAAAACTCCTTCAACCTAATTTAACTTTTGATTTTAGGATTCAGCTTTAACGTGCTGCAATTTTGGTAAAACCTTGTGTGCTTTGATATTTTCGGAAAATTTTAGAGATTAAAGTTATCTGCTTATTTTTTAAGTCCAAGAACCATCCAATTAGCATAATTTAGGTTCCTGAAAGTAGTCACCTCAACAGTATTATTATAATAATTGTACTAGTAGTCCAATTAATTGTTGCATTATCAGCGAGAATTTTTAGCTTGCCACATCTTAAACAGCTTTCCAAGTTATTGACGTATAACATAAAAAGTATGGGCCCTAAGACACTTCCCTGTGATACTCCCAAACCATTTCCACGTAAATATGAAATAGTGTTTCCGTATTTAGTCAAAGCACTAACCGTTAGAAAGATATCATTTCAAACAGTTCGATACGCTAATTTGCTGTTTGGATATATGCAAAAGAGTCACTCGTTCCCGGGTATTTGTCAAGAAACTGCTGTGAAGTGAAGACCCCTGAAAATACTTTCAGGCAAAAAACTCACTTCCATCCAAAAAACCACCCGCCTTTACGAAGAAATTCTCTGCACATTTTAGCAAACTTTTCCTAACTCAGGAAACTTCTCCTAGCTAGTGATTTCTCTGCAGTTATTCTTTATTGTTCCCTTTCCCGCTGTCGCAGTAGAGTACCTTCTCGCGTGGTTTGGTCTATGAAATTCTTATGGGTGATTCAGGGTGAAACGGCCATAGGTCGCAATTGGGACCATCACTGCGGGTGAGGCAACCACTCAGCAGAAATAGAATCAGTCTAGAATTATCCGTTTTCCTAGGTGTACTGATCTACTTGTCTTACTACTTACTTCTCACTACTCATCAGTCACTATTTATTACTCACTACTCATTACTTACTAGTGCCTTTTAGTCATTGCACTTTTGAATATTCACTTCATATTGTTCACTTCTAATTATTATTCGTTTCTTATTATTTGCTTCTCATTGTTCGCTTCTTATTGACCGCTTCTCATTGTTTGCTTCTCAATCTTGTACGCTTCCATTATTCGCTCACAAAAATAAGGCACAACGATTATAGTTCGGACACCGCTCTGTTGATGGGATGGATCATATCGGGTATGATTGCGGGAATCAGCGGAATCAGCTGAATCAGCGGTTCTAACTTGTAAGAACTTTAAGTGTTTTATCATGTTTTTCCTTATACATATACATATACATATACATATACATATACATATACATATACATATACATATACATATACATATACATATACATATACATATACATATACATATACATATACATATACATATACATATACATATACATATACATATACATATACATATACATATACATATACATATACATATACATATACATATACATATACATATACATATACATATACATATACATATACATTTACATATACATATACATATACATATACATATACATATACATATACATATACATATACATACATATCATTTACATCTTATATATAAAAATGGATTTCTGTCTGTCTGTCCGTATGTTTCTTATGGAATCGGAAAATACTGAACCGATCAGCGTGAAAATTTGCATGCAGGGGTTTTTGGGGCCGGGGAAGGATCTAATGATAGTTAAGACGGGGGCTCCCATAAATGAAACACAAATTTCCTCATAACTCGAGAACTAATCAAGCAAATGGAACAAAATTTGGCATGTGTGTTTTTGGAAGCAAGAATTTTTTCCTACGGTGTACTGAGAGCCCTCCTCCTTCTAAGAGGGGGAGACTCCTATACAAATGAAATACAAATTTCCACATAATTCGACAACTAATCAAGCAAATGGAACGAAATTCGGCATGTGGGGGTTTTTGGAGGCAAGAATACTACAGGTCTGATTAGAGTTTTGTACCGTGTCAGCTTTGTGCGGTGGCGTATGCTCCTTGATCGAAGCATCTTGCGGAGGGAAAAGCAGGCTCGATTTCTAGCTTGAATGCGTCGTTGAGTATACTTCAAGTTCTCACTACTCACTTTTTATCCCCTAATTCTTAGTGCTCACTAGTTACTATTTATTTATTTCCCTTCTCATTATTCATTTCTCAAAATTCACTACTTACTACCCAATGCTCACTACGCTACTCATGACTCACTACTCACGTCTTATTTCTCACTTACTACTTATTACTTCCGGCACACGATTCACCGTTCACGTGAATCAGTCACAAATCATGAATGCTTCACACGACTTGCTGTTCACAAGTCACTGCTCACCACTCACTACACTCTACTCTCTATTCACTACGCACTACTCACTACCTCACAACCTCATTACACAATCCGCTTCCGGTTACTCACTGCCCACTACTCATTTCACGACTCACCACTAATTACTTACTATTCAAGATTCAATACTCACTACTTACTATGTGCTCCCTTTTATTAATTTCATTTCTGATTATTTTTTTCACATTATTCACTTCTCATTATTCACTCCCTATTAATATTCATTTCTCATTATTTAATTCCCAATGCTCACCAGTTATTACATATCTTTTATTCGTTTTCATTCTCTTATAGCTATTCATTCACAATTCTCAATTTTTCGCAGTTTTGGGGTCTCATTCCAAAAACTCAAAAAATGCGAGTGTCACGAAAAAATGAAAGATTTTGAACGCTAAGAGCTGTGCCAATTATGATAGGATTTCCATGGTTTGGATACCGATCCACTCATAATAGGTGTAGCAATTATGTGGTGAATTTGATCTCGGATAATAAACCCGAAGATTACAGTTTGCTTTCGAAATGATGTTTAAACTATGGTCGATGAAGGCTGGCTGGATTAGGCTGGCAAATGAGTGAACATGTGCAAATATATCACCTCTGTTTTCTAACTCCTATCTCTACCTCCACGAGGTGCCGGCTGGGGTACGGTAGCCAAAGTTGCGCACCTGGTGGTACGCAACTTTGGTTGTCGTATGCAGACAGAGAAGGTGGAACACTCGCCGTGTGGTTTCCGGTTACCTAATCGTGCAGTTCGGTGCAGGATTTTCGGAGGGCGCGGCTGCGGGGTGGGAGCACACCGGGAGAGAGTTATTTTCTCAGCTGGCTTAGCACAGAGAGAGAGAGAGAGAGACTCTTAATCGGTCTGTTTTACACAATCTGCACTTACGCCCTTTGGCGGTTGGTGCCGAATTGTACGTTTGGGCAAAAATTGAGCCACGGGACCTGATCCTGCCGGGAGTCGGCAAATCAGGTGCCCCTAAGTCAAGGTCTATCTCCGTGCCGATGACTGAATGGCTGGAGGGGTGAAAACATGCCAGTCGCGAACGGAGTGCTTTGGGCATCTTGCCCCTACTGTGCCATGCGGGGCTCTGGTACGGTCGATCTTTGTTGTCCCTTGCGTTTCGTGGGAACAGCATAGTAGTCCTGCCCAATTTCCCTTATGGGTTTTACGCCAAGTGCGTTCTGGCCAACTTAATTGGCTTCGCTTACAATTTGCTGTCTGATCTGTGTTGGAGATTGTTTGTGCATATACTCCGCTAGTCAAATAGTTAGAGTCGCACAAATAAATCTTCAACACAAACGGGCAGCAAATTTGTATTTATGCGAAAAACTTTTTAATGGCTCTGTCACCATCGCATTGGTCCAGGAGCCATATTTTCGCAAGGGGTACTTTCATTCGACGGATATTGGAAACCAGAACTTTGCTGTTTTCAGCAAAACTGGTATGACAAATCCTCGTTTGATGCCCAGGGCATGCATATTGTTGCATAGGTCAATTAGTGCATGCCTTATCTCTGAGTTGACTACTCGAGATATTTGTGCAGTCACAGTAGAACTCGTCGTGGATGATGTCCATAGGCGCTATGTCTACTGTTCTGCATACTTACCACACGATGAACCGTCTCCCAGCGACGATTTCAGAAATGTGGTGAGATACTGCCAATCTAATGGGCTTCCGCTCATTGTAGGCAGTGATGCCAATGCCCATCACATCATTTGGGGCAGCTCGGATATCAATCCGAGAGGCTCTGATTTGATGGAATATTTGAGTAGTACCAACCTTGGAATACTCAACATTGGCAATTGTCCAACTTTCATACGAGCTGGTAGAGAGGAAGTGTTAGATATAACACTCTGCTCTAACAGGATCAGTCATGAGTTGGCACAATGGCATGTTTCAAATGAGACACCAATATCTGATCATTGCTTTATATATTTTGATCATTTGGGTGTCTCCTTAAACGCTGCAACATTTCGCAATCCGAGATTTTCTGACTGGGAACTCTTTGAGGAGGAACTGGCGACGAAATTTCAAGGATTCGAACCAACGATTGAGTCATCGATCGACTTGGATGTGGCTGTAGATGTCACAACATCTTTTATTGCGGAAGCTTTTGAAGTAGCTTGCCCACTAAAAACTATTAAAACGACTAGAGGAACACCATGGTGGAACTCTCATCTCGCGGAACTAAAGAAACGATGCAGGAGAGCCTGGAATAGACGTCGGAGGGATGGCGTGGAGCCTTTCAAGCAGGCCCGGAAAGCCTATGCAAAGGCTTTACGATCTTCAGCACGCACGAGCTGGCACAGGTTCTGTAGCAACGTTTCCAGTTTCGGCGAGGCAAGTCGACTTAATAAAATACTGTCAAAATCGAAAGATTATCAGGTTAATAACATTCGAAGTTCGAACGGTGAATATTGTTCGAATGACAATGAAATCCTGGAATGTCTCTTTTATAGTCACTTTCCGGGCTGTGTGGAACCTGAAGTTCGAAACGATCCAGAAATCGTTTTAGGTGGCTTAGACTCATGGGCTTTTGCTCGGAGACTTGTCACAACTGAAGCGATTGAGTGGGCCGTGAACAGCTTCTCTCCATACAAATCTCCTGGAACAGATGGAATATACCCTATTCTACTGCAAAAAGGATTCAAGTACTTCAAACACATTCTGAGAAGGATGTTTGTGTGTAGTATTGCTATTGGGTACATCCCAACTCAATGGCGTGAAATAACCATTAAGTTTATTCCTAAAGGTGGACGCGCGACATACGAGCAAGCCAAAAGTTTTAGACCAATCAGTCTAACGTCTTTCTTGCTTAAATCACTTGAGCGGATTGTTGATCACCACATCCGCGAAACAAGCTTAGTAGAAGTTCCTCTTCATTCAGCACAGCATGCTTATCAAAGTGGCAAGTCTACAACCACTTTATTACATGATGTGGTGGATAAAATTGAGGTTGCTTTTTCACAAAAGGAATCTTGCTTAGGAACTTTTTTGGATATTGAAGGCGCGTTTGATAACGTATCTTTCGCTTCCATTTTGGAGGCTGCTCGTTATCATAATGTGCCTTCAATAATCATAAAGTGGATAGAACAAATGCTTAGTAACCGATTGCTTTTTTCGTCCTTACGGCAAGCAAGCATTTGGAAGCAAAGTGTTTGTGGGTGTCCACAAGGTGGCGTTCTCTCGCCTCTTTTATGGAACCTTGTGGCGGACGGCCTATTGAGGAAACTCAATGGTCTAGGCTATCCGTCATATGGTTTTGCGGATGACTATCTCATCCTAGTAGTTGGAAAGTGCATAAGCACATTATTTGACTTAATGCAGCAGGCACTACGTGTCGTAGAAACGTGGTGCCGAGAAACTGCACTTTCGGTAAATCCGAGCAAAACATCTATCGTCTTATTTTCAAGACGTAGAAATACCAATGGAGCTCGCGCTCTGCGCTTTTACGATTCGGATGTTGATGTTGTGAACGAAGTGAAGTACGTGGGGTTGATTCTCAACTCCAAGCTTGACTGGTCCACAAATATTGATTTCCGAATTAAAAAAGCGTGCATGGCCTTTGGGCAATGTAGACGAGCAATTGGCAACTCTTGGGGGCTTAAACCCAAATACATACACTGGTTATACACGGTCGTTGTCAGACCAATACTGGCGTATGGTTGTCTTGTATGGTGGCAGAGAGGGGAAGTTGTGACTGTCCAGACAAAGCTAAACCATCTTCAAAGGATGTGTTTAATGGCAATGTCTGGTGCATTTACTACAACTCCTACTGCCGCCCTAGAAGCTATTTTCAATATTAAACCTCTACACTTCCACCTGAAGCAAGAGGCACTAATATGTGCTTATCGACTACACGCGATTGGCCTTTGGCAGTCTGTGGACGGTTCCACTGGTCATACTCGACTGTGGTCGCAAATTGTTGCTGAGGACAAGTTTGCCCTTGCTCCTAGCGATGTAACGCTCATGCGTACTTTCCCGTATAGGACTTTCTCAAGTGACTTTCCTCCTAGAGAGGATTGGATGTCAGGCTACATGGAAAGGAAAATTTCCGACTACGTGGTCTGTTATACCGATGGTTCCTTGTACGAAGGTCGCGCGGGTGCTGGTGTTTACTGCCGTGAGCTGGAATTGGAGGAATCCTATTCGTTGGGTAGTTACTGCACCGTTTTTCAAGCTGAAATCTTTGCAATTATGTGCGGAGCTCAGTTTGCACTTCAGAAAGAACTGATAGGCAAGATTATCTACTTCTGTTCTGACAGTCAAGCCGCTATAAAAGCCCTTTGTGCGGCTAATTCTAAATCTAAAACAGTCATCGCCTGCCACACCCAATTAGAAGAACTAAGCATTCTAAATGCCGTTCATCTGGTTTGGGTTCCTGGCCATTCTGGTATAACCGGAAATGAATGGGCTGATGAACTAGCAAGATCTGGAGCAGAAAAGTCGGTTTTCGGACCGGAACCTGCTTTACCAATTGCGGCATGTTGGATAAAACAAAAGATTCGATCTTGGTTTTCATCTGAACATGTACGTTATTGGGAAAATCTTGAAACTTGTCGTCAAACGAAAAGTTTCATTGTTAAGCCTTGTGAGAAGGTTGCGAAATTTCTTTTGCAACACTCAAAGGTAAATTGCAGTATTCTTGTCAGATCACTGACTGGTCACTGCAGACTAAATTATCATATGGCTACGATTCAGCGAGCTGAATCGTTTCATTGTAATTTATGTGAATCCGACTACGGTACACCATATCACGTAATTTGCAACTGTCCTGCAGTAGCACAATTGCGTCATAGGATCTTTGGATCCTACGTCTTAAATGAATCGGATTTTAGGAAACTAAAATTACGAGACATTTTGATGTTCCTTACCGAAAGCGGTATTGAGCTATAAGCTCTTATTTATCATGAGTATACCCCCCAGGGGGTGTACTTTTGATAAGTTAACTACCAAGGATTGCAGTATCCCCTCGGGGATACAAAAATCTCTCGGTATATATATGTTTGTGTTTGTCCAAATTCCTCATCCACCCCTTCCTATTCCTCCTGTTTTCCTTCCCGTCCTCATCAGGTAAATGATGACACGGGCAAGATGGGCAAGGCACAAATCTTCCACATGATTGTGAGGAACGTGCTGCTCGAGCCAAAGATGCTGATACCTGATACCTGATGGTCGATGAAGGTCATTCCAGCTCATCTCCTAGGTCCTTTACAACTTTGGCCCGTTCAAGACAAGTTTTGTCGATTTATAATTGTACGTAATTAGTGTTTTGCTTCGTGTGAAGGTAATGACTGCGCATTAAAAAGTACTGATGGTCAGGTTGTTTGAACAACATAATTTTGTAAACTCCTGGATAAAACTTTGTAACAGCTTACAGTTCTCAACAGACTGATGAGATCACAAAGCAGACGTCATTGAAAAAAATAATGAACAGTAATGGGCCTAGGTTGCTTCCTTGCGGAGCTCCTGATTGATAGCTCCGTGTTTCGATGAGTTATTCACTGACGAATCACTGACTATTTTCATGGTTAAAGAACGGTGCAAAGATTCTCAAACATGATGATTAAGTGCACACGCCCAATTTAATTTGACTAGCTTTTGACTGTTTCAACTTGAAATTGGCGGGATAACTATAATTTTTCGACCATAACAGCAAACAATTATAGAATAATGATTTTTCAGCATAATTGCGAACATCGTTGGCACAACATCATGACACGCTAGCGAGGTGGTTTTACATTGAAAAAGGTAATTTACTCACAGCCAGCGCAACGTTGAAATTGAAATCGCGCAGTTTACAAAGGAAGCACACTATTTCCAAGCAAGCAAGCGGCCAGCAATCGCTGCCATGTTGCTTAGACCAGTTGGTTACTATGTCACTACGAGGATTTTTATAGTGAACTATCATCTGCGCATGCACTAAAAAGTCTCCATATTTCCCAGTAGTTCGAAGTGGAAACGGAACGTAAAGTGATGGAGTCACATAATTTTGTTTGATGGTATGTCAGCTTCTCACAGCGACAGCTGTATGTTTTAGAATCAAACCACTGATACGTGAATTAGCTTGGTAACAATCAAAGCTTGGCTTTTGACCTTTAGGCTTGGGTTACTTAGACAGACTTAAGTCGAAACTGGACTGGTTAATTGCAGGTGGTTTTTATTGCATTTTATGCTGGCATCAAAGGGTGCCGTCTCAATGATTAAAAACTTCACTCGTTCTCTAATTGTTTGATAAATGTCAAACAATAGTTAAGTTAACCATCCCTAGGATGCAATTACTGCTTAAAAATTTGTAAAGTACAAATGTTACGTTACGCTTTCGGTAGGAAACTTAGAGGCTGGCACTTCTGGTACCTACTAGGCTGCGCGCGACGCCGTTTTACTAAGATTCCGCATAGACCGCCCGACAACCTAATGTTACAGAAATTGCATAGTCACGACACCGTGTCGCCGGCGATGCCACAAATCTGGTTTACCGACAGCCAGGCGGTCGGCGGCGTGTGTCTGTGTTTGTATGTGCGAATGACCCCTTTTCTGTTCGGCACCGAGGCAATTGCAATGAAGGAAAAAAATATGCGTTTGTCATACAACTCTCAGTGCCCTTCTACGGCGAGAATGATGGCACGGTACAGGGGCAAGGAGAAGCAGTAAAACAGAACAAGCCTAATAGCACAAAAGCGTTAAAAAGTAAAATGTAAAATGCTTTTCGCACAGCGCGCAACTTCACAGCTTCACCGCGGCCAGCCATGCTTCCGCCTCCGGTGGTTGGTGTCTCCTTCCGAAATACTAGAGAGCTAGGCTGACCAAAGTGAGACCGTGCCCACTTGCCGTTCGTTGTTTTGCCGTATCTCGCGCTGCATGCATTATTGCGAGATGTTTGTAATTTCCACCGTGCAACGTTCTTCCGTTGCAGCAGCAGCAGCAAAAAATCCCTCTTTACAATATACTGGGCGTCCGGTCTGCTCGTCCGAGTTGTCGCCTTGGAACATGGCCGGGTAGCCTTGAATCACTGTCCGACGATCTCTGCTCTCGTTGTTCCCGGTACATGATGCTTCTGCTTGCTGTTTGCTGTTGCTGCTGGCTGCCGTGCTGCGCAGTTCTTCGCAGGCCAAAACTTCTCTGTGTCGCACGTCGTTCTTTCCTGCGGCGCGCACACTCACTTGCTCGCAAACCGAGTCGACCGAGGACGGCGGCAACGCGGTTGAATTTGCCGCATACCAGAAAGCTGTATATTTATGACCAACGGCAGCATGCAGCGAGCTGTGCCGAGCTGAGCTGAGCTGTGAGCTGAGAGCACTGCCAGGAAAGAATGGTGTCGTAGTGGAATTTACCTTTTTCGTCGCATCTTCACAATCGTTCTGAAAGTGCGGGGGATAGAAGAAGGGGGGCAAGAGGGGGGGGGGGGTCTCTCTAAGCGGCACTGCTGGCTGGTACGGTAACTGCCAGAAGGGGACAAAATTCAAAGACCAACGAGGATGAGGACGACAACGACGACGACGCAAAGACGAATAAGTGGAAAGATTTCGGATTCATTCAACAGGCACGATTTTTAATTCAACTCGTGCGATATTCAACACCATTTGCACCGAGATTGTGTACGGTTGGTGCCTGTGAATTCTCTAGAACGCCGGCCGCTCGACTGGCCGCTTCAGGCAGGCGTTCCTCTTTTAACCCGCGTGAATACGCTCTTGTTAAAGTGGTTCCTATTTTTCGTAACGATGTGCTATATTTCTCAAGCGTGGTGTGTATGTGCGACGGCCGACTCCGGTCTGTTCATTCTCAGAATCGTTGGAAGATTGTTTCAGCATATCCTGTGTTTCTTCCTTCAGTGCGGCATAGAACGCAACGAGGGTATACGAAGTTCGTCGCTTAATCAGAGGATCTCTCATTTATCCGCTAGGTTGAGAACTTTTTCTATTGTTAATACGAATACAGGACATAAAATTGGGTTTCATTGCAAGTTCAGAGTTTTTACTTCAAATTTCGATGAGTTCACTATCAGCTTACACCTTTGTTAGAAGTGGGCATTTTGATTATCACATTTATTATTAATTTATCTACTGAATTTGACTAAGAAAACAAAACAACTCAAACAAACAGCTTTCAACTGTTGAAAGCTTTTACGAGCGCAAAAGATTGTGACACTTCGAACAGTTGCCTACTTCGATTGCTTTACTCATTAAATTGGTGAATAAAACAATAAAACAAAATGATTTGAAATTCAGTAATCAATAATGGGCCTCGAACGGCACAGTGGGAGAATTGCGCCCTCAAAGCTTAGCTCGCTAAACTTTCAACGCAGCCGCTGCCAATAATGGAGCCGCCCGATACCTGGCGGCGGAGGCTTGTTGTGTCAAAATAAATTATGCCCAATTCATCATACTGCGAGCAACTGCTTTCACACTGACTGGAATCGGCTTTTCAGGGACACCGTTGTTGCTGCGGCGGCCGCTCCAAGCACAGACAACCGAATGCGACTGTCTATCATTGTATGTAGTGGGAAGATCATAAATCACATTTTTGGCGACCGAACGCCGAAGCCTCCCAGCGAGAAACCCCACTGCTGGCCGGTTCGGTTGGCAGCGCATGCGCACGGTGGGACAGAATTGAACCAACCAAAATTGGAACCGAGCTTATAGGATTATTAGTGGGCAAACACTGGTACGTGAAAGGTTCGATACGATAGTGACATTCACTTTTGCATAAGTCACATGCATTACACCTAGCTATTTTGCTTGCTAGTTTGATGTTATAAAAAATGTCATTACGTACCTTGAACCTCATAACTCAGCTATAAACTATGTTGATTAGATAGAAAAAAGCTAAAGCACCCATTCGGATTGGCAGGAAATAGAAACTTTCCTATAAAAACCACCTCATTTTGGAGTGTTTGGTAACGCCACATTAGATAATAAGGCGCAGCTTTACATCGAGCCACTAGTGGCATTTCTGTTGGCTTCAAGAAATTTTCACTGAAAGAAAGACCCCCCGGGCTATTGGTCAATTGCATCATTACATAGATTGATTTTAAGTTTGATTCAAATCTTTCCGTACACCCTGCCATCGGCCAACAGCAAAGCAATTACCGACCGTAGCTATGGTATGCTTTTTATCGATCACAATAAAGCCGTAAAATAGGATTAACAAGAATTATTTCGCTGCTGTTGCAAGGAACTCGGTTCCACAACGAAATGTAAATCTGTTAAAAAGTATACAAATCTATGCAGCTGCTAGAAAATCTTTTATCATTATGTATAGATAGCTTCCATAGCAAACTCTTCTATCGTCATGTGAGAATTCGTATAGCAAGCGTAAAACTCAATGAAATAATCAGAAAGTAACACGAGTAAGACGTCTGTTTTTACCTAAAAATGTCTGTGCCTTTTACCGTTTAAAATCTTTTGAGTTTTTGGAAATATTGATACTGCTCAAAATCTCAGTAAAAGTTTATAAATTGTTGCAATAAAAATTATGTGTGTTAGTGCAGTTATTGAAAGGGCAAAGAGGAATATTGTGCTATAAACTATTAAACTCTTTCAACTGACTGGAATTTTGGCAGATAAGTTAATAAATATTAGAGGATGCTAACCCAAGTATCACAATTGGTTTTAAATAAGAATTAACAACAGATTTAAAGCAAATCTAGTTGCTGAGCTTTCGTTTACCATACTTATTTACAACCTACGACTGATTACGACTAAAAAAGCGCAAGAAACAAGCTAAAAAATAACATGTTTGCGAAATATTTCAAAGTGACGCGTAGGGGAATGTCGTTCTGGTAGGGCCGTCTTTTGGCATTCGCCCATAACTTCCGTCTCAAAAGGAATTTCGGAAATCTAAATACATCGTTGAAAAGGTCTAAGAGTAAGCTATTTTTCTGGAAAATCTTGTCGGGCCATGTTGTACAGGTTGGGCCACCGCTCTAAATCCAAGAAATAATTATTGAAATTCTATATAGAGACATGATAAGAATGAATTCCGTGTACAACACACTATGGGCAAAAACGAGCGAAAAAACAGACACAATTAAGATACGGCCTGAAGGCTGATAAAATATAGGCGATCTTACGTAAAATTTTCCGTAGAATCTTCTTTTCCACGAAACTTATAATTTAAATACAACTGTTTTCTGAATATTTTTCTAAAACACCTGTTGCATGTGTTACTTGGGAAAATTTGCATGCTAACGTTTCGGTCCCGACTTAAAGCTTCTTTTAGGTTTGAAGTGTTGATCATCTTAGCCTAAAAGCTAGTGTTTCAAAATTAGTTAAAAAGAATGGCAAATCTACGAGTTATAATATGAGACTGATTTTGGATGTAGCGTATTCGACGGCGGCACCTTCTTATTTACTTACTTAGAGTAAGGAGGGGTAAAAGTGCGATTCAATGATTTATCGGTGCAGATTCCGAGTAAATTGACTACATTGGCATGGATGGGTGACTACTTTGACAGCTTGAATCTAACGTAAACTTTGGTTGCTTACGAAGCATAGTTGCTGAATTATGTGCAAAGCTTATTTTAGGACGTTTTTAATGCAATTTATCGTTACACGGCAAATACTATATCAACAGGAGGATATTTCTTGTTTGAAAATTTGTGGCAGCGTTTCTCACTCTCATCACTCACATACCTGTTTTGAAAATACGGTTAAAGGAATTTACAAAATATATTTCGCTGTTCCATAATCCTGTCCCGTCAAGCGCCTAGCGGGGTAAAAGAGCGATTCATGGACGGGGCAAAAGTGCGACTCATGGACGAGGCAAAACTGTAAGGCTAATTATATACAGCTTTAGGCACTATATTACAGATAAAAGAAATGGAAGATCTGCACAAAACTGTGTGCTCTACAGATGTTGGCTGAAGGAAAACAATGTCTTTCCGCTGATGAAACAAAAAACAAACGTTCGGAAAAGTTTCGATCTGACGGAGGCTGCAATACACCAGCGCGAAATAGGGAAGGTACAAATTGAGAAACATACCGCAGATTAAAGATAATATGGTTTTGTTAGCTACTGGCAGTCTTGGCATTCCCCTCAGTGTATGCAAGAGGCGCGCGCAAAAATCACCACACACTTCCATTCCTAGCGACAGCAGAGCGTGCGATGGCGTATACACCACTGTCTAACGTCCCGCATGTGCACTGAAGTTTGGATTGCCTACTTTCAACACACACCCTTGCTTTGAATCACCAGTGTGCGGAATAACGAGGGAGAATAACTCTGCTGTGATCGCACCGCAGTGAGCACTTCTGCGAAATAAGCAAGCAAGCAAAAACTGCAATTTGATAGTCCTCTAAGCGTTGTTGAATGATATACCTTATTGATGCATTTAATAAATCAGTCGTGTTTTGTAGCAACATTTGACAATTTTAAATACGCAGAAAGCCAAATTTGAAACAAACTATGGATTTATAAAATGAATAGCCTACACATCAAATTTAACAATGCATGCATAAAGGTTATACAGTGGACTCTCTGAAAAGTCAATCGATTGGGGAATGGGTCGATTAACTTTTCCGAAATATTAACTTTTCTGAGTAGTCCTAAGAGTCTTTGAAAATGATAAATACAAAAGCGAAAAATATATTCTCGGATACACATTTTTAAGTATTTGAAAGTTGTAATGTAAAGAGAGCAAGATATTATGAAATAATACTTAGTTCCTTTCAGTAAATTTAAGATAGTCGGTTATACTAGTTTACTTTTGATTTTTTGTAGTCTACGACAACGTTTTGACAATGTTCGCGCTTATTTTTTGTTCCCTGCTGTTTATTTATTTTGCATTTAAAATACAATTTGAGTTTGCGCTTTTCCAATATGTTATCAAAAATCCCGAAGCAACTATATGCCCGTAACATTCCTGTATGAATAAACGCTTTAGACAACCAATAAATTCAAACTCTCAGAAAAGTTAAGCCAAAAATTAACTTTTTAGAGTGTTGCATGCGAGTTAATATTCGCTTAACTTTTCTGAACAATTAACTTTTTAGAGAGTTAACTTTTCCGAGAGTCCACTGTACAAGCAAATCATTCCAATGTTTCAGCTGAGAAAAATATATAAACGAATGTCTCATTTATAGTTCTAAAAATTAGAAATACAGTGGTAACCCGATTTTGTCACTCCCCGATTTTGTCACTCCCCGATTTTGTCACCCCCGATTTTGTCACGTTTTTTACCCGATTTTGTCACGGTTTTGATTTATCAAAAGCTTAGTTTGAAAATCAATTTCAAACATGTCAAGTGTGTTAAAACACTGTGAAAAGAACTGTGTTGATTTTTGTGGAGTTTCCACAAAAGTTGTTTCTTTTCTCCACAACTATAATAGCTAGAAGGTCACTTTCTTTGGCAAAGTTTTTTATAATAATCTTCTAAAAAATTTTGTAGAACATTGTTTTACTCTATCTCTTACTGCTTGAAAAATAAATTTTCTATCTTACTTTTAGGGGGGTTAATCAAAGAATCGTTCATACCATAAGAAAGAGCTTTTTACGCTGTGAAATTTCTCTGAACATAGTCAACCAGTATAATCAACCATTTCGGCGCAATTAAAAAACGCGTGTTTTCATACTTGTGGGACCTCACAGCACAGGTGACAAATGTCCACGAAGAGGTAGAAGGAAGTGTGAAAGGTCCTAAAAGTGATCAGAATGAAATATATGTAGTTCGTTCTAAGTTAACTGCAAAAACATTAAAATTGAAAAAATACCCGATTTTGTCACTGTCCCGTTTTTGTCACCTCTAAATTCATCATGGGGGTGACAAAATCGGGTCATTACTGTAATTGTTGCATCATTTATTTCATTACTTTAATTTGATTATTACAGAACGGATTCGATTATTCGGATGAAATTTTTTTTTATAATGTTAGTCACGTTCTGAACGTAAACACATTTCAAAAAACCCATTTAAATTTTTTTTCACCCGAATTACCGAGTCCTAACTAACAGTTTATGCAATTTGTAATTTATTTCATTATACACTGTTATAACTGTTAAAAATATCAGTTATGTAAGTATCGGTGCAAGTTATTCCTTAAATGTGAAAAATACTTTTATGACATTTTGGAAAGAAAGTACTGCCAACTGCAACTGAAAGTACTGTAAAATTAAATCAAATGCATATTAGTGCATGGGATCTTATAACAATTCTGTGAATAAAAATGACTCAAGTTTTTATTATTAATAGTTATCTAAAAGTATAGTTTTTTAAATTAAAAAAAATTGATTATTTTAGGAGTGCCAAATCTTTTTTTACAGATGGCTTAGCTTTCTGGTTATTATAGGTTATTACATGCCTGTCGGACGACAAGTTTCGTTCAGAAGTTAGTACAGAAATTTTTATTCAAACTTGAATCATTTTAGCACCCTATAAACAATAATTCAATTGATCGAGATACCATACCAATTCCATTGGGCTTAGTGTTGAGACTACGAGATCTCACTGCTCCAAAAATTACTTTCTAACAGTCTCCTGTAGCTATGGTTCGAAAAAACGACGACTGGCTTGTTGTCATTCTTGTACGACTTGTACCTATATATCATCATATCAAGTATGCGTAGAAGATTGAACGATTTGTGAGTTGTTCTTATTTAATTATAAGATTTAAATTGAAACTATTTCATCCTTTCGAACATGTATGCGGAAACTGATAAATATTTCAGCATCTTTTTGGAAGTGCAAACCTATTGAAAAATTTAATAAAAGTGGGTCAAAACTAGTTAATACATAAATGATTTTTTACGATTGCAACCATTTTATACTAAAAAAATCCGACGAAAGCTTTCAAGCCGACGCAAGCAAGTTTTTGACACCCTGCGGTAAGACGTAGTCCTACGTCCATAAGAATATTACCTTTCAAAACATTCCACAACTACAATTGTTTTTTCATGCACTTACTGATGTCATCATTTTGGGTCATTTTGAACATGCATGCGGAAATTGATTGATATTTAAGCATATCTTTGGAAGCGTCTTGTTGCCAAAAACGAATACTTTTGTTGCCAAAATCGGTCCGAGCCAAAATCGAAATTCCACTGTATTTTATAGGCGCGCGAGAAAACTTTAAACTTACAAAAATCAGCATAACGTCATACTTCTATCGGCGATACAATTTGATTTACACCCTGAATTAGAAAAAAATCTAGCAAAATAGCAAAGTTTTTTATCGTCCTTAATTAATTGTTTATAAAGAAATGGTTATCGCGGTCGTGGCACCTGGGTACATAAATTATGCCAACAGTCTATTAAAATACCTTTCTAAGTTTTGACTGAGATATGGCAATTTGAATTTTGCGGTCAAATTGACTGCACACCATACAGACAACCTGAATTTTTTCTGCAGAGACAGAATGTGAATGCTCTGCTGCATCGAAAACGAAGCGCCAGTGAAAGCTCTGCAGAGTAGTGCACACCAGTGCGATTTGTGGTGAGAGAAACATACGGGCTCTTGAGTGGCGTATTTGTTGGGTGTGTGATTCTAAATTGCACCGCTGTTGTTTCACGCATACACAGCTGTACACTTTGTTTGCTAATCCCTTTAAGCACGCGTTCGTTTTTTGCGCGCCGGTGCGACTGTATCGATCTCCGCAGTGTAAGAAATACACTTACAGATTGGTGTTGCACCTCAGTGATATGCCAAGACTGGCTACTGGTGTGTTGATTTCATGGATTCGAGCTTCGCACTTTTGCCCCGCTAGTGGGGTAAAAGTGCGAATCGGCACCTGATCAGAAGAATGAAAAATTTATTTCGCATAACACTATTATTCCAGATGATTTATAGTTGAATGTGAAGACATTGAAGTACTGCATCACTATAAAATATATTTTGTTGTTGTCCTTCTGTATATCTCACGAAAATTGATGACAACTTCAAACATCGCACTTATGCCCCGCCCTACTCTATATGTTCATGTCCGCAGGTTCGGCAAAGGTATGATTTCACCTGCCGCCAAGAGAGCTCTAGAGTCGCCATGAGTCTCTAGGTCTGCCTCCTACAGGTTGTTTCTGCGGATTCCAGCAATCTCAGTGGTTCGGTAGAATTGTTTAAAGTATTCAACCCAACAATTGGGCCAGTTTTTACTCTATCCTTTAGCAGCATCCAGTCATAGTTGGGTGGGTCCAGAGGATTTGTTGAAGAGAACCGTTTTTGCCGTACGATCGTCCGGCATCCTTACGACGTGCCCGGCCCATCGCAGCCTACCGGCTTTCGTCAAATGTACGATGGGAATCTCTCCAAGCAGTGCCTGTAATTCAAACATCTTCGCCGGTCACTCTTCACTTTCAATTTGTACTCGTCCGCATATCGTCCGCAGCACCTTCCGCTCGAACACGACTAGGACGTGTTTGTCCTAAGAGCGACGTCCCAGCTTCAAGTCCAATAAGAAATACCGGCCTAACCAGCAAAGTATGCTTCTTGACCGTACTATTTTGCGAGGGGCAAAGTAGGCCCGATTTCCTGCTTAAATGCGCCGCTGGATCTGGTCACCAGCGATTCCAAATACACGAACTTATCTACCACTTCTAGTTCGTCGCCGTCAACGGTTACCGTCCGTGAAAGACGCGCGCTTGTCTATTTTGAGCTTCTTCCTTCCATGTATTTGGTCTTCGACGCATTTATTATTAGCCCAATCCTCCTAGACTCCGCTTTCAGTCTGGCGTCCGCCTTCTATGGTATCCAAGTCATCGGCTAGGAGTGGAATGATTTTGTTGAAGGTCGTGCCTCTCGTTTCGATGCCCGCTTGTTAGATCACCCCCTCAAGAGCGATGTTGAATAGCATCCTTAACGCTTGCCGTACCACGAGGGGATTGTCCCCAAGATGCATACGAAACACATCACTCGATCGAATGTAGTACCGATCAGTTGCGTCGGTTTGTACGAAAAGCAGTGTTCCTGTATTATGTGGCAAAGCTGGTCTCGATCTATTGTATCGCATTGAATCGTAGTAGCGCAAGTTTCGATAAAGCCTTTTCTGGTAATTCTCTACGAAAATCTGTGCTAACGGTGACACCCGGCCTAACAGGATCTGGAAGAGTACCTTGTAGGCGGCGTTTACCAGCGTTATGCTGCAATAGTTGCAGCAATCTAGTCGATCAACCCTTTTGTAGATAGGCCAAACGACTCCTTCCATCCATTCCTTCAGTTGCATCTCTTATTTCCAATTCCTAGATATAACCCAGGTCCATCATTCTTCAACAGTTGCGTTATGCAATAGTTCTGAGGCTAGGGATGGTAGTTATTTGATAGAAGCACCATTTCCACGTTAGAATTTTCCGGTCGACGACTTTCTCTTTCCGAGCGACGACGCGCTCTATTCGGTTTTCAGTTCGGCCATGATGAGAAACCCCGGGGTCAAGGGGGATAGAGCGAGCCTCTTTTCACCATGCTACGCATGTTACAAAACGCTGCAAATAATTCGTTTATGTTCATTTTTGCTAAACCATGGCATCTCATGACATTTTCAAGCCGTGTTCGAGCCAACTTCCGCGTCAGCCAATTTCAGTCACTGTGTCATCGAGCTCACGCGACCCCCTGGAAGATGTTGAAACAACAAATATTACCCTCAGGTATCAAATTGTTTCTGAAAACTCTGTTGATCGATACGATTGTTTGCAAAGCACTGATTGAAGCTTCCTGGTTGGTGACGAAACAAATTAGTCGGAGTGCAATACAAAACGCCTCCATCGTATGCAAAAACCATGGAGGCACGTGATTACCCGTGAATAACCGTAATCTAAGAATAAACGGTTAGGTTAACATAATTTTTCCCTCGATTGTTCACCTATGATACGGTCGAACAAAATGTAAATACATCACTCACATAAAGAGATGATGCACTGAAACGCGTGATACGCTAGGATAAATCAAATCTAATTATGATAATCACCGGCTGTGATTGCACTTCGTGCAATCTCGCTCTATTTATATTCAAACCTTTTATTTAAGAAAAATCGCACTTCCCTCCGCTCGTGATGGCTTATAAAAAGCGCACAAAAACTCGAACTTATCATTTCGAATAGAGGCTCACTCGGCTGTCAACTAACTGCGCGGGCAATAAAGGAAATCATTTGGAAAGTGCAGCCGCCAAGCTGATAGCCCTTGGATAGCCACGCACAATAATAAACCCCATCCGAAGCGAGTGAACCTTTCACTCGGTAATAGTTCGAGATAAATAAAGCTAAGTTCTGCTCAGAACATAGATTGATACCGCAATTATCATTATTATTATTACTATTATGTTTATTTATTATGGAGCGACTTTAACTACATTCATTCGATCATTCGCACTATACAAATCGCAAAGGTTTGAGCGTGTATTTTTGCCTATTTATAGTGCGCATCTTCGCAAGTTCTCGAGTAATATGATTTTGCTGCTTTTATGGTAATTGGATCTAGTAAAATTGACCGATAGTTTACAATTTACTCTGGTCGGATGTAATGCTTCCCAGCAAGCAACTGTTGCTTTTGTGCTGCTTTCGAATAGGACGGGAGCCCTAGCTATCAAATGATTCATTGAGTAAATTTGATATCAAATAATTGGGCACATTTTGCATGTTAAAGAACGGATATGCATATCGGGGAGTATCGCTGCTCGGCGGTGGCGGTTGGAAAAATTTCCTGTGCCTAGCGCAGCTACGCATATTACAGCTCCAGTGTATTATTCGTATTGAATTCTGTCGTAATAACCAGTTAAGTTCCCCGCTTCATGCGAGGCTCAAATTTAATTGGTTCAATTAAATGGAAAATATGCAGACATTGGCCGATTCTCTCCCCTTTCCGCAGCATATTTATTTTTATCTTTAATAAACAATTGACCTTGATTGACTCATAAAGCATTATTGCACTTCAATTGAAGCTGCGTAAATGCATGGCAACGACGCAGGATTGGCCCTTCTCCTGCCGATAGGGACCTAAATGAACAGAATAATTGCGCGGGAATGATGCAATGGTTCTATTGAGAATGCAAACCAACCGGATGAACGCATTTCTCGTGGTGATTACCACAATTGGATTTTTTTAAATTTTTTTTTCGTTTCTTCAAGATTTTAAACAATTTCGGGTATATTCATCTTATATTTTCAACAGTTCTGTAAAATTTCTGTTGATGCAATGAATTCTATGAGGATTGATGGATGCGCCTTGCATCGCATAATACATAATACATAATACCCATTTGCAATAATGATTTCAATGGTCGCGTAGCGACGAGCTGAACTTAGTTCACGATTAATTGGACGTTCCAATTCAGTCAATTTACACAAATTTATACAAATTTACACAATTTGAAATTTACACAAAATCAACCATGTTTTGAGACCTCAAAATAAATAAGTTCATTTTGTTGAACTTTTTACCCATTGTCCATTGCCCAACTAACAAGCAATAATCTCAGCAAGCGGGCGGCCGCACGCACAATGCTACATGCAGGCAACGCCGCGCGCGGTTTAGGCAAACCATCTGTCATTCCGTTCCATTCATGTCACCTCCGGCGATAGTGATAAATGATTAATCAATAATATTGGCTAACTTTGGTTCTTTTTTCTCTTTTGAATTTTGCAGATTTTCGGGAAGATTAGCCTCCACTGGCCAGTCCAGACACGTCGCACGCAGCCGGCCCCAATCAGCGAGAACAGTTCGAACCGGTCGACTCGTCTTCCCAGTAGGGGCCAATCGCATTAGGTCATTCCGGTCGGTGATGTGTTGTTGAACAAAAACGTCCCGAAGAAGCTGTGCGGAACCATCGGAAAAGAAGGGGAAAAAACCGCTGTGAAATATTCCGTGAATTCAACGCGGGCATCCGGTGAAGTGAGCTAAAAGTTGTTTGTACACATATCGTAATCGTACATGTGAATCGGTTTTGATGAAATCAGTTCAGTTCAAGTGTTGAATAGGATCAAATTTACCCCCGCGAACGGAATGTGTGTGAGCACCGACGGCGACGCACCGAGCGGCCAGCCGCAGCCGTGAGGTGCCCGCGAAAGAAGAAGAGTGTAAGCGGAGTGAAAAAATTTGACTAATTTTTTTTCGATAAATCCGAGAGAGAGAGAAAAAGCACACGAACCAACACTGGAACGCGAATGCGAAGCCTCAGAGCTGAAGCGTAATGAATAGAGTGGAATGGCCAAAAGATGTGGGCTTCGGGTGTTGCAGGGGCACTGGGTGGGAGGGAGGTTGGTCATAATGACGGCAGGGAACTTGGCTAGAAGAAATTGTGTGGAAAGAGGAACGAAAGCAAAACAGACAGAGCTTAAACGGAGCCTCGAACGGACTGACGGACGGACGGGTGGACGGACAGAGCAGCGCAGAATGTGCTGCGCTGCGCTGAAGACGTGAGCGTGTGGGTCGTGAAGCTTGATGAGACTATATTTGTGCCTCCCGAGAGCAGGCACTGCTGCGGCCATATTACATACCGTTTAGGGAGGGTTGCCAGACCGATTCGTCCTGCTCGGTTCGGTTCGATTTTCAACCACAAAGTTTTCATGTTGGTTGAAACAAATTGGCACTGATCGAATGGCAGGTTTTAAAAAGACTCACAATCAAAACAATATAATTTTTACCTAGGTATCGCAACCCATGATGGTAATTTCTTAATCTTTTTTTCGCAATTCTTCTACTACACAAGAATTGGAACCAACCTCAAATTGGTTCGAATGGGACAACGATCATCGAACCGATCGCACTTTTATCAGCCAGCTTCCGTGTGCCGTTCGAGACGGAAAGCTCTGCAGATATGATGTGGGGATGTGAGTGAAAATTTCGCCCAATTAGTGTGTTGGTAGCCTATTTTTTCGACATGGTCATCATCACCACTGCTGTTGCGGCTGTTGCTGCTGCTGCTGCTGCTGCTGATGCGGTGGTTGTTGGTGTTGTTGTTATTGCTGCAGTCGAGCCTGTTTGTATGTCGGCATAATTAAACAGCCACAATTCGGTCGTACATATGCACGAAAGACTGTGCGCAGGAAAACGAGATGCTTTGAAGGGGCAGTGGAGGGAGGTGGGGAGGGGCGGAGGGGGTCCAGAAAGTAGGGAACATTTCATCGGAGAGTGTGCATAGGAACCTCCGAGAGTCAAGGCATTTCGATAGCCGACGACGACGACGGACCGCTGAAACATGGCGAAAAAGAGAACGAGAAAGAGTGACAGAAAGATCGTATAATATGCATCATAAAACCGGGCCCGAGAGAGAGCCCAACTGTGTAGCGCGCAGTTGGGTGGTGTCACCGGATCTGAGAGGGGTGAGGCAGAGGAGTGGAGGGGGGGGGGATTTGGGAGGAGGTGAACACGGGAAAGTATTTTATATATTAAAAATATGATGATGAAGTAAATACCTGTATCGCTTAATATAGAATTGTCGGGGCGGGGACGGGTTTGGAAGCGGGAAACCCAAGTGCGAAGGCAGGAGATTTCAACGGGAGAAATGCCCCTTGGCGTGCCGTCTATTGTTGCAACCCGGAAAGATTTCGAGCCTGGTGAGACCGCACGGGGCAGAAGAAGAGTTGGAGAATCTAGGAGATCGACGAGCAACAGAGAACACACCGTCTGTGTTGGTTTTATGGTTGGCCTATATGAGCCGATCAAATTGTTGTTGCCGTTGTTGTTGTTGGTTTGATGCGAACAACCTTAAAATAAAGGCAAGTTCGAATCTCGTATCAGATTTTCGAAAATATATAAAAATACACGAATCCTTTCATAGGTGCGTCCTGAAAAAAAAGATTTTTGTGCTTTCTTCGCTAATAGAGACAATGAAATATTGTTATTAAAATTTTATCTTAAAATCTGAATGTTTTGAGTTCAAAAATGCGCTCCTAAGAAACTTAATCATTTTCCCCCAAATTGTAATTGTATACAATAAAAGAATATTACGTTGAAGTAGATTGATTTATTGTTCCATTTGCATTTTGTGTACTGACCAAACATTACAATCTGAAATTGTATTGTTCTTTGTGAATGTTTCTAAGTTGACTTGTGATGTCAACCCAACCAATTGAATAGCCACTTTAGTCTGGCAGGTGATCTTGGTTTACAATAAATATTAATTTACTTGCATTATGATAACGAAGCTCGACCAACTGTTCCCTGTTGAACGGATTGGATTGAAAATATCTTTTTACTCATATCCTTCGGGTTGATAAGTAATGATTCTTTCATTTTCTGCGAATTGTAGCTAAGTTCGAATTCAATTGTTTGAATTGACAATTCGAGCGATATGCATTAAAATTCGATTTTTTTTAAAAGCGATTTTACGGTCATACGATTTTACGATTTTACAATTTTAAGATTTTGTTATTTTACGATTTTTCGTTTTTACGATTTTTCAACTTTACGATTACAATAATGTTCCGATTTTGTCAGCTCCCGATTTTGTCTACCCTCGATTTTGTCTACCCCCGATTTTATTGGCTTTTTTATCCCGATTTTGTCAGCCTATAAATTTTGTTTAACTTTTGTGCTTTTAAACATAGTTTATAAAACTTTTCAGCCTGCTTGAAACTACACATTTTGATTCTCTGGGGAGAATTTTTGAATAAAATGATGCCTTCTTGCGAGTAATTCGGGGTCAAAATTAGAGTATTTTTATAGTAAAAGTTCTCTAGTTTCTAAAAAAGCAAAGAAAAAGGTATACTATATTCAGCAATGTTGTGTATTTTTACTATTTGTACAACTTTGTAAAACATGAAAAAGTCATACAACAACTACAAAAACAGCTAAAATAGAAAAACTGATTTTACGATTTTTCATTTCTGAGAAATAGGATTTTTCTATCTTTGCTGAAGAGATAGAAGGTAACTGTCTTCAACAATATTTCTTGTAATAATATTCTGTAAAACTTTGCAGAACACATCAATGTGTTATATTGAAACTGAAGAAAAATAACTTTTTTATTTCACTTTTAGGGGGATTAATCAAAATTTGAATTCCACTGGACGATAGAACTTTTAATTTTAAGAAAGTCTTCTAAAGGTTCCAACAACCTAAAACAACGTTTTCCCGCTTAAAGCTAATGCGCACAAAAAAAAAGGTTCTGCACCAGTGTGCTGTGCTCGGTTAATTGAGCTTTCGGTTGACCAATTGAGGGTTAAAATTTAATTTTCTGTAGAAGTCTTCGATATTGCAAGGTCTTAACTCTTTGAAAACTTTGAAAAAAGTTACCGATTTTGTCAGTTTCCCCATTTTGTGAGCCCAAAATTCAACATGGCGCTGACAAAATCGGAGCATTACTGTATACGATTAAAGGGTGTCCCACATCAAATTGGACCACGCAAGAAACGCTGTAAAAAATTACCTAATTGGCCGATACTTTTCAAACTTTCAGACAACAAAATATAACTCATTAGTAAGCTTTTGGCTTATTTGTTACATCCAACTTTAAAACCATAACCGTATGCTCGCACCTTACGCTTAACTCCACTCAAAAAGTTTTGTACAACCTAGCTGCAGCTACATCTGTACGGATATCCACTTTTTCTTCATGTCTTCCTCAGACTTGACCTCCTTGGGATGCTTCCGTAGTGCCTGCTTCATAATAGGCCTAGGGCTTTAGTTCCGGTGTGTTGATAGCGTTCATGTCCTTGAGTACGAAAGTGACTCTGCTACCATACATCCTTTGAATATTGGCACGAAAGTAGATCCGGCCCGAAGATCGTAGGGCCTTCGTGTTGCTTCGACAGAGGAAGCCGATGCTTCTGTAGATACTCTTTGAGGTAGATCTACCCGTTTACAGTTCCGGTAGTCACGAACATGATGTATTTCTTGGCCAAATCATGTATTTCTTTGCAAACTATGAAAGTTTCTGCATCCTTACTTCCTCCGAAACATCAAACTTGTGCTGGGCGGTGAAGTACAGTAGCCCCGGAAGCTACCGGAAGTCCGCATTGACGCATCATTTATGATGAGAGAGTTGAGGATTTTCCAGGTGCTTGCGCAAAACAAATTCGCGACGTTGCTTTTTGGGGCGACGCCATTTTTTCCAATATTCGAAAATCTGACCGCGATAAAAATAGAGTGTAAAGAATACACTCTAAAGTACTCAAATTTTCAAGAGAAAATATCCAATGGGTAATTTTCTACAGCGTTTCTTCCGTGGTGCAATTTGATGTGGGACACCCTTTAATCGTATACAGTAATGTTCCGATTTTGTCAGCCCCGTGTTGAATTTTGGGCTAACAAAATGGGGAAACTGACAAAATCGGGAAATGTTTTGTAATTTTACGTTTTTATAATTTTAGAAATTTACGATCATACAATTTTACGATTTCACAATCTTACGGGTTTGCGATCGTGAGATTGCACAGACAAACAGACGAGACACTCGCGTTAATTCCATCGTCCAATCAAAAACCACTTATTTTTAAAAAAAAAAAAATGTTTCGCAGCATGGCCACACCGCAGCGGGCGAGTGTCGCTTCGAGTTTTCAGTATAAAACCATACAAATGTAAAAACACTTCAGCGTAAAACCCTGCAAATGCATGCTACTCCGCAATTTGTGGGATTGCGATTTTTCGTTTTCATGATTTCAAAATGTTACGATTTTATGATCTTGACATTTTACGTTTTTGTGGGTTAGCGATTTTTCGTTTTTATGATTTTACAATTTTACGATTTACGATCTTGATATTTTACGATTATACATACGCTTTTACGATTTAACGATTTTAGGATCCTAGGAATTTATCATTTTACGATTTCATGACTTCACAAATTCGCGCTTCTTGTTAAAACACCGCATTCGGCAACGGTCCGTATTGCTCTGTAATTCGTGATAGGAAATTCTTACACTTTCGAAGGTGTATACTTCGTGTAATCAGAACACCATAGCACTAGCAAGACGGTCTGTACACGTCATCCATGTCCTTTAGTAAGAGGCTGAAGCTTTGTTCAGGATTTCAACACGAAATCATTGGTCTATCAACAGGATCACTGGATTTTTTCCGATTAGGAAATTCAAAATCTTGTGACAGCGTTCGACCCGCAACTACTGAACTTTCCTATAACTGTGACTTCACCCCGTCTTCCTTTCTTACGATTTTCCGTACCATAAGGTCGGATGAACTATTCCTTTGCCATTTCCTCAGTAAACGTACTGGATTCGACAGAATCTTACTTTTAACGGCAGTTACAAATTTAGCAGTCCTCGGACGTGCTATGCAGAAACTTCCTCTTTTTATGCTTCAGCGAACTCCTCTTATGATGGGTGAATCCAATTGACTGACAGTCCTATTGCTGTTTACTGCAACTGATAGCAGTCCACATTACACGGGCGCTATTTGATCTACAATTGAACACCGTCGAGTCGCTGCTGATTTACTACCAGAACATGTGCGGACTCCGAATCAACGATTTCCTGTACTGCTGTGGCAGATTAAGACTTTGATATAATCGTCTCAATGAAAAGATGGTTTGACGCGCTACAGTTGTCCGGAAGCGAATTTCAGAATTCAGAAAACTGCAGATACATTCCATTGGCCAGTGCTTGCGAAGATGTTTAACCTTTGTATTAGTTCTTTGAGTTCTTATATTGCATAATTTTGCTCTAAGATGTTGTACATAAAAGAGTCATAGCCGGAAACTGAAACAAATAGTTTTTATGGTCGTATTGTCTTTTGTTTAACTGAATAAAAACTTCTGGCTGTTTGCAACATTTATGTATTCTGATTAGAGTAAAATGTTGGTTAGAAAATTCTTGACCGTTTGCTCATTTTTTAAAATTTTGCGATTTGGCCCGGTCTGATTTAACACCGTTCATATGATCGCGACAAGCAATCGAGTTGAGCAGGCGAGTCAAGCAGTTGGGTCGAGCAGTCGAGTCGAACAGTCAAGTGGGTCAATCAAATCATGCAGTCAAGTCGGGCAGTTAAATCGAACAGTCCAGTCGAGCAGTTTAATCAAGCAGTTAAATCGAGTAGTCCAGCCGAGCAGTTAAATTAAGCATTCAGCCGAGCAGTTGAGTTGGGCAGTTGAACCGAGCAGTCGAGTCGAGCAGTGAAGTTGAGTAGTTCAGTCGAGTAGTAGCATCGAGCAGTTAAGTCGAGCTGTCAAGCAGTCAAGCAAATGTGTCAAGCAGTTGAATCGAGTGGTTAAGTCGAGAAGTCCACTCGAGCAGTTAAATCGAGCTGTTCAGTCAAGCAGTCAAGTCGATCTATCCAATCAAACAGTTGACTCGAGCAGTCGAATCGAACAGTTCAGTCGAGCAGTTCGGTTAAGTAGTCCTGTCGGCAGTCAAATCGAGCAGTCTAATCGACCAGTTCAATCGAGTAGTCTAGTCAGCCAGTTGAGCAATCGAGCAGTCCAGCAGTCGACCAGTGAGGTGACTGAGAATAAAACTCAATGCTATGAAAACATGATGTCCTGTCAGGGGCCAGTTTTTAATTACCGATGAGCCTTTTATGACGTCCTGTCAGAGACCTGGTTTTCGGTACAGACATAAGCCTCTTATATGAATAGATGAAAAGTCAATACTTGAAGGCATCCTGGAAAATGACGATTGCTTGAATCGATCATTTTTCTTGTCCACGTCAACGGCCGGGCCAACTGCGCAGCATGTACCGCAGAGAGAATTCCGAAGAATCAAGTGGAATTAGAAACGATACTTAATTCCATTCAACTCATTAAAATCAAGGGGAAGGAAGAAAGCGTGGACCTCCCGTACCAAACGCTTCCCTTGCAGATATTGATTAATTTACTGATTACATTATGCAGTATGCAGTCGTTGGGAGTATCTTTGCTAATAAAGGTTAAGTGATACCCTCCGGACTCTCAGGGAAGAACTTATGGCATTAACCAAAAGTCAGACCAAGGCAATAGGCCAAGGTTATAGCGCCGTATTTCGCTCTCTGAAAAGAGAAAGACATACGAACTACCAAATATCGTTTTTGTTTTTGTTTAGTTCCAATCCAGGTTCGGCTGTCAAAGCGTTTGTTTTTTCACTCAGATTAAATCTAGGTCCGCTCTGGGTTGCATTTTTTACACGACGGGTTCGCTCTGGGTATTTTCACAGTTTCAACCCCGCTATAAACAATACACTGAGAACCCGAAAACGTTTGTTTATTCTCCCGAAAATGTTTGTCTAACAGTACACTATGCGAATGTAAGGCAACTCACCCAGGAATCCAAAAAAGTTGGTCGAATTTTAGAAAAACGAAGATAGCTTGGCCATGAATTTGATTCTGAGAAACCATTAAGCTAGCACAATTAGATCAGGTCTTTGATCATTTTTCTGCAGCCATGGAACATGGAACCTTTGTTAGTCACTGCACAGTAGTCCAAAAGGGCGAAAAGTGGAACTTTTTTCCCAGGTTCTTTTGTTTCTATTTTATCATTTATGGTCTTCAGCACTTTTGTTCGTATGAATATCCCCCTTAATCGAAAACTGTCAAAAGTTAGCCATCGCTTACTATAATGAAAATAAAAAAATAACTTTTTTGTGTTAGGAAATATAGATATAGTTTCTTCGGCAAAGTTGTGAATATTGTAAAAACAAGCAACTTTGCTGAAGAAATAAAACTTCTATCTTTATCGAGTGCTGAACTATAGGGCATATTCATTAAAACTTCCTTAAAAATTGGTTTGTCATACTTAGCTTTTCTTAGTTGCATTTTACAAGAATACAATGTTCTAGGCAATTATCGAAGCTCTTAAAATACAAGTTTTTGCAGAAGACTGCAAATCTCTTGGACCATTACTTGCTGAGTTATCGCATAGCTTTACGAGCCCATGGGGTAAAATGTGCACTGGAGTTAACGGTGTCCCATGCTATGTCTTCTCGCTAGACCTCTTTTACTTTTATTTTAATGTTTCAATTCAATAATAAATATCAATGGAAGGAATCAATTAAGTTCCCCGTTTTCAGGATAAGGTAACAAGTGTAACGAAGAAAACAAGGCTAATACGAATGTGTGAGATAAAGTCTTTTGGCATAATGGCCATTTGATAAAATGACCTTTAGGAATAATTGATAATTTAGCCAGATTTTGTTGTTTTGTGCTGATAAAAAGCAGAAACTGACTGATTCGCGGAGGCGAATCCGTGCGAGAACTAAGGAAATCTAACTCGTAGACTGTAAACCTAGTGAAATGAGTAAACGAAGACAGGGGTGATTTTTGCGGGGTGAGGCTGTTCCCCACACTGGTTGGTTCTTCCGATGGCGAGTTACCGGTAAACACTCGCGACTTGCGACCGTTTCGCCCTGAATCATTTAGGAATTTTGTCATAAAACGATGTAATTTGGTCATGAAACGATGAATTCTTCAATTATGCTAAATAGTCGTTATGACGAACGGCCACGTTATGCCAAAAGGTCTCTGATGATTATGCCAAATGGCATTATGCTACACAGCATTATTATACATAATGCCAACTGGGCATAAATTCATTCTGCATAACGGCAAGTTGACAAAATACCTCAAACATCACTATGGTCGCTTCCCGAGATGATTTAGGGCGTGAAACGGCCACAGGTCACGAGTGTTTGCCAGACCCGCCGTTATACCAAATGAATTTATGTCAAAAGACCATTATGAATCATGTCAAATGGCGTTATACCAAATGATTTTACGCCATACAGGGTAGCCCCTCGTTACAAGGCTTGACAAACTAGGAATTGCCTTCCTTATCACTCTGCAAGTGTCTGCAGTACGTGACTTATATTGCAGCATTTCTGTCGTGCCGCAAGGAAGTACTCTCGGACCATTGCGCTCTTCACTTTTCTTTAAACGAACAGTCGGTTATCATAACTCGGTCATTTTATGTCCACGGTGCAGAAATGATGATGCTTGCTACGACATGACAATGACAGAACACCAGAACACTTTTTGCAGCACGTCTACCACATTTGTGATCGTACTGTCGATGTAGATTGCGCACCGATTTTTCATTTGCACTATAAAGATTTCATCTCCTGTGTAGCGTTATAGCTTGCCCCACAGGAAAACACTGGTAAACGTATTTGCCATTGCTTTAGCCAAACGAAATCGTAAAACTAGTGATGTTCTTCGCCTATAAGGGCGAGTCAATCAATAGTTAGACCCTACGATTCCGTTCGATTCTTGACAATGCGGTTGACATCGAGTTAAAATACATTTTTCGACGATGATAAATGTATCCATATTTATCCTTCTTGTTGCATTTGTGTTCGGAAAATATTTTTGTATGGCATTCGGAATCTTTGGGGAATTATCAAAAAAGTAGAGGGGTTTTGTGCCTGTATGAACACGACTGTAGACTTGGCGTTGGACCACACTTAATTAGTATTCGCTAAAATACATGCGACGGTTTTCACGTCAACTCGTCTGTGGGGTTGGCAGCACCCTCTCAGATTTCAATGAAACTTTTTGTGTGTAGAGTTCATGTAAATAAACAACTTTGCATACTTAGTTTTTCGAAAATTGGTCTGGACTAACTTTTGGAAAGGGCTTATTTTTTTCTCATTTTTATTATAAAGAATATAACTCGAAAATTATAAGACCTACAAAAATGATCTATGGGTGACTTTTAGAAAATCTGAAATTTCATAAAAAAATAAAAATTAATTTCCGCACTGAGAAAAAAGCATTTTAAAAACAATTAGAATTTCTTAAAAAGCACATCTCGGAAATTGATGAAATTTGTTTTGAAAGCAGATATGTATATGACCTACAAGTCTCTCATATATTGCAAAATGGGTATATTTAAGGGATGAAAGTTTTTCTAACAAAAACTTTTTCATGTCCTTCCTGGGAAAAAGGTATAAATAGGTATAAGTTTTATTTAGAAAAACTTTAATTGGAAAGTTTTCTTTTTAATTGAATTTCAGGCAGATATTTTGTATGATTTGCTTAGAAAATTCTGCTTGCTGCAAAATTGGAAAATTTCTATCAAAGTTTTTCTGGGACAATAGGTTATTTCAAATTAACCGTGTCCGAATACAACATTCCCTAAAATACTGTAACCATTCGGCCCACTCCATAATGCCATAGTCAACAACAAAACAGTTCAGAACTTTAGCTGCAATTTCAAAACTATACCTTTTCAACAGCAGCACGACGCGTGACTATCGTCGAACATGTCAAACATTTTGTCAAACATACAATTTCACCAACATTGTATCTCCTATGGTTACCATACCGGGAGAGGCCCCTTCATAGCCATCTATGATACCATGATCCGTGAGTGACCGTGCCGCACCATGCATTAACAAACCAACCATCCGACAACGCCGTCGGTCGGTTGGCAACCATCATCATACACCGACGACGTATGTGCTACGGACCGACCGCCGTTCGGTCGGGTTGTTCCAGAGAGCAGCAATATTTTTTTCCACTCCAAACAGGACTTCATACCGACTCTTTGCTTAGCCTCGAGCGGTACTGGTTGTGCTATTGATAAATTACATGCTGCGTTTGCTGGCCTTCTGCACAGTGAGTCTTCCCATCGCTTATTTTATTCCTCAACGTTAAAACGCTCAGAAGGGCACCTTAGCCTTCATGGCCGCTTAGTTCTTCCTGACCAGGGGAAGCGAGCCTAGGGGGCGCGCGCGGGGAAAGGGAGGACGATTAGTTCGAAAATGCATTCATTCTCGATCACGCCAGCCAGCCAGCCAGCCCGCCGAGATTGCTGAATTGAAGGACCGCGCAGCAACAATCTTTTAGTGGGTACTTAGTTGGGCAAAGTTTAGAAATTTTTGTAAAATGCTGTGAGACCCCACCACCACCACCACCAACACCACCGTTGCCATTACCACCACCACCGTTCCGTTGTTGGCATAATGACGGACAAGCGCGAGCGACAACGGGCAGGAATTTTGTGCAACAAATATTTTGCCTCCGGATCGTGCTGCCACGCCGAGACGACGACGACGATGACGACGCTGATTGGTGGTGTTAGTGTGAACCTGCCCGACGAATCGCACAACTTGTTTCCATTCAGGCGATCCATCCGCGCAGCAGCAGGCCAAGTTGAGCCAACTCGAGATCGAGAGAGCCCGCAAAGATTTTTTTTTCGCTTCCCTTCTTGGTGTGTCTCTTTCCGTTTGTCCACTCACCACTGGCTGTGCTGTTGTTGTTTTGTTGATGGTTGTGCTGATTTAGTTATGCTCGCGGTCGATTCCTACCTGTGGTTGCCATGGTGTTGGTGTACTGGTGGGTATGATGGGCTGTGGAAAGCTTTTTGAGCTTCTCGCCTCTCGAAAGTTCAGTTCACAGTTCCCTTCCGAGGGCGTTCGTGTGCTGGTGGTCGTGGTGATTTCGTTCGTCGCGATTCCTTATGCTGCTGTTGGTTCTTGTGTGTTTTTTTTCTTTACTCATCTCGGACTAACTCACATCTACTCGACACTGTCTGCGATCGTCTACAGAGACGGTGGTGCTGTGTAGAAACATTTTAATAAATTACAACAACAAATGTGAGGTGAAATTTTGTATTTTAGGACCCCGGAGCATGCTCAACGGGAAGAGCTGGAAGAGCAAGGTGCCGCGCGGAGGAAGAACGGAGAACCAGTATGCTATGAAGTGGAAGAAAAAAGTGATGCGGGAAATTTTTGGCTTTTAAAGTTTCTCTTCTGGAGCAAGTGAGTGAGAGAAGACGAAACACACCGCACCACACACGAGAGAAGGTGGTGACTCGTCCAGCAAGCAAGGGTCCGAAGATAAAATGTAAGAGTGCCAGAGACCAGACAACGGAAAAGTTAGAAGCAAGAAGACGTGTGTGCGTAGGGCTGTGTAATGATTTTCATTTCTGTTCAAATGAGCTTCGATGGCCGAAGACAGGAATCGGAATAAAATTGATCATTGCAATTATCGTGAAAAATTTGTTCGCGCGAGAAGGAAGAAGCTGCTGCAGCAGCAGCTACCGACTGAACGGTGACGTCAAATTGTGTTCTATTTAATCAGTCAGGAAGTCAGCCAGTGAAGAGAAATGTGTTTTGTGTTGTGGTCATGGGATGTGTTGATCGTTGGTGATGGATCGTGAAGTGAGGGCTTTCGATAGGCTGAAACAATTAGTTCCGAACAACAGAGCACCAGCATTATTATGACGCGTCGTTGGGCTGCGGCACAAAGCTGAAGTTTAGTGCTCTACAGAAGAGAGAAAAAGGAAGATTTGAAGCAATAGAAAATGCAGTGTGCCAGTTTAAAAATTGCCTTTTGGCTGCTAGTCATTCTAGAACTGTACGCCGCGATAGAAGGCGTAGGTGCACATGGGCCCGGGCCGGGACCTGGGCCAGGTGTGGTGATAGGAGCCCGTCGCAGGTCTTCGAACGATGGTGCAATGCAATCGCGAGCCGTCGACATGCGTGTTCAGTTTGAAGTGTTCGAAAACGAGCCTCGCGCCACGGTTGTGGGCTACATTCCAACCAAACCCGGATTTACCTACCGGTTCAACGAACCGCCGCGTGAGTTTACCCTGGATCCGAACACGGGCGAGATCAAAACGAATGCCATTTTGGATAGGGAAATGACCAAAAACGATCGCTTCGACTTGGTGATCCTGTCGAGTCAACCAACCTACCCGATCGAGGTCCGAATAACCGTAGTGGATGTTAACGATAATGCTCCGGAGTTTCCGGAACCCAGTATAGCGGTTTCGTTCTCAGAAAGTGCCATCTCAGGAACCAGGCTGTTGCTGGATGCTGCCACCGATAGGGACATTGGTGAAAATGGTGTCACAGATGACTATCGAATCGTGGACGGTAATCACGACGAAAAGTTTCGCCTAGCGGTAACGACCAATCCTAGTGGTGATGTATACTACCTCCATCTCGAAACGACCGGAAAGTTGGATCGAGAAACTCGAGGATCGTACACGTTGAACATTTCCGCCAAAGACGGAGGCTCACCTCCGAAGTTTGGCTATCTGCAAGTCAACGTGACAATACTGGATGTTAACGATAATCCTCCTATCTTCGATCATAGTGATTATATAGTTTCGTTAAATGAAAGTGTCCTGCCGGGAACTCCCGTTCTGCAGGTGATGGCTTCGGATAACGACTTGGGTGATAACAGCAAGATCACGTACTACCTTTCGGATAGTGAAACTCAGTTCACCGTAGATCCGGAAAGTGGAGTCATTTCCACCACCGAACAGCTAACCTGTCCTCACCAGAACTGCCAATCGCTGTCCCGACCGGATGGGACATGTCCCAAAAGCTGTGTATTCACAGTTTTCGCCCGTGATCACGGTTCACCTCGGCAGGATGGCAGAACATACGTCACAGTAAATCTGGTGGACACAAACGATCACGATCCGGTGATCCGTTTCCAGTACTTTCCACCAACGGGAAGCTATGCAACGGTGGATGAAAACGCTGCCAACAGTTCCGTTGTGGCTGCCGTTTCGGTCGTCGATATGGACGAAGGCTTGAATGGAGACACCAGCCTACGGATCGTAGCCGGAAACGATCTCCAACATTTCCGCCTGGAAAAATCCCCCAGCTTCTACATTGTCCGCGTAAACGGTGTCCTAGATCGCGAAGAGATCGGCAAATACAATCTAACCGTGGTGGCAACGGACCGAGGAAATCCTCCCCGAACGGCTACCGCCCATCTGATAATCCACGTCAACGACGTTAACGATCACGAGCCGGTATTCGAAAAGTCGGAATATTCCACCGTACTAAGCGAACTGACTCCACCGGGAACGTACGTGGCAAGCATCACCGCCACCGACGAAGACACCGGAGTGAACGCCCAAATTTTCTACGATTTCGTATCCGGCAACAACAACCAGTGGTTCAAGATCGACCCCTCGTCGGGTTTAATAACAACCCAAGCCCAACTGGATCGCGAAGTGAACGGAAACATCGAGCTGAGCATCTCGGCTCGTGATGGAGGCCCGAATCCGAAGTGGGCTCACACCCAACTGAAAGTCACCATTCTGGACGAAAACGACGAGGCGCCTCAGTTCTCCCAACCACGGCTAAACGTCACTCTGAACGAAAATACCAAACCCAAAACGGTGGTAGCCCTTCTGACGGCCGTCGATCACGATCAGGGCACGAACGGAAGCATCACGTACCTGCTGCATCCGAGTGTCGAAAAGAACTATCCGGGAATGTTTCTGCTGGACTCGATATCCGGCCAACTGTCGACGCAAAGCAATCTGGATCGAGAGCAGATTTCCAGCTATTTGATTCAGGTGATCGCCCGTGATCAAGGCAGTCCACCACAATCCTCAACGGCCACCGTACAACTGACGATCGAAGACGCAAACGATAACAATCCGGAGTTTTATCCGAAGCAGTACTTCCTAGCATTGCCGGAAGATACGGCCCCCGGAAAACCGGTGCTGCGCGTGATGGCATCCGATCCGGATGAGGGCGTGAATGCGATGGTCGCCTACGAGTTGATCAGCGGAGGTGACGGAATGTTTACGCTGGATGGAGCCACTGGACAGCTCAGTTTGCGGGGTAGTTTGAAGAAATCTTCGAAACCACTGTACAAGATCGTGATCGCCGCGAAGGATAAAGGCGGTAGACGGGCGGATAAAGATGCGGTGGTTGAAATCGTCAAGGAGTCCATCATGGAGGAGATCGAATTCGATACGCTCAGCGGGTACGAGTTTCAGCTGGTTGAAGACAGCCAGCTGGAGAAGGTTAAAAACGAACGCGAAGTCGGACAGGTGAAAACGAAGTCCGTGCATTCGGTGAAGGATGTTGAGTACGCCATAGTGCAGGGAGACCCGGGGGAAAGTTTTCGAATCAACGAACGAAGTGGAGTGATTAGTAGTGCTAAACATATTGATCGCGAAGCGACGGCGTTTTATAGTCTCACTGTGACGGCACGGAATGGACTGGCTTTCGGGCAAACGATCGTGAATGTTACGATCGTGGATGTGAATGATAATGCACCGATTTTTCTGCACGATCACGACGAAATTGGTCTGCCGGAGAATACTGCGGTTGGACAGGAGATTTATCTTTCCAAAGCTAAAGATGCGGACTCCGGAGCGAACAGTCGAATTACGTACAGTTTGAGTTATAATCCGGAAAACCTTTTCCGAATCTCCGAAACCACTGGGGTGCTGTACTTGAATCGACCGATTTTCGTTGATCCTGGAAGTGTGCTGAACCTCGAAATAACTGCTTCCGACAGTGGAGATCCACAGTTAACCACAAAAGGCTCGGTAACAGTTACGATCGAGGACGTAAACGACCACACCCCGGTGTTTGATCACACCTCGTACGAAACCTCACTGCTGGAATCGATGCCGGTAAATTCACGGTTTTTCGCTCTGGCAGCATCCGACGCCGATATCGGAATCAATCAAAGAATTTCCTATGCGATCATCGAAGGTAATGTGGACAAAAAGTTCGGAATCTTCCCGGATGGATTTCTGTATGTTAAAAGTGCACTCGATCGAGAGGAGCGCGATTATTACTCACTAACGATCAGCTGTACCGATGAGGGTGACCCGGCACGGAGCTCCTCCGTTCCGGTTATAGTTCATGTGATCGACGAAAACGATAATCCGCCCCAGTTCACCAATAGCACGTTTATTTTTAGTGTGGCCGAAAATGAGCCCGCCGACACGTTTGTCGGAAAGCTAACTGCGGTCGATCGTGACATTGGCCGCAATGCCGAACTAATTTATATGCTATCAAGCAAGCAGGAAGATTTTACCGTTGATTCGCGAAATGGATTCATCAAAACAATGCACGAATTTGACCGAGAGGCACTGGTGCAGACGACCGGACAGAATTTTATCACGCTCGAAGCGATTGTGTCGGACAATGGGCTGACCCGGTTGCGCGATAAGGTGAAAATTAAAGTGTTCATAACCGATGTCAACGATAATGCCCCGCAGTTCGTGAGAGCGCCTTATAAGGTTCAGATCTCGGAGGGCTCATCGATCGGTACCCAGCTGATCCGGGTGTACACGAACGACGCCGACGAGGGCCTCAACGGGGACGTGTACTATTTTATTGCCGAGGGGAACAGCGACGAACGGTTTGTGATCGATGATGCTACCGGTCAGATAACGCTGGCGAAGGTTCTAGATCGTGAAACGGTGTCAATGTATAAATTAACGATCGTTGCCCATGATGCTTCGATGCAAAATCGATTAAGCGCCAGCACGACTGTCACGATAGAGGTGCTTGACGAAAACGATGACGCACCGGAGTTCACCCAAACGCTAAGCCAAATTTCGATCAACGAAACCACCGCCATTGGCACCGAACTGATTCGTTTCCGGGCGACGGACATGGATCTCGGTGTTAACAGCCAAATCACCTTCTCCATTGGTGCTGGCAACCGAAAGGATACCTTTCACATCGATCCCACCAGCGGTTTTCTATATTTGCACAAACTACTAGACTACGAGGACACTCAAAGTTACGCTCTAAACATCACCGCATCGGACGGTGGAAACCCCAGGCTATCGACCACAATTCTATTCACGGTAAACGTTATCGATTCGAACGACAATCCACCAAGCTTCCCAAACACCGCAATCGTGCGTCAAATTCGCGAAGGAATCCCGCTCAAAACTCCCATCGTAACGGTCACAGCCGAAGACCCGGATTCCGGTTTGAACGGCAAAGTAACGTACGAAATCGCCAACCAAGATCCGGACAATCGACACCGTCACTTCGGAATCAATCCAACCACGGGCGTAATCCACACGCTGCACGCAATCGATCGCGAAGCGATCGACACCTACCGGTTGACGGTGATCGCCACCGATCAAGCCGCCGTCCCCGCGCAGCGAATGTCGGCGGAAAAACTCGTCACCGTCATCGTGGAAGACATAAACGACAACGCACCGATCTTCGTTTCGATGAATGCCGCCATTCTGCCGATCAAGGATATTCGTCTGGGAGTGGACAGTAGCCCCAACCATCCGGTAATGTTCATCAACGCGTTCGATGCCGATTCCAGCTCCAACGGGCTGGTGACGTACGAAATGACCGGCGGCAATATGGACCTGTTCAAGCTGCACCGATCGACCGGTGCGATCACATTGCGTAAGGCGATTCCGAAGCCGGAAATTCGCTACCAGCTGGCGGTCCGCGCAACGGACGAAGCAGTTCAGAGTGAGCGGAAAAGCAGCGACGCGTACATCACGATCCTCACGACCATCCCGAGCAATAATGGACCGGTGTTTGTGAAGAAAGACCTGTTCGGGAGTGTTTCGGAAAATGAACCGATCGGTACCAGTATTTTGACAGTGTCCGCATATCTGAACTCGGTCAGTGATATTGAGTATTATGTGACGAATGTGACAGGCGACGGACGGCAGGTGAACCGGCTGTTCGATATCGATACGAAGCTGGGAATCCTCTCGACGGCGGTGGAGCTGGACCGCGAGTCCGGCGTCGAGAGCTACGAGGTGGAAGTGTACGCCATTGCACTCGGAGGACTGCCGAGAACGACCAGCACAAAGGTGAGTGACTTTTCCGAATGGCGTTTTTTTTCTTGGTTCCTTCTTAACGATGAATTGTTACCAGCAGAGATTTTACTAATTTACAATCTACAAACCGGGAAGTTTATCTTTATTGGTACCGATGGTTGTGTGTGATAGCGCTACAGAACGGGTTTTTATTTTTGAGTCTGGAAGGGCTGCAGTCGTCATCTTTTACAGCGCCAATTGGCCTAAAATTAGTGTGGTAAATTCGTTGAATAAATTTCAGATCAGTCACGCTGATTGTTGGGCGGATTGGGCCGGCGAGGCGTGCAAGCGGGCGGGACAAAACAGTGAAAGCTTCAAGCGCACGCACATTTTTACACTGGAATCGCTTCATTTTGACACGCTAGTTAAACGGAAAGCACTGGGAAGCTACCGGGAGGTATCCATTGTTCTACGGATGGATTAAATGTGGAACCATAACTATAAAACAACATGTATTTTTCATTATGGCAAATAATCACCTCCAGATTAAATATTTATACAGTTATGGTCTATTCGCGCCAACGAACACCAAAGTGATGGCTGTTTTTCTGCTCGTAGAACCACTCCGGGTGACAGATGGCGTGTCCAACCAACCTAGAGGTCTAGAGGTCTGCCAGGAGAGCGGCCAACCAGTCGGGGGCAATTATCCCGTTCCGTTGTTTTAAAGATGCTCAAACAAACCAGCTAGCACCATCATCTTCGTCGTCGTCGTCGTCGTCATCGTCTTCGTTTGTTGAATCGGGAGTGAGAAAAAAAACAGCGAAAGCATGGGAAAACAGACGCTGTCTGTACCCTGTCACGTTTGGTAGCGAAAATTAGGTACCTAAAAGTCAAGCCACCAACGAACGGCAGAGTTGCATAACCTTGCTTGGGAATCACTTGTTCAAATTTTAGTTACCAAATTTATGCTTTTTATGGCTAAATTATGGAGTTTGTTGGAATGGTTTTTTCAAACTGTGAGTGACAGTGTAAAATCGATCATAGGCTGCAGTCAACAACAACGTTTCATGTTGCCTGTGTGAAAAATATAAATAACACACATTTGTTTCCTGAGAATTGTTTCGATCGAACGCCTCCGAAGCCACGGAAACTGTGTGTAAGATTTTAGTTTTCTCCTGCCTCTTATTTTTTTGCCGTAAGCAACTACTGAATCAAGCCGGCAGCATAAGGATTGTAGCACTCTATCTTCACTGTGCTTAGTTTTTTCTTCAGCAAGTACCTTCCTATCTTAGTTTCGGTGAATGAAAAAAATAAATAATAGCTTGTTTACAACAAGTAACACAACGAAGCTAGTCATTTTTCCTAGCTGATCAGCGACCCACCAGATTTACCATGTTTATTGTTTTGACCTAGACAATCATACAGAATTCACATCCGTCTCATTTGTATATTTAATAATTACAGTTTCGTTCGTACTTTGAAAATCGTTTCAAAATCGTGTCCTCATCGTTTTGTGGAAGTTTAGCTTGTTTGCCTAGTTTCAATTTGTTATTATTTTACTGTCATCAGAAAGTTTAATCAATTTTAAAATTTTTGATGCAGTATCTATGGCCCAATTCATTGAAAAATTTAATGCACAGGACCTCGAAAAAATTATCCTGGCGTTGAAAGAGCTGGTGGTGGTGGAATTGCATCACACAGATGATTTTTTTAAATGTGCTGCCAACGAAGAAGAGCCGTTGAATTAGTTCAGGGTGTTGTGAGAGTTCACGATTACGAAGGCTAATTTTTTGTCGAATTCCAATGCCCTGATCCTTTTTCCAAGAAACTATTTCCGGATTTATCAGGCGGGTTTCATGGGGGCTCGCGCAATTACGGACCAAATTTTTACTATCCAACAGATCTTGCAGAAATGTCGGGAGTACAACGTGCCTACGCATTACATCTTTATTGATTTCAAAGCAGCATACGATACAGTCGATCGGGACATGCTATGGCAGATAATGCACGAACATGGTTTTCCGGACAAACTGACGAGACTAATTAGAGCTACATTGGATCGAGTGATGTGTTTCGTACGCATCTCTGGGATACTCTCGAGTCCCTTCGAGACGCGGCGAGGGTTGAGACAAGGTGACGGTTTATCCTGCATGCTGTTCAACATCGATCTTGAGGGGGTGATCCGACGAGCGGGCATTGAAACGAGAGGCACGATTGTTACCAAGGATAGCCAACTTCTAGGCATTGCCAGGAACTTTGCGACAGTGGAGGCAATCTACGCCAGACTGAAAACGGAGTCTAGGAGAATTGGGCTAAAAATAAACGATTCGTAAAACGCTACGATCAGGAAGCGTACGCCGCCGCACGAAGCTGAAAATTTATAAACTCTTATTAGACCGGTAGTTCTTTATGGACTTGAAACCGTGACGCTGCTCACGGAGGCCATACGCGCCCTTGCCGTGTTTGAGCGGAAAGTGCTACGGACGATATTTGGCGGAGTACAAACTGAAAGCGGAGAGTGGCGGAGGCGTATGAATCACGAGCTACAGGCACTGCTCGGGGAGACTCCCATCGTACATCTAGCGAAAGTTAGCAGGTTACGGTGAGCCGGACACGTCGTAAGGATGCCGGACGACAGTGCGACAAAAATAGTCCCCACAACAACAACCCCACCGACACCATGAACAGAAGGGCCCAGCGTGCACGATGGCTCGACCAGGTCGAAAGCGATTTGCGACTTCTGAGACGACTAGGAAATTGGCGACGAGTGGCCCAAGATCGAGTTGAATGGAGACGAGTGCTTAAAACAGCACGGCAATCTATGCTGCTGAAAAAGAAGAAGATTAACGAAGAACCGATAGAAATGTCTCCTATGGAAATAGTGACGTTTCATGGCGAATCAGTTGTTTTGGTTCACGATTTTAATCGTTTGGTCCGATCTACTGCATATATTCTGTAAAAACAGGAAGAATCTGCACATTACCAGAAAAAGAGAAGCAGAAACGCTGGATAATCACTTTGCAGGATGCAACTGATACTGAAAAGGTATGGTACCGGGAGGTACATTCATAAGCGTTCAGTGAAGAGATACGTAGTTTGAAGCAGACAGCATATGTAAAGATTGGTGGCCGCTTGAAAACGTATTCACCGTTTCTACAAAATGAGAACATCCGTATGCGAGATCATGTGCAATATTGCAACAAATCCTTCGAAATTAGCCAATTCCAGTTCGCAAATTCTGTGATTTTTCTATATTGTTGATACGCCTACATGCCTATAGTATATCACATCACAAATGAACATTAAACAACGCTATCGAATTCTAGAGATCCGTTCCTAAATTAAGAAGTATACAATGTCTTGTGTAAGGTGCCGAGAGCTCCGAGGTTAGCCAACAGTTTCACAAATGGTAAATCTTTCTCTCGAACAAACGACTTCATTAGTGATCCCGTTCGCCATTCCAGATCGATTATTTTGGGCCTTTGTGTGTGAAGGTTGGCCTCGGTGTCCCATTGCTTAACACTAGTTATTGTATAATGGCTATCCGCTGTTTCATGGTTATTCGGGGCTCACGGCAATGTATCATGACCGACAATGATATTAACTTTACTGGCGCTGATTAGGATGGGAAGAAGCTAATAAGAACTGAACCAGCGGTAGATTGAAGATTTTTTAATCGTACGAGGCATTGAGTGGAAATTTGTTTTACCTGGACCTGCCCACTTTAGAGGTTATTGGGAGCGTTTGATTCGCCCCGTAAAGTATTCCCCTTCATGCAATACTGCGGGAAAGTCATCCAACGGAATTTATTTACATTATTAAAGTCAACAGGTAAAACATCACCCCAATGACAGAGTTAAGTACACAACTAGAGATAAATAATTCTACAAGCAAATATACTACACGCTACGCACTGGCTCATGTACGCTATAATTTATTCTTGTATGAGTAACGTTGAGAAAGGAATGGGATCGAAGACTACGGCGATGTATATTGATATCCGTATTTCCAACATGTATATATCCAACAGCGGAGTAGTGTAGAGGAATCAATATTACCCTGCAGAAGATCACCAATAAAACATGCTTTTGCCACATGGCGTCTCTCCTCTAGTAGATCCAAGTTGATGAGCATACAACGACTTTTATAGCTGGCTAAGTTTAATGGAGCCGTCCATCTAAGATGACGTAAAACGAAACGGATGAATTTTCGCTGGATAGCCTCGACGCGTTGAGTTTCGTTTTGGTAATTCGGGAACCAGACGACCGACGCATATTCCAGCACAGGTCGCACAATTAAGCAAAACAATGTTTTTAGGCAATAGATATCCTTAAATTTTTTCGCAAAGCGAAATAAGAAGCCCAGCTGTGAAGAAACCTTAGTTACTACGTATGAGATGTGGTCCTTGAGTGTTACTTTAGTGTCCAGCAGAATTTCCAAATCCTTAACTGTGGATTCACGAAGCAAACGTGCGCCTTTAAAGGCATAGTCAAAGTGAAAAAGTGAGCGTTTTAGGCTAAATGAGATTACCGAGCACTCAGATACATTCAGCGATAAACAATTGATTTGACACCATTCGGCGAAGACTTCCAACTGTTTCTGCAGAAAGACTGTGTCGTGGGGCTCCTGTATCCTATGGTAAAGTTTTAAATCGTCAGCATACGAGAGTTTCAGGCCTTTTAAGATAAAGTTCACATCGTTGATGTACAGCAGGAATAAAAACGGCCTTAGGTGGCTTCCTTGTGGAACACTAGAACAAACTGGAAATGGCGATGAAATGTGGTCACTAATTTTGACAAACATACTTCGTCCGCTAAGGTATGATTGAAACCAGAGAACCATATGTTCATTCATACCAAGTCGTTCAAATTTATCAATTGCGATTTGATGATTAATTTTATCAAATGCTGCGGATAGGTCAGTGTATATAGCGTCTACTTGATGACCCTTCTATATTTGGCGTATTACAAACGAGGTGAAACAGGTCAAGTTGGTTGTTGTAGATCGTTTGGGCATAAATCCGTGTTGATCCGACGAAATGTAGTGATTGTATCTCTGAGCCAGGTCCTGAAGAATAATCAGTTGAAACAATTGAGACGTGGCACTCAATGCAGCTATACCCCGATAGTTCGAGACGATTCGCTTGCCACCTTTTTTAAAAACAGGAAAAACATATGACTGTTTCCGACAGTTTGGAAAAACGCCAGTAGCCAAAGATAGGTTGAATACTGTTGTAAGTGGCTCCATACAGTGCTTCAAAATGATTGAAGGGATACCGTCAGGACCATATTCCATGGAGGATTTTAATACTTCTCCAGCTAATGTTACCATATCAGCGAACATAACAAACGGCAGCGCAGAAACGGAAAGTTGAGGAACATTTTCAGTGGCGACAGCTACATCCTGCGGTTCGAGATGTTCGTCAGTGAAAACGTTACTAAAGTGAGAGCGGCGTAGAAAGCGTAGAGGGCAATCCTGATTCTTTACGCTGTTCATTCACGTATATCTTATCCTCGTAGCGTCAGTACGGTACTTGCTATATTGTCTGAGGGCAGCACGTTTTGCTGTTTTGAGGTACTTGAGATCGGCGCTTATCCAGACTGGTTTAGCCGGTATGTGTTTAGATTCTACGGGTACGAATTGGTCGATAGCATACGCAATGATGCTAGAAATCGTCGATGCAGCGAGACTGGCATCATAATCATGAAAAACTTCGTCCCAATCAACATGCGCCAGAAAAACGTTCATGCCATTGAAATTAGCCTTTCTGTAGTCATATGAGAGGCTTTCAGAAATGTCCCGGAAGCGTTGTTGTGGGCCAATCTTTAGCTGCGTTAGTATGGGAGGATGATGCCTGTAGAATTTTACACATAATTCATCGCTTACAAAGCACAGATCCAAAGTACGATGATTCTTGTTTTTAATCCCGCATATCTGTCTAAGTCCAGCGGTACTATATGTATCAAGCAGTTTTTTTTTGCAACTGTACCAATAGAGGAACGAGAGGTGATTGGAAAAAGAGAACTGCAAGAATTACGCTGCCAAGAGATTGCACTTAGCTCGAAATCATCAAAAATTATAATTTTATCTCTAGGCTCCAATTGCGAAACAACCCAGTTGAGTGACTCGAGATGGCAATCGATTAAATTACCGTCGTTAACCCGATCTGGAGGGATGTAGACTACGCAAAGGTAGATGGATGCGTCAACAGTGGCAATGGCGACCCACAATTGTTCAACTTTTGAACTATCTTGGTTTGCTGTGCGGGATTTAAAACTTGAGCGAACAGCTAACAAAACACCGCCTCCAGTGGCTTTATGACTATTCGAAGGCGACCGGTCCTGCCGTTAAACGTTAAACAGCTGGCACGTTGATGTATTTTGATACATCCAGGTTTCGGTTAGGGCGTAGACGTCATAACAGCGATCGGCGAAAGCTGACTAGTACTCAGCAATAGAGGTGTTAATTCCGCTGACAGCTTTCGAGACAGTTGATGCCGAATTAGCCATAAAGGCGGGCATCCTAGGAGTTGTAGAATCAACAGTGTCGATGTTTGTGTTACTGCTAGGATGCCAAAGCGAGAGGCTTGGAAGACCCCTTCCACGTGTACATATTTTGTAAGGCATCAAACCGGAATGACAAACAGTATACGATGGATAAATCTCGCCCAAGGAAGCTGTACTGGAAGTTGCTCACAAAATCGATCTGTATTAAAGGCTGTTAGATGATTAAATTCAATGAGCTAGCTGCATTATACCACCGTAAATACAAAAGATACATCAAAACTTCATTCAAAAAAATTGAAGATAATAACCAGTTCTACAAATGTCCCATACGAAACTTTGTCAAATATTGCTCGGCTGAGACGGTGCTGTTAAATGAATCAAAATTGAATCAAAGTGATGGAACCATCCACGGCTACAGGGCGAACACGCAATCATTGCAGCATTTACAACTGGCCATTCTACAGGGTAGAAAGTCTCTAAATTTGCCATAGATTTTCTTTAAAGTGTATTGTTTACATCCGATGAATTTCGTAGTTGTGCATTTTGTTTCTGCCAAAGTGGAGACGCGTAAAAACAATTTGTACCCTCATATGGAAAATCTGCAGTTATCCTATAGTGGTTTGGGAAAAAAGTTGAAGATCTGTAATTAAACCATCTCAAGAGTGTTCGATCTCAAAAGAAGTCGACTCCCATTGACTCACAAGCCAAGAGCTGAAAGGTTACCAGGAGGAGCTTGCAAAAAGACGGAGGGAAAGGTCATGTTTAATTTCCCCCGAATTTATAATCGAAAAATCCCAATATTTCAACGTGTGATTTTCCTAAGAGAGAAGGTCGGCATTTCACAAGGCTTTGCCCGTAAAGTCATGGCAAAAGCTGGACTACAAACATATAAAGTTTTTTAATCTTTCCAAACCGCGAACACCAGTAAGCTGTTGTCAAAACCCGCATAAGAAAGCTCTACATGGAGATGTTTACCGCGTATAGCTGCTGTTTGATAGTTGACGAAACATACGTCAAAGTTGTCTTCCAACAAATCCCAAATGCTAAGGAAGTACGAAAAATGAGCAAACGGACTCGGATACGATTGTACAGTATACTCTTATGGACGGCGTTAAGCGAAAGTGTCGAGTATTTTACCAAACTACCTCTAATAATTGATCCATTTCATGTAAATTGACCTTAATACATGTCTAAACTTCCCCTGCAAATTTGGTTTTGATCCGATAAATACGATCCGAAGAGATTGATAGGAAATTTACTGTGTTTCAATAATTTTGTGTTGTACCTCGAAGCCACCTGGAAAACAAATTTGGTACAAAGTTTGGTCAATGGTCATCTAATGGTCAATCTAATAGCTTGTGAAAGTTCGTATAAAGCGTTTCTACATGATTTCCAATATTCAGTGCATTCTACAGTTTATTAACTCCAGTAAATAGGTCGTAGTCTAGCATAGCTTAAAAGGTGTAGTTGCATTTCTGTTTTTTTGTTCAATTTGAAGGAATTTTTTTCCAAAATAATAATGAGCAAATTGTGAACTTCAGTGCCGAAAATTTTAACAGTTTTGTTAATATTTAACCGGTCATTTAAGGTCAAGATTCTTTCAGTTATTTATTCACCTTATCACCAACATCGATTGCTAGAGTTTTCTACAGACTCTGTTTAGATCTCGCTACCAAACCACAGTCCTCGAAGAGTACTTTCACTTCTTCAATTTTTCTGTATTTCATATGTACGTTATTACCGTCACATCATCAGCGTTAGATATCACCAGTTCCAATCCAACTTACCAGCACACACTCCGATCAGTGTTTTCAAATAATGGATGCAAGTAGATCACGAACGAGTGCACTGCAATCGGGTTGCCGGGTTCGAAGCGAACGCTCTTTCTTAAACTCTGGCCCGAGATGGGTTTTATGCGAATGTTAGTGTGAAAGTTAACCACGGTATATTATCTAACGGAGCAATAAAGCTGATGTTTGTACCAATATACTTCTCATTACATCGAATAGGAATGGACTCTCAAGCTCAACACGATCGGGTGCGTTTTGTAAATCGAAGTGGAAATTAACCGACCTCACTGTCGCTTGTGCTTTACTTCCATTATTTTATCCTTTGTAGACAGTGAAACTTCGAAAATATTGCGGCCTTTATCTGATCATTTCCGAGCAGGGCTGGTACCTAATCCGGAGGGTCTAACACAATTATGACAGGCTTTGGTACCAACGCACTAATTTGTTACCACCAATTTATAAATTATAACAATTGCTATAACATCATAATAAAACTGTTAATAAAGCAAATTTATTGTGGTTGCTTATATTACCACGATAAAACTAGTTGCTTACATGACGTCTCTTATACACTAATCAAACGCGCACTAATCAAAATTGATCTTATTACGGTTGCTAGTATTTTGTTTTAGATCGCAAACAAAAGTTCATCGAAGCAAAGTGTTTTGCAGGAAGAAAGTTATTTTCAATCGGTTTTCCTGTCACAAGAAGTAACTAAAATGATTTTTCTAGAAACTGAAATTATCTAACACAATTTATTTATTTTGTTAAAACAACCAGTTTTCGAAAATTGGAAAAACTTCGATGGCGTGTTGACTTTATGCATTTATCATATCATTATGCACGATAAAATTTAATGCGCAAAGGCTGCAAAGCAACGGAGATTGCTGAAAATTAATTAATTATTCTATGGGACTATGCTCGCTGTAAACGAAATCAATCAGTTGTACTGACAGTACAACTTTAACTTTTCTGTTCATGGATGTATTTTCAAGTTAACGAAACTGGTGGACTGATTTTGCTTTTTACCGGAGCAAGCTGCATTAAATTATGGCGATTGCTGTTAAGCAACGAAAAGCATAATCGGTTTTATTGCTGCTTTCTGCAGATTGTGATAAGACTACTTAAGCTTGTAACCTGATTATTGAAGAGGTTATAAAAACCTTCTGAAGAGTGGGCCCATGGTCGGAAGGCAGTTTTATAGTAGTTATTACGAAGTTCTGGTAGAGTTCATAGCTTTACTAGCGGATTTATGAAATTGGTCATGAAAACAACGAGCGGCACTTAATAAAACTTAAGAATTGTTACTTGGGAACAATTCTTAAGTTTTTGTCAAAGAGTGGAAATTTGATCCGTAGTAGTTCCTCTGGTAATTTCTCCTCCTCCCAAATCCTTGAAATTTTACACTGAAGTGTCGTTGCTTGTGGTTCTTGGCCATTTTTGTAGAATCCTGCCGGGAGTTGGTTCTTTCCGGTGGCTCTATTATTCTTCAGCTAACAGATTTCTCACCGGATCTCTTCGAAATCGGCAGCGGGCACGCTGTTATCATTTGTAGGCACTCCTAGGTTAACTTCCGTCGCGTCTCCTTCTGTTATATCGCCATTGAGATGCTTATCGAAGAACTGCTTCAACCTGTTGATCACCTCGCGCTCGTTTGTGACCAGGTTTCCCTCCTCGTCCCTGCACATGTCAGGCTGCAGTGTGTATCCTTTACAAGATAGGTTCATCTTCTCATAGAACTTCGTGCTCAACTCATTCAGCGTTCGTCAATACTTGGCCAAATTCTTTCTCGTGGTAATGCTTGGGACGTTCAATGGTGGCAGGTGGGACTCCAACCCACACTCTCTTGGTTGGCACCCAAGTGTTTTCGCAATTAAACTACCGCCGCACCCTTATATTAAATAGTCTCATAATTTTGTCCCTCCAGCTTTTTTGGCCTCATATCGAAATTTTCTGTATTTTTGCTATAAGTAAATTTAGCTGCGAAAAAAGAAATCCAGTCTCAAAGTCTATTTTTTCTGTTTTACTTGTCTTGGACTCTGTGGCGGTCCAACGTAAGGTAATGTAGTATAATGTGCCCCCCTTAAGAACAAACGGATATATCTCAAACTAGCTTTCCAAGATTCAAGTTATTACTACGAATAAAGTGTTAGTTAGTTGAAAATCAATTGCAACTGTTTACTTCCTCTAATATTGTAGAATATAAATGCCAGGAATTATTTAAAAACGGCGTCTAAATTTTGGGTTTCTCGTCTATGCGTGAAATATGCCCCAGCTGCAGTATAATACGCTCCAAGTTGTGTTTCTAGCATTTTTGCAATTGATATTCTTACTATATTTTGTAGAAAGTTTAACTTTCTTAGATAATATATCTATTTATCTGTATTATCTGTATTTATAACCACATTCGACATGTCGGGAAAAATCTATTCCTATTAAAATGGATTTCTGTCTGTCTGTCCGTATGTTCCTTATAGAATCGAAAACTACTGAACCGATCGGCGTGAACATTTGCATGTAAGGGTTTTTGGGGCTAGAGAAGGTTCTCTCGATGGCAAAAGACCCCTCCCCTCACTAAGAGGGGGGGCTCCCATACAAATCTATACCTGTAAAAATGGATTTATGTCTGCTCTATGTTCCCAGCTAGCATTTTCATACGTATAAAAAAGGTAAAAATCAGCATTACGTACAGATATACATGCTAAATAAATCGTATTTCATGTGCAAAATTGGCATATCCGTACTATTTTGGAGGCGATATACGTGATTACGAATAATTTTGAGCGTTACGACTATATAAGTATTTATATACGATAATATCCGATTAAGAGCGAGTCGCTCCGTACAGAAAATCAACTTGATCCCACTTGATCTAGCTTTATTTACGATTTCGAGTTTGTTAGGAGATATTTATGATAGTTTTCGTACATTGATATACGAGTTGGTGCTAGCTGGGTTCCTTATAGAAGAGAAAACTATTGTACCGATCGGAGTGAAAATTTGCATGTAGGGGTTTTTGGTGCCAGGAAAGGTTCTTATGATGGTTAGAGATCCCTCACCCCACTAAGAGGGGGGGCTCCCATACAAATCTATACCTATAAAAATGGATTTCTGTCTGTCTGCCCGAATGTTCCTTATAGAATCCAAAACTACTGAACCGATCGGCGTGAAAATGTGCATATAGGGGTTTTTGGGGCCAGGGAGTGTTCTTATCATGGATAGAGACCCTTCCCCCCACTAAGAGGTAGGGCTCCCATACAAATGAAACACAAATTTCTGCATAACTCGAGAACTAATCAATCAAATGGAACAAAATTTTACATGCGGGTGTTTTTAGAGACTAGAATTTTTTCTATGGTGAATTGAGACCCCTGGAGGGGGGCTCCCATACAAATGAAATACAAATTTCCTCACAACTCCAGAACTAATCAAGCAAATGGAACCAAATTTAGCATGTGGGTGTTTTTGTAAGCAATTTTTTTCTATGAATTGAGACCCCTCCCCTCTTTAGATGGGAAATAATGACCCCTCTCCCTTTTAAGAGGGGGGGCTTCCATGCAAATGAAACACAAATTTCTGCATAACTCAAGAACTAATCAAACAAATGAAACCAAATTTGGCATGTGAAGGTTTTTGAAGGCAAGATTTTTTTCTATGGTGAATGAGGACTCCTCCCCATCTGAGGGGGGGCTTCTATACAAATGAAATACAAATTTCCTCATAATTCGAGAACTAATCAATCAATTGGAACCATATTTGGCATGTGGGTGTTTTTGTAGCCAAATTTTTCTATGGTAAATTGAGACCCCTCCTCTCTTTAGAAGGGAAATTATGACCCATTCCCCCTTCAATAGTGGGGGGGGGCTCCTATACAAATGAAATACAAATATCCTCATAACTTGAGAACTAATCAAGCAAATGGAACCAAATTTGGCATGTGGGGCGTTTTGGAGGCAGGAATTTTTTTATGATGGTTTGAGACCCCTCACCCCTGTGGTAGGGGGATAAGGATTCTCATACACATAAAACAGAAATTTTTGCGTAACTCAAAAACTAATCGAACTCGAGAAATTTTAGACTCTTTCATGAAACATTAATCAATAACAAGACCACTAGAAACTATCAATTCTAACATTAGATGATTCAGGGCGAGACGGCCACAGGCCGCGAGTGTTGCCGGCCACTGCGGAGGCAGTCCCCCGTAGAGATCACCTCTATCTAGGTTTATTAATTTTCCTAGATCTATTGACCTCTATTACTTTCCTTCAGTTGGGTCACCCCTGCGAAATGGCACTTTCTACGAAAAGATTTTCCGTGAAATGGTACATCTCGCATAAGGTTTTTCGCGTAATGGTATTCTGCGAAACTGTATATTCCGCGTTATGGTCAACCGAGAATTGGTGTTCCGCAAAATGGTATTCGGCGAAATGGTTTGTAATGATGGCGAATATTTAAGTGCTATCCGCTTTATTTTATCAGGTTAAGTAATGGGGGGAGTTGTTTTCTATTTTACTGTGAGGAAAATTTGTATATTAAACCACCCATGAACTCCTCAGAAACTTGCAAAACTCGAGATTGTGATAAGGTCCTCCGAGATTCAGGATTTATGTAAAACACAGTTTAATTTGAGGCAATACGAAGTTTGTCGGGTCAGCTAGTGTCTAAATAGATTCCAATTTCAGCTCCGATTACAACCCCAATTTTAATCAATTTCATGTCCAATTTCTCCTTCGACTTTAGGCCAATTTTAAGTCTAATTTAATGTCCCATTTCAAGTAAGAATTTGAATCCAATTTTGCAACTCAGATTTGATTTCTAATTTCGAGTCCGATTTCAAATGCGGTTTAAATCCAATTCCAAATCCAATTTGAAGTCCAATTTTCCGGTTAATTTATAAACTTAGTTGTAAAAAAGTTTTCATGGAGGTGCTGAGAAGTCCGGACCTTTTAATCAAAAAATAAGAAAGATCTGAGATTTGCCACGCTACCTAGTTTCGTGATGGGGTTGGTAACACATTTATTAATTCAGTCACCCGCTCTGGATCAGACGCTGTCGTGAGCTGCTCCTAGCCTGGAGTACAACCACGCACTTGGTTGAGGACTCGTTGCAATCGAGAGCCGTCCCTGACATGATAACAGACGCTCAAGGCAATTCCTCGTTGTTACACTCTGCATTCGCATGAGTGCCTCCTTCTATGTTGGTATACTAACGTTGCTCGTAGGGTAGGGATGGCAGTTACCAAATATGAGGCTAAGGACCACCATGGGTCTACTTTATACCTGCAGGTACGCGAGGCATCAATGTTACACGTTATCCACTTGTTCAACGGTCATTGACCAGAGTTTGACAGAGCCGATTAAAATATTCCCTTAGGGGGTTTAAACCATTAATCTCCCCACCTGGCTTCTCCTGGTTATAAGGTAACTCGGAAAATTACATAAATAATAATAAATTTCAACTATGATAGTTTACGTTGCTTCCAACACACGAGAAGAAAATCATGAAAAAATCCACTCGTGCTCGAATCTAAACTTGTCAAGTCAAACACAGTTTGGTTCCGATTAACAGATGAACTGTTCAATCTGCAATAGTCTGACGATATAATTGTAGGAAGTAAGCAACATAAAATTTATCTCAGTTTAATTATTTTATGTTGTTGGTAGAAGCGATTGTGCGCAATTGTATGTACTTACTGCATTAATCATGTGAACAACCTCTATATAGTTAACGATTCCCTATATTTGTTTTCATTTTCTTGAAACACGTTCGCTTTCATCAGCACCAAAGCGCAAACATTGACAATTGCAATCGGAAACTTCCCCGCTCGGCGGCGGCGCGCTGGGTCAATTAACATGCCAGAAGACTGGTAAAATAAAAGGACTCAAAGCACAGCATAATTGTGATTGCCCTTCTCTTTGCATAAAGCTCGTACTATATGGCAAACAATCCTTGATCTCATTGCGGTAAGTTGCTTCATAAAGCAACAATTCTTTGGGAAGCGAGAGACAGAAGAAAAAAAAGAGGTAAATATGGCGGCGCACAACTTTTGCGAACCTACCCGTAACACAGCGCAGCACCGGGCCAGGCCACGTACCGCGCACACCGTTCGAGCCTATTACCCATTACTGATTGAAAACCTACCTACCGAGCTCTGGCCCGGTGCTTTTTTCGGGTCAAATCATGATCGCTTTATTAAGGTAATAATAAAAGGAACTGGCAAAGTACATTCCTAACCTTCCCTAGGCCTTAAACGGTTTGGCTTGGAGTAGACGAAAAAATTCAACCGCTCACGAATTCGTGGTGACGACGGCTGTAAGACGGGACCCCTGTGCTCCCACGAGACCCACTAATAAAAACTATGCGATAATAACAATCGAAGCCCAACGATCACGCTAAATATCATTTAAATAATGCATTTGTTGTATTCGTTTAGCTTGCCTCCCACTTCACCCAACCACCCACCCACCGACCGTTCCGTACCTTTCTCCACCCATCAAGCCATTCGGATCGGAGTCACAGTGGAGGTTAGTTTATATTGCAACAAATTTTATAGCAAAAGCGCCTGAACCACAAAGCGAGGATAAATCAACAATAAATTTCTTGCCTGCGCTGCCTTCGCGAATATCCCTTCCTCCACAGCACCCCAGCTCCCAGTCTCCCATCAACTTCCAGCTGGAAGCTATCACGATTGGACCGATTAGCCAACCGTACCGACTGGTTGCCGTGGTTGTTGCGACAGGCAAAGGTAGCAACAAAAAAAACTTTTCACTTTTGTTTTGACCCTTCGCTGCAAACAAGCACTCGAACCAGCGGCAGCGATGGTTTCTTATCAATGGCAACAACAACAATAGCAGCAGCAAAAGTCAACGCCGTTGTTGTTGGACGGATGGGTTTTGCAATCATTTACTCATTTTTGTTTAATTCAATTTGTGGCCACTGAGCTGCTGCTGCTGCTGCCGATAGTGGACCGCATTCGTTCCTCGTTTGTTGAAGCGTGCGCCAGTGGAAAATTTTAGTGATGTAAAAATGCTTGCTCGTTCATACTAACATACCAACCTACCTACCTGCCTAGTTACTTACTAGAGGTAGAGGTAGATTGTTTTTCTTCCCCCGTGAACCGCGGCCGTAGATCACGCGGTTAATTTTTTTTTATGGTTGCGCCAAGCTGTGCTGGGCCGTAGCTATGCTACAGCCAGAAACATAAAGCGAAACACAAAAAAAAGATCAAATTGGTGTGTTGGAAAAGACATTCACATAGAAGCGAAACGTTGATTGGAACGTAGACAACAGTAGACGACAGGCAGGCAGACAGACCTCTCTTGACGGGAGCCTCAAGATGGTGGGTGGGTCGGTGGGTGGTTGGTGAAAATGTGTTCTGGAACCACAACCACCACCGAGTTGAACCGTTCGGCAGGGTATAACATATGGTTTTTCACTTTCACGGTTCGGCAGTCGATACCGCAGTATTAATTTTCTTTCGTTACGCAAATACAATGGGTATAGTTTTGGCATAAAGTACATTTTTGATTTTGACGCAAGGTTAAATACTTGAATTTTTATTTCAATTGAACTTTCATTGTGAAATGAGTCCACTGCAGCATAATTTTAAACACCACGATTGAGTGAACAACAGTGACCCTAGATTACTTCCTTGCGGTCAAAAGATCGTGCAATCGAGTTCCGTCTCGAAAAAATGATTTTTTTTCTCTTCCGACGTTCCCTTTAGTTCGACGCAAACCATCTGATAAGGAATGTATTGCCACACCCAGACAGTGCTAGTCGGTGAGCAAAACGTGGCGATTAAATTCCACCTTCAGGTCATTTTGTACTGTACTTGAACGGGCCTATGGAGGAGGTGACGAGACGCAGCGATGAGTAGTAAATCGTCGAACTCTAAAACTGAAGTGAGCGTTCGGCTGGAGGCACAACGCAGGAAACCCGGAATAAGAAGAGGAAGACCAGTACGTAGACGAGGGTCAACTGTAACCTAACGACAAAACGAGTCGTTGTTGTTAAGTTTAGTGAAGCTAAATGTTGAAACTGCCTTTTTTATATTAATGATTATGGCTTACCGAGCTTGTTTAGTGTAATAAATTCGAAACAACGACGATGACGAGCAATAAGCGTTAAGCTTAAGCCACATCCGCTGTGACACCCGGAACCGGTAACCGGGAGGATCGTTGCTTCGACGATTTATCACCGGCGTACATGGGAAGCCTTCGTGTCGATTTGCTGACAACTCAATACAGATGGAAGTATAAAATTATGTAAAAAATACCCGAACAGAGTCGAACTGCCGGAGAACAAAGAATGCAGAATGGGCTTAAAATTGAAAACAAAACAACAACAAAAAACACCCTGAAGTGCAATGTGTTCAGAGTGCAGTAATAGAGATCGGAAGAACGCGTGAACAAACCGAGGCCACCAGCGGCCGAAGAAATGATGCAACGGGAACGAACGGGAGGAACGGTGCTGCAGCACGCATCGCGACTACGAAAAGGAACAGGAAAATCTGCCAGATTTAAGCTAAGCTAGAGGGCCGACCGACACACAGTGAGTGCCGGAGAATGATTGCGGAAAGAATAACGACGACCGACGGTACGGTGGCTGGTAGCAGAAGGTGGTAGCCTTGCAGCGAAATATAGTGCGACCTGGCAGACTCCAAAGACCACACTCTGACGGTGCGCAGTAAAAAAGAAAATGTGCCTCGACCGACAGCAGCGGGGGGGGAACAAGACCTAACACGCCGGCACTCTTCCTCCCCCTGCTGAGGTCCAGCCTAACCCATCCGGAGAGCTCCTAACTAGCCACGAAGCTCGATGTTCTCGCAGCGATAAATAATGAGAATAAAACGGCTAGGCTGCATAACTTGTTCAATTGCTTCTAGGCAAGTATTATGATACCAGATTATAGGTGTTTCGAAGGAAGAAAAAATTAAAAGAATGCATTTTCTGCTGCACTTTTCTCCGACCGAAGAGGCCTTCAGTCAGGCGACCGTACACCAGCGCCGGTTTGTTGTCGTTTTGTGCGAGTGTATAAATGATGTGTGTATGTGCGAGGCCCCTACCTGTTACTGCTGCTGCTGCTGCTGCTGTGGCTGCGGTTACCTGAGATGGTGCTGGCTTTTGCACTGGAACTCGTGTTGCATTGTACATCGCACAAGCGGACGGAGACGTGATCCTGAAAAGTGTGTTCCCCTGCTGGATGCACATAAAAATGAAAATTCGCTGCAAGCCTTTTCCATTCGATCCTTCCTTTTCGCATGAATGTGCTGCTCGGACGGCAACAGCAACGGCGACGGCGACCTTTTCGTGCCTCGGTTTTCGCCTGAAATGACATGTGATTGTGCGCGGTGGTTAGTTTTCAAATTTTGCTTTGAAGGTTTGAAAAACTTTACAATTTGTCAATTGACTGTTTGTGCAAAGTTTTCAAAAGTATCCGATAAACACTAATTCAGACAAACATCGTCATAAATCTGCACTTAATTGCACGCTGATACGATCGATATTCAGTTTTCCTTCGCTCGGGTTGGTTGGCAGTTTCAAAGCAAGTGTGTGAAAAAAAAATCCTCCACAATTTATTACGTCAGCTAAACTCTCTCCAAACTGTAGCAACGCAACGGACCGCAGTGGTTCTTTTCCAACCACAAAGACTGACATGAATTTTATGACCTCAGCCGTTTCGCGTTGTGTCGTGTCGTGTTTGTGCGACGACATTTGCGTTTTTATTTTTACAGCAATATAAACCGAACATCTCATCGAAAATAAACTCGAATAAATCGCCCCGATAATTTATAACCATCGTAGCAAATACAGAAAAACACATACAGAGACGCAGGCAGACACATCACAGACCCACTGTGACGGACGAATGGACAGACGGATGGACGGACGGACGGACGGACGGACGGACGGACGCTGATGCGAGCGAAGGTGTCGTGTAGAATGCGTCGTGAAATGTGTGCAGGTTTATTATTATGATCCAACCTGTCTCTCTCTCTCTTTCTCGTCCGTACTCGCGCTACGCTGCTACGGCCATTCTGACGTGTGCAGGTTGACAGATCGAAGCAATCGGAAATCACTGCACCGAGGGGGTAGAGAGCGGGAGAAAAGTACAATTCCATTAAGGGCAGTTTCATGTAGAAGTTTTTTTACTGCACCAGTAACATGAATAAGACAAATTAAAATATTTCTCAATTTTGATCGTTGCCAAGGCAGTTAAGTGAAATTCTTTTATAAAATAAAGATTTTCAGCATCAAATAGTTTAACAAGAGAGTACCTTTAGCGATGTCAGTCAAATATGTAGAGATATTCTCAAGCGAATAACGAAAAGCGGTCAAATTTCCAGTTGAAAACTCAATGAATGAGTTTGGAAATCGAAAATTATAACAAATTCGTCTATATAACATAAATGATTGGCATATTTCATGCAGTCCAAAATTTATTACACACTAAAGAAGGTAGTCGTGGTAGTCGAAAAACGCGTATTTGTAAAGATTGCATAAAATATTGTAGAAAGAAATTTACCCATTTTTTCAACATTTAGATTTCATTTTATTAATGCTTCAATTCTCTCCTTTACAGGTATGTTCCTCTTATCTATTATCTTGTGGAATCGGAATTAAGGTAAATATTTCTCGTCTACCTATCATGGAACATTTTCAATTTGTTAAAACAAACACATCTTTCGGTTACCCATTATTCTCATAACTAGATTCTATAGTTATCTACTTGTATAAGGCGAATGGAAAACATTCGCTGAATAAAGACTGAAAACCATTCACTGAATCATGGCAAATCGTAGGTTCAGTTATAGAAAATTATCAATCCATGAATAAACGATGCCAAATTATCATGAAAAATCGTCGTATGTTCGAATCTTGGCTGGGTGGTTTATTTGGAGTCAGTAGGATCGTTGCATTAGCCCCGAAACTGTCATGTACTCTAATGACCGGCTGCGCCTGCGAAGTCTGTCGATTAAAAAGGGACAAAACTTAACCGTTGTGTTCGACAAAAACACCTTTACTTTACTTTACTTTACTTACTTTTTCGGCGACAATCCGCTTATCGAATCCATGCCGAATTCAGGAGCCATCTCCACATTACTCGGTCTCGGGCTGCCACTCTCCAGTCGCCCCTAACACCCGCTGTTCTTCGTCTTCATCTTCGTCAATAGCGCTCATTCAATGGGTACGGGGTCTGCCTCGAAGTCGTCGGCTTCTGTCGGGTTCTCTGCTAAATATTGTTTTCGCTGGTCTCTCATCCGGCATCCTTGCTACGTGGCCAGCCCACTGTAGCCTGCCGTATTTTAGTCGCTTCACAATATCCGCATCTTTGTACACTTGGTAGGGTAAGGAACGAGTTAAGCAGTGTCACTTATTTTAATCAGTTGAACATAAATGAGCCGAAAATGCACTTTTTTATTCATATTTTCAAAATCTTTTGATAGGATCATCTTCACAAATCACTTAACCATACATTTGATTCACACAAACACAATTTATTGGGTTTCCGACAAAAAATATGATGAATTAAAAATTGTTGTCCAAAAACGTACATTTTTCAGCTGCTGAAGGCAATCGCCACCTCGCTACTAACGAATCCATCACATTTTCAGCACTGATTACAACCACTCTAAAAGTCAAGCACTCAATTGTCACATACCATATTATTCACTCTCTTTTTTTCTATTATCTAAGGCTTTGTCACTAGCCGAAAGTTTTATTATTTTCTAACAAAACTGAAAACAAATTCTGAATTGACGGAACCTGTTCACCACTAGCAGCAGCTGCAGCACAACTGATGAACTATCGTGTTGCCAAGACACTGTTTCGGTTCTGGAAATAAGAATTTTAAGTTTGAAATTAACTGAAACCTCCTATGGTGAAAACGTGGTTCAATACTTTCAAGAGAAATGTATGTTCATAATTAATTTTTCTTTATTAAAAACAACACAAAAGACAGCTTTTTCAATAATTTTCAAAGATTTTCTCAGTGATTTAATAAAGCAACGATGTGTTTCAATGTTATTTGCTGTGACAACACTGTTCTGAGTCGGATCGTTTGTACTGCTATGTTTACTTCTTTTGTTCTCCCACCATCCTTATGAACAACGAGTGAGACGTCAAACTCGCAGTTTCCCATAAGAACACTAGAGAATAAAAGAGACGACGAATACCGTTTGCCGAACGGTGCGGTGAGTGTATGCCCCGATAAACAATTTAGACAGATGGCATTTTACGCATCTATGCCGATACGCTATGCCGATTACGCATCAGATGCCGATTAGTAGGTCGCGGATAGGAACGCGAACTTACTGAATAGGGGGAAAAGTTCGAAGGATTTTTTAAGGGGACGTAAAAAAATTCAAATTTCAGGGTTGCTTAAAAAAGCACCTTGCGGGTGAAAATAGGTTCGGTCTGTTCAAAATTAGTTCCGCCGCTTCAACTTTTAAAGCGAAAAATCAAAAGTTTAGCTCAACAAGTGTCTTCCAATGGTAACAGCTTGAAGAACTAAAGATAGCAAGAAGATTGGTATGCTGATATCCCCCACTTAGTCAACCCATCGCTTGTAATAAGGTAAAACAATCAGTGACCCGCTTAGACTGCTTAAAACTAGTTCTTTACCCTATATCTCACGATTCATGCGCCTGCGCCACACTCCTTCGTCTAATATGCCGCGAAGAATTGATCGCAGGATCTTACGCTCGAAAACGCCAAGAGCTCGTCGGTCGCTCTCTTTCAACGTCCACGCTTCGTGGCCGTAGAGTACTACCGGGAGAATTAGCGTCTTATAGAGCGCGAGTTTTGTACGGAGTTGTACGGCTACGGGACCTCAGCTGGCTACGTAATCCGTAGAAGGCCCTGTTGGCAGCCGCAATCCGCCTTTTTACTTCACGGCTCATATCGTTGTCACATGTCACTAACGTACCAAGGTAAACAAATTCGTCAACCACTTCAAAAGTATCTCCATCTATTACCACCGCAGTTCCAACACCCGAAGGGCTACCGCGCTCTCTACCAGCCACCATATACTTTGTTTTGGTAGAATTTATGATAAGCCCTATCCTCGCAGCTTCCTTCTTAAGATGCGTGTACGCTTCTTCCACAGCTCTACGGTTAACACCGATGATATCGATGTCGTCCGCGAACCCTAGGAGCATATGAGATTTCGTGATGATGGTACCGCTTTTCTGCACGCCGGCCCTTCGAATAGCACCTTCCAATGCAATGTTGAACAGCAAGTTCGATAGTCCGTCACCTTGCTTCAAACTATCTAACGTCACAAACGAGTCCGAAGTCTACCCTGCTATCCTGACGCTTGATTTTGAATCATGAAGGGTAGCACGTATCAGCCTAATCAGTTTTGTTGGAAAACCATGTTCAAGCATAATCTGCCACAGCTCGTTTCATTTAACTGAGTCGTACGCCGCCTTGAAGTCTATAAACAGATGATGAGTCTGCAAGTTGAATTCCCGGAATTTATCGAGGATCGCAAGGTGAACATTTGGTCCGTCGTGGAGCGTCCCTCTCGAAAACCGCACTGGTATTCGCCAACAAAGGTTTCCTGTAACGGCCTCAGTAATACCTCGATAATTGCTGCATTCGAGTCGATGACCCTTTTTGTAAATTGGGCATATGAGACCTTCCAACCAGTCCGTAGGTAATTCCTCCTCAGTCCATACCTTTAGTATAACTTGATGGATTGCACAATACAGCCGTTCGCTCCCAACTTTCAAAAGATCTGTGGGGATACGAAGCCTACAGCCTACAATTTTCTCACACACGTGTACTCATTCTAACGAACATGCCGGTACAAGCATCCCTTTCGGACACTCGCTCTTATTCATTCATGCACTACGACGAGTTTTTGCGAGTGTTCATTCAGCTGACAGTTACGGTCGTCGCTCTCGTTCGTCATTGCAGCCAGAGCTGCTGATGCCGATTACTCGCGAGGGTTCGCACTCCCGCCCGTGAATAGAATTGAAGACGAAGATGAAAAGAAAAAGTAATGCAAAATATGTATCCCAGCGCGCCAATAGCCCTCACGGGCAGTTGGTTGCTCACGAATTATTTCACTCGCTAGTAAGCGAGTAAGAGTCTTCGAGTACGTTCGCGAGTGTGTAATAGAGAAAAATTTACCCGAAATCACCCGTTGGTTTCGGGTCGGATTCGGGTATCTCTATTGAACACATTGAACATCAAAGATGGTCGGGTCGGGTCGGATAACCGTGCTCGTACCCGTACCCGATGGGTTTTGACCGGGTTCGGGTATTCAAATTTTCATACCCGACCATCTCTAGTGTGTAGGTTGCACACAGCAACTTCGACCGGTTGTTTTACGCTTGCGTGAGCGACGAAAGCGTTGAATGCTACCTGGAAAACCCTGGAAAACCTGGAATTGTCAGGGAATTTGAAATTACCTGGAAAAACCTGGAATAATCAGGGAATTTTTAGCAAAACCAGGGAATTTTTCAAACAACCCCAATGATCGATTCATTGAGTAGTAAAGAACCCTTTGAAATAGTACTGCAGACAAGCGATAGATTGGGTTATCGATAATTAGCTCAGTGTTTTGTAAAGGGCCTTATTCTGCGAGGCAAGTGAAGTGATATAACATATTTAGTTTGCACTCACTTTGCGCGTTTCGTTTGGCGTTAGTCTAGTCGAGTCGAATTAAAGTTTCAGGACGGAGATTTTGCGGCATGTGAAACAATTCGCAGAACATCGAAGTAAATGCCAGTTGCACCGCAGCGAAATTTGGTTTTCGAGAAAAATATTTGAGAAATTCCACTGACTCAGTGCATGTGGCATGTGGCAGTGCATAAACTTGCCATACTGTTGAACAGGCTTGTCCTGCACTCAGTGAACTTATTTTGCTTTTTTAACTGTAACACCTCAATCAAGCAAAACTCGAAAATATTATGTATGGGACATTTATACAGTAAGTTATTATCCATAAGATTGCTGAACTAAGTATTGCTCTATCTTTAGTATTTACGGCGCACTCCCAATCCACACTGGGCAATACTTAGTTCAGCAATCTTATGGATAATAATTTACTCTATAAATGCCCCATTTGTAATATTTTCGAATTTTGCTTTGCTGAGGTGTTACAGTTCACTGAGTGCAGGACAAGCCTGCTGTTGAATGTTACAAGTTGTAACCGAAATGCGGGTGAAGCGACCCTACCTTCCACGTTACGAATTTTTGGCTCTAGCTTGGACCCGGAAGAGTAAATCCCGATCAATCCATGCAAAGTGAAGTAAGCCGCGTTGGTCAGAATGTAGAACAGCCACCAGTGGTACAGCGACATTAAAAATTAGCTCAATGAAACTGCTTTTTTGCCTAGCTTATGGCTCGGAGAACGAAAATCAAACATATGAACATTTCCGCGTGGCTGACAGGAAAAGCACCACGGCGGGTTCGAGAGCTACCCGCAATGGGCACTAAAACTCCGCTTGCGCCTGAGTTTGCGAACAAACTTGCGCGGGAAAAAGAACAGATAAGGAACTCACGGGAGGAGTGTAATTTGTTGGTCGCCAGAATAAGAGAAAGTGATTGAAGAATTCGCCTAGGGAAATAGAGTAGGTGGGGAAATTTTTCTCAATACCTCGTTGATTGATAAACAATTCAAATATCAATGATCGAAACACATTTTCAGTTTAAATTATATCCCAATATGAAACCGGGAAAAACCTGGAAAATCAGGGAATTTAGTTTTTCAAATCCAGTTGCCACCCTGGCTTCTCATATTCTCTCGCGTGAGAGAAGACATCGTTGGCTTCTCGCTCGATTCGCAACATTTTTTGACCGTTATCCAACCTTTTTTTCCTTTATTAACTTTTATCTACCTTTATTAACATTTTTGTTTTTTGTCCTGTTCTGACTTTATTGACCAAGAAAGCTAAAATATTGATTTTTGACCTTTTATTTTCTTTCAACTAGTAATAATCACACCTCCGTAGAACGTCATTGGTTACAATATTGCCACTAAGTAATACTTTTTGACCTTTTCTTGATTTTTTGGCGTAGAACTACGTCTACGAAACTACGAAAGAATGAAAGATTTTGAACGCTGATAGCTCTTCCAACTTGAAACGGGTTTTGATGATTCGCATAACATCCGATTAATAAAAGATGCAGCAATTGTATGACATTCTTGAAAAGATTGTTTTCCAATCGTTAAATAGCAAAAATTAAAAAAAACTTTCAAGCTAAATTTGTTTTATGCATTTTCCGTGAAAGAGTCTTGCTTCTTAGGCACGAACGACTATTACATACACCAAGCTGGCAGCTGCAGCTACTGCTTCAAGACAAAGAAGCAAAATAAAATTGCGGCGGTTGCGTAGTTTCGTCGTTTTGTCATTACTTTCGAGCTGATCGCTGCAATTTTCCACTTCAATCTAAACTTGGATGTCATCGCTCGGAAATTTATTGTACAAGCTTCGCTTCCGATCATGTTTTTTTATTTGCTACAAAGCACAGTACTGCCTAGGTGCTATATTCCTATTCGGAACTTTGACCTTCTGTTTTACCTCCCGACTAGTGCTATAATCCTTTTGTATCTTATAGCCTCTTCCAGTCTACATGCGAACATGCGACGTCTGGCTTGTTAGACCCGCCCTAGTAACAATGCAAGTTTTATTGCCCTCTTATGGTGGTTTTCATGATCAGTTTTGGTCATAAAAGCCTTCATAAGAGTGTAATAAAACTCAATTTGTTGCTTGGGCCGTGCCGTACCTCGAGACCAACTGAGGCACAGGCTTTTTGCTTGTTGTTTTTTATATGTGTATGCCAGAAGGAAATTGGGCCACTGCGACACCCAAGTAACAATTTGAGTTTTATGGCACTCTTATAACGGCATTTATGACCAATTTTGGTCACGAAAACCACCATAAGGGTGTAATAAAACCTTCAATGTTACTTGGGCAGTTACGAATTATCTTATTAATGCCTGTTCTCCTTACTTACTGGCTTGCCGTCCTAAGACAAAGCCTGTTGAACAAAGTTTCTCCATGTAACTCGGTTGAGGGCTACCGTTCTTCAATTCCTCGGATACCGAGTACTCTCCGCCAGATCTCGCTCCACCTGGTCTAACCATTTTGCTCGCTGCGCTCCTGGTCGTCTTGTTCCTACCGGATTTGACGCGAACACCATCTTTGCAGGATAGTTGTCCGGCATTCTTGTAACATGCCCTGCCCATCGTATCCGTCCAGCTTTAGCCACCTTTTGGATACTGGGTTCGCCATAGAGCTGTGCGAGTTCATGGTTCATCCTCCGCCTCCATACTCCGTTCTCCTGTCGCCGCCGAAGATCGTTCTTAGCACTCGTCGTTCGAAAACTCCGAGCACTCGCAGGTCCTCCTCGAGCATTGTCCATGTTTCATGCCCGTAGAGAACAACTGGTCTAATAAGCGTCTTGTACAGGGTGCACTTTGTACGGGACCTTAGTCTGCTCGACCGCAATTGCTTGTGAAGCCCATAGTAAGCACGACTTCCGCTGATAATACGCCTCCGAATCTCACGGCTGGTGCATTTCAAGGTCAAAGACTAAAAGCACGAGTTTGGTCAATGTTATAGGAACGGAGCTTTTCTCCGAAAACCCGCGCTGATAATCGCGGATAACACGCTGACAGACGAACAACGTCACACGCAGTACCTTGCAACTTGCAAGTCGTAAGGGCCTGCATAGTGTCGTCGTCTTGAAAGTAAAAAAAAGTTAGATTAAAACTTCTCGGTCGATGGTTTCTACAGTAGACGGAGCATCTGCAGCAGCTTCCAGCATTAGACAAAAGGTAGGAGTCCCAACGACAACTTGTTAAGCGTAGCTACCTATTACCCACTCCCCCTTCCTTTCCACTCTTTCCCCTCCATTCCCCAAAAAATTTCATTACTTTCCCCTACCGTCCCTGACCGATGCACTATGGCGCAAAGCTGGCCAAAAGTCAAAAATCCAATTTCAAGTTTGTGCCATTATTATATTTTTATCATATTCTGGAATAGTTTGGGAAGCTAACCTGAAAATTTTAGCCAGTTTGAAGTTAAAATGAATTTTTGACAAATGTCTGAAGTTGAGCATGTTGAAGATTGATATTTTGTTGTTCCATACAAATTGTATGGGAAACTCGACACGAATATTCAGCGATTAAGAAAGTATGGTGGGAAACGCCAGAAAACGACCACGTTAAATGCATCTTATATAAAATTTTCTCTACTTTTCGAAAAACTGGGTGGCTTTCTGCGCTTTGCTGCGCTAAGGGAGATATATCGATTTTTTGAAGAGCATATCGGAAGTGATTTCTTCGTGTTATATGAAGGCGTGATAAAGGTTTTTTATGGTTTGTGAACCACCCTAATGCATCACGATACAAGTTTTTTATGTTTTCAAAGGCAAATACAAAATTTGCCATCCCAAAAAACAACAAACAAAATTAAAACTGTAAAAGAGAAACAATTTTTTTTAAATTTTGTGAACCACACTAATGAGCGCTTATTTTTTTGGATTTTTGATCCCAAATTTGAAATCAGTGACCCAACATCAGTCAAAGTTGTTATTTTCAGCCGATTTGAAGTAACTTTTGAGTTTTGGCCAAGTTTTGTATGGAGGAGCGCCACTGTGCGATGCCTGACCGCGTTTCAAGGTCAAAGACTAAAAATACAAATTTGGTCAACCGACCATATATAAATATAGTTTGTTACGTTCAATTAGTATGTAAATTATTAATTTTTTAATCACCTTGTCGTCGATATAATATATTCAATCGATTTCTTGCCTTCAACCTATTTTAAGCACTTTCTTGCCTTCAATTTATTTCAACCTCCTCAATGCGCTAACTCACTTAACCTTCCTTTTCGTTTGACAGCTTTTACTTTTCCTCTTCTGTCATCTATCATTTATTTATATCCACCCTCTAGAAATCCCAATCTCAAGCAGTGTTTCCAACAGTCACAGTTTTATTTTTTTTTTAAATTTTTTAAATTTATCTATACCTATAAAGAAGGATTTCTGTCTGTCTGTCTGTCTGTCTGTCTGTCTGTCTGTCTGTCTGTCTGTCTGTCTGTCCTGTGTTCCTTATAGAATCAAAAACTACTGAACCAATCGGCGTGAAAATTTGCATGTAGAGGTTTTTGGGGCCAGGAAAGGTTTTAGTGATGGTTAGAGACCCCTCCCCCCACTAAGAGGGGGGGCTCCCATACAAATGAAACACAAATTTCTGCATAACTCGAGAACTAATCAAGCAAATAGAACCAAATTTGGCATGTGGGTGTTTTCGGTGACAAGAATTTATTCTAGGGTAATTTGAGACCCATCCCCTCTTTATAAGGGGAATTATAACTCCTCTCCCCTTTAAGAGGGGGGGTTTCCATACAAATTTCCTCATAACTCGAGAACTACTCAAGCAAATAGAACCAAATTTGGCATGTGTGTGTTTTTGGAGACAAAATTTTTTTCTATGATGAATTGGGACCCTCCCCACTTTAAGTGGGGGGGGGGCTCCTATACAAACGAAATACAAATTTCCTTATAACTCGAGAGCTAATCCAGTAAATGGAACCAAATTTGGCATGTAGGTGTTTTTGGAGGCAAGAATTTTTTCTATGATGAATAAGAACCTCTCCCCACTTTAGGAGGGGGGGCTCCTATACAAATGAAATACAAATTTCCTCATAACTCGAGAACTAATCAAGCAAATAGAACCAAATTTGGCATGTGGGTGTTTTCGGTGACAAGAATTTATTCTATGGTAAATTGAGACCCCTCCCTCTTTATAAGGGGAATTGTAACTCCTCTCCCCTTTAAGAGGGGGGGCTTCCATACAAATTTCCTCATAACTCGAGAGCTAATCAAGCAAATGGAACCAAATTTGGCATGTGAAGGTTTTCGAGGGCAGGAAAATTTTCTACGGTGAATTAGGACCCCTCCCCACTCTAAGAGGGGGGGCTCCTGTACAAATGATATACAAATTTCCTCCTAACTCGAGAACTAATCAAGCAAATAGAACAACATTTGGCATGTGGGTGTTTTTTTTGGTGACAAGAATTTATTCTATGGTGAATTGAGACCCCTCCCCTCTTTATAAGAGGAATTATAACTCCTCTCCTCTTTAAGAGGGGGGGCTTCCATACAAATTTCCTCATAACTCAAGAACTAATCAAGCAAATGCAACCAAATTTGGCATGTGAAGGTTTTCGAGAGCAAGAAAATTTTCTATGGTGAATTAGGACCCCTCCCCACTTTAAGAGGAGGGGCTCCTGTACAAATGAAATACAAATTTCCTCATAACTCGAGAACTAATCCAGCAAATGGAACCAAATTTGGCGTGTAGGTGTTTTTGGAGGCAAGAATTTTTTCTGTGATGAATTAGGACCTCTTCCCACATTAGGAGGGGGGGCTCCAATACAAATGAAATACAAATTTCCCCATAACTCGAGAACTAATCAAGCAAATAGAACCAAATTCGGCATGTGGAGGTTTTTGGAGGCAAAAATATTTTCTACGGTGAATTAGGATCCTTCCACACTTCAAGAGGGGGGGCTTCTACACAAATGAAATACAAATTTCCTCATAATTCGAGAACTAATCAAGCAAATTGAACCATATTTGGCATGTGGGTGTTTTTGGAGGCAACCATTTTTCCCATTATGAATTAGGACTTCTTACCTTTTTAGGAGGGGGGGGGGGGCTCCCATTCAAACGAAATACAAATTTGCTCATAACTTTAGAACTAATCAAGCAAATGGAACCAAATTTGGCATGTGAGAGTTTTAGATGGCAGAATTTTTTTTCTGTGGTGTATTACGACCCCTTTCCCTTTTAAGAGGGTGGGCTCCCATACAAATGAAATACAAATTTCCTTATAATTTGAGTACTAATCAAGCAAATGGAACCAAATTTAGCATGTAGGAGATTTTTGAGTCTTGAATTTATTTTATGATAGTTAGAGACCTCTCACCCCTGTGGTAGGGGGATATGGACTCTCATACAAATAAAACAGAAATTTTTGCGAAACTCAAAAACTAATCCAACTCGAGAAATTCGAGACTCTTCCATAAAACATTAATCAATAACAAGACCACAAAAACTATCTATAGTAACACTAGATCATTCAGGACGAGCCGTTCGCGAGTGTTGCCGGTGACCCGCCGTCGGAAGCGCCGCCCACTGGGGGGCTTGCAAAACTCGAGATAGTGACAAAGATCATCCGAGATTCATGATTTATGTACAACACAGGTTAATTTGTGGCAATACGAAGTTTGTCGGGTCAGCTAGTAAACCTATATAGTTTTTTGGAGTTTGCTACCGAGTTTGAAAACACAGTTAGGAATTTCTTTTCATCAAATAGAAATAAAAGGTCAATTTACCGAGCACGAATGTGAAAAAGTGATAAAATAAAATTAAGAATTAATCAATCAAGACAAATAGATACGTAAAACTCCTAGCTATTGGAATTCATCAAATATTTAGCTAATAAAAGCTAAAAATACCATGTTTGAAGGCAGTCGGCGGCAAACAAAGTCCTTACAAACATGGGGAAAGTACTCGGAGCGATAATTGAGTCGACTTGTGGTGGGAATAAATTTTTAACACTGAAAAATTACTATGAAAGTGTTAGAAAGGACAAACGGTACCAAACAATAACGAGTTACACTAATTTTCCTGATCAATTGGAAACAATTTCTCCCATCGGTTAATGGGTCACAACTTACATGGCCTGTTTGCTGCTGCACTCTTTACCGCCGACTCATTTCCTTTCGAATCGATGAAAAGGGTCGTATTTGCCACACGATTATGTACACCAATAAAGTGAGCGACCGTAAAAGTAAATCCAAGCTGTGAACTTGTTTGTTCAGTTTGTTTATGGCGTTTATATTGTCTAATTATCGAATGTTATGTGTCAAATGTAGGTCTCATATGCACCATATTTCATGATTACTTTTTTATAATCAGCGTTTTTTGTTTCGAAATTATAGCAATGAGGTTAAAAATCTGCAAAAAGCCGGTCATATCTGTCGTGTTTGCTGAGAAAACACATTTTATCTAAAAGTAAACGTTTTATCTAAGACTGGAGGAAAAAATGTCACACAGATAGCTCAGTTTCGAATATACGGCGAATGTGTCTGTACACACAACATTCTAGGTCGATTTTTCCTACCAATAGTTTTACTGATTTATGTCTGCCTGATTGCATCGGAAAGGCACAAAGGGCAATGTTTATGGTATTTTTTTTAACAGATATTAAGGTTAACAGCACTACCTGTGGAACAAATAAATCGAATAAATCTGTGAACAATTGATTCAATGAAGATCCACACATGCCGTTTATCGTAATGGTGGTTATGTTGGCAAATAGAGTAGTACATAACTACATATGACGTTGGTGATGGTGATGGCGATGGTGATGATGATGATGACGGAAACATATCTAAGCGAAGGCTGTGAAGACGCGACTCTGAACGGGCAGGTAATCGATCTTCTCCCGTGCCAGCCCCACCCGGACTGATACACTGCCGTTGTTGTACCGGTCGCTCTTTCCTATTTCTGCTAAGCCAGCCCTGCCCGGACCCGCTCTGTGATACTTCCGTGCCACAGTGCGATGGCGATGAAGAAGCAGTAGTAGTAGCAGCAGCAGCAGTACGCGCAGCGGTAACCGAGCGGAAAATGTGTATGTAATTTTAAAATTAGCGAAGAAAAACAATCAGTGTAGAAATTAGGGCTTTCTTTCTCGCGGGGAATGCGCGCAGTACGCGGTCGGACGGCCGCAGTGAACGGTTTCATGGCCAACTCTTGCTCGAGAGGTGTGTGGGTCAGCCAGCCAGCTGACTCCCAGTCTACACTGCTGGAAAAATGACAAGATGCGGTGCTGCTGGTTGCTGCTGCTGCTGCTGCTGCTGCTACTGCCGTTGCTGTTGCTGTTGCAGTCACTGCCAGCTGCTGTGATATTTGGAACATAATTTTGCTCGTTATCGTTGTTTCTTTTGCCTCTTGCCTTTCTATTAGGTAGCTGAGACCGGTTGTAAGTTAGTCACAGTTTGTCAGAGGCTAACTAATCGTCAAATCTGAACTGCATGCACTTTAGTTAGAACAATTATACTACACTGGTGTGCTTAAATCTTGTCGGGTTTTACGAAAACATTTAAAAAGACGAATGAATACAGTAATATATCCTTCTAAAGCAAAAATATTCTAATGTTTGGGAAGGTACCTTGTTTAAATTTTGCATTTTAATTGAATAAAGTGCTTACCTCTTACAGCACTAGGACAATTCCTATATCAGGACGGTATCAAACATTTCAACAACATAACCTTAGTTGATTCCGCTTGATTCATACTGCACAAAATTTCCATTTTTCTGACACAAAAATTTTTACACTACACACAATTTGGTTAAATTCGGTGCTTAATCTACTGGTGATTCCGGCCTCTGATCAAAAATTAAATAATTGTTTTCACTTTAAAACGAGGCTACGTAATGAAAATCTTTGACAGTTATCGCATATGTTCTGGTAGGTAAACAACGCTTGCTGCGTTCGAACATATAAATGAACATCACAAACCTGCGAGCAAGTGCTAATGAACCGATTCACCCGCAAAGAAAACAAATGCCATTCTGAAAAAATTGCTTCAATGCTCTATTGCTAATAAAACCATAAAAATGATTTATTACAGTGGTTTCGAAACTAGATGATAACAAATCGACTCGCCAGAGTAGGTTCTCAATCTGCTCAGCCAGGACAGGAAACAAAACCGTCCAGACTGTTTAGGTGTTCTTGTTTTTTTTGTGCTACCCCTCGTTACCTCGTTTCGACTGCAAAAACAAAAGACCAAATGGGTGCGCACATACTCACACATACACACACGCACACTTGCAGAGGCGCGCGCGCCTCTTGTGAAAATTGCGTTGAATTATTTAAATTGGGCAGCGTTTATAAGTACAAACGATAATTATTATCGATTGGAAATCCACGTTTCGTTTTCCTTTCTCCTGCTGCTGCTGCTCGGCTCGTACTCGTACTCGCACTCGCACTCGTACTCGGACCACCGTTTTTATGTGCGAATGTATGCTGCTGCCACGGTTTGAATGACCGCGCAACATTCTCCACCTAACGGCCAATTGACCAGCACGTCCGATTCTCGGCAGCAGCAGTCCGACCTGGAGTGCAACGAAATTTGTTCTTCTATAGCACTTGAATTTACGTTCGTTTCATGTTTGGTCCGAAGAAATCGGTGCAAATGATGTACAACCCGGAATATGCGTCGGGCTTTCGAATCAACTCCCGCATCTCGGAACGAATGCGGACGAGGTGGAAGGTTTTGCGTTCACCCATCTGTGCATGGAAATTAATTTTCATTCGGTCGTAAAGCGTGGCTAAAAACATACAAACACACATCGTGCACAATGAAGCGAAATGGAGTGAAGGATGACCAAAACTTGACCGTCTAACACACCTCTAAAGGCACCTCTAAAGTGAACCGTTTTTTTTGCCCACCATGCGCCCGGACGAGGTCTTGATGGCCCAGTCAGTGGTCGAATGAGAACGGAGAGACTTACACCGGTCAGCCATCAGAGCGCAGCCAGCGTAGGGCTTAGTTCGTTGTGTCTTTTTCTTTTGCATTCAACACGGTGGGGTCTGAACCGAATGTTGCTGACCCGCGTGTACGTCGTACACAACGAAATGGGGTCCCTTGGCAGCAAAGATGACTAGTTTGTTCGCTCTTGTAAACTTCAACTTCCCCCGGGGTTGTCGCCATCACCACACGAATGGCATAATACGACGGTCCGTATAATAAAACGAATCATCCTGCCACGCAAGCTTGGAGTGAAAACAACATAAAAAAATCTCAGCTCGAAAGTGCGCCTCGCAGTTTTAGCATAAGAAAACTACTGCCCCCCCCTAACTTTCCCCTACCCAGTTGACAGTGCCGCCGTACCCCGCCAGGCTCACGTTTTTTTATTTAATACTGAATTGTTAGACACTTAATAAAATAACTTTATGATAACATATAAAAATAACCGGTTCTCATCGTGCACCGACCGGTCCATTTTGAATGCCTTCCCGGTTTTTGCGAAACTTTTTTTTGGTTGCATTGTTTGAGCAATTGTACCCCAAAGCAAAGGCTGCTGCCCCGAAAATATGTACCTTTTTCCTCAGTCAGATGGTCATCCGCAAACACCGCCGCCGCCGAAAAAGGAGATCCATTTTCACCGAGAAGCCGAAACCGTGGTAAACCGGAGCGTTCGTGTGTGAGATGCGGCAAATAAAGTATCTATTAAATTAGGTGCATTTTGTTGGGGCAATTAAGGCGATCGTTCTCAACTCAGCTCAACTACAAACCGGCGCCCGGCGGCCGGCGAGCGGCTTCATTTCGCACTGGGCACGTAAATTTTAGCATTTTATCGCACGCGTGAGGAGCGTTGACATCAGCGCGAGAAAGATAGAAATGTTCAATGGTCGGAATTCTCCGGCTAGGATAGGTGGGATGCCGAGAAGGACGAACCTGCGTAGGCATTAAGATGTCAAAATTTGATTTGCTATCGCAAACACCGGATTGCTCGACGGACTCGACAGGCTTGACGTTGCAGAAGAGACTCCATCGTTGTACCTACATTTATGCAGGGTTTTACATTTCACACTCTAGGCGATATGTCTGACAACTTATTCCCTGCTAAAGATTGTTACTTTATCTCGCTTCTTGGAATAGAATGTTAGAGCTTCTTGAGCAAACTGCGGTAATGTTTATATTTTACGATAGAGCGATTGAAATATAGCACCAGTGCAATTCATTGGCAGTTGTAAAGGCCCGCTTCGTATTTCATTTTTTGAATAGTTTTAAAACTAATCAATAAAGGAAATATATCAAACAGAGTTCATTCGGTCCACTTGAAAAAAGGATCAAGAAGAGCTTACAAAACAGTTCAAGAACAGTTCAAGAAGAGAGTCCAAGAAGAATTCAAAGAGTCTAAAAAGAATCCAAAAAGAACTAAAGTTTTTGGAGCGTCTTAGTGGAATACTGAAATTAAAGGAAAAGAAAACTTTTTTCACGATCAAATTTCACTATTAATTTTATTCACGACAAATACGTATTTCGCCAACACCTTAGTTGATTTCGAGGTAACGAGGTAATGCTGTTTTTACAAGCCAGTCGTCGTATGTTCGAATCTCGGCAGGCCGGTGTAGCTCGATACAGTCAGTAGAATTGTTGCACTAGCCCCGTAACTGTCCTGTACTCTAAGAGTCGGACGTGAAGTCTGTCGATAAAGTCTTAGAAAGGACTTTTAACGACAAGGTCGCCAGAGTTGATTTATGGCAGTCAGAATGGCACCGAATATCACCCTTTCCTTCCCTTCTTCAGTGTACCAAAATGCTCCCATATACTCGGGAAACCATCCAAAACAAATATAATTAGTTCAACTAATATGCTAGCCGTAATAAGATCTTGCAACTCGAAGCACTAAACATTGCATTCTATAGGTTCTATTACTTTTTGGGGCATAAATTACACTAAATACTGAGATTTCTGCCCAATTAAAATTCATCACTATATTTTCACTATTTTCGCCGTCGATTTTTCATTAATTTTTTCAGGCGTTCCAGTCATCACATTGCTCGCGAAACTTAACTTGAAACACAGAACACCTTAATTTACCTCCCGAACAGTTATTTGGTAAGATATTATAATGATTTTGCCCAAATTGTTCAGTTGAATTGGTAGGAAAAACTTTACTTCGTTTCGATTGTAATTCCGAATCCGCGACCGTCGTTGCTGTACGTTACCAAGGAAACAGGTGTAGGTGGAATGATGCCATATTTACGTTGAGCATGACATTGACCAATAATTTTCGCTCCTAAATTAACGGTCGTAGAGTGTCGAAAATATACCTACTTATAAAATTCACTGATAATAAAATTCACCGTAAACAGCATTTTATGTGATAGAATTACTGTCGGATCTCGTTCAACAGCATAAATAGATACGCAATTTTACGTTTCATAATTGTTCATAACAGATTATTACCTACTACTAGCAACTCTGTTCTCGTCGTGAAAGTACTAAAATCAGTAAAAAATGCAACTGGACTCTGACGGCCTTCACCTTAGGTCCACGGCTTTGCTTTCTTACGTATTTCGCCTGCGACTTGCGGGCTTCATCCGCTTGTTTCGAGTGTTTTCGAGCAGTTCATATATTTTTTCTGTTCGAAAACAGACACTGATGAAGCCTGCAATTCGCAGGCGAAATACGTATTTGTTGAGATTAAAATTAACAGTGAAATTCAATCGCGACAAAAGTTTACTTTTTCTTTAAGTTCACATAGGGTTCAACAACGGTCCAAGAAAAGTCCAGGAATTGTCCAAGAATGACCCAAAAAGAGTTCAAAAAGAGCACAAAAATATTTAAAATGAGTTCAAGAATGGTTCAAGAAAATTCCAACAAGAGTTCAAGTGAAGTCCAAAAAGTGTCCTAAAAGAGTTCAACCAGAATCCTAGAAGAACCCCAGAAGAGTACACAAGAGTACAATAGAGTCCTAGAAGGATCCAAGAAATATCCAAGATAGGCCAAAAACGGTACAAGAAGGGTCTAAAAAGAGTCCAAAAATAGTTTAAGAAGTGTCCAGGAAAAGTCCTAGAAGACCCCGAGGGATTTTCAAGAAGATTTCAAGAAGTGTCCAAGAATAATCCAACAAGAGTTTAAGAAGAATCCAAAAAGAGTCCAAGGAAAGCCCCAGTAAAGTCCAAAAAGAATCAAAAGAGTCCAAAAATTGGTCAAGTTGGGTCCAAGGAGGGTCCAACGAGGGTCCAACGAGGGTCCAAGAATGGTCCTAGAAAAGTCCAATAAGATTCCAAGAAGGGTCCACGAAGGATCCAAGATGAGTCGAAAAGGATACAAGAAGAGTCTAGGTATAGTCCAAGAAGAATCCAAGATAGGTCAAAAACGATACAAGAAGTGCCCAAAAATAGTCTAAGAAATGTCCAGGAAAACTCCTAGAAGACTCCAAGAATAATCCAACAAGAATCTAAGAAGAGTCCAAAAAGAGTCCAAGAAAAGTCAAAGAAAAGTCCAAAAAGTGTCCAAAAAGAATCCAAAAAGTGTCCGAAAATGTTCCAAGAAGAATCCAAGAATGGTTCAAGATAGGTCCGAGAAGGATCCAAGGATGGGCTTAGAAAAGTCCAAGAAAGGTCCATGGAATGTTCAACAAAAGTGCAAGAAGAATCCAAGAAAAATCCAAAAAGAGTCTTGAAAGGGTCCAACAACGGTCTATGAAGAGCCCAAGTATTGTCCAAGAACGGTCTAAGAAGATCCCAAGAAGAGTACAAGAGTTCAAAAGAAATTGGAAGAAGAAGCGTCCAACTAGAACCCAAGTATAATTCTAGATAAGTCCAAGAAGTATCTAAGAAGAGTTCAAGAAGGATCCAGTATGTGTCAAAAAGGGTTCAAGAAAAGTCCGAGAAGAATTCAAGAATGGTCCAAGAAGGATCCAAGAATGGTTCTAGAAGAATCCAAGAAGGATCTAAAAGGGATCCAAGAAAAAGTGCTCCAAAGTGCAAGAAAAGTCCAAAAACGATCCAAGAAGTGTTCGAGAAGAATTCAAGAAAGCTCTAAAAAGTTTAGCATTGTTTGACCGCCTGTGAGCTGCCTGCGATTGATCTAGATCAGCTAAAATTGCACAAAGAATCATCAGAATGATGCTTGGGAGATGCAGATTATTCTCAGTGTGCATTTTCTGGTGATTCAATTATTTGTGATGATCAAAAACAAAGCTGGCCACTTGCAATGCAGCTCAATTTGAGAGGGAAACGAATGTCAGTCCGACACTTGGCGCAACTAGAGTCCGAGGAATCCTCTGCATCATCCACAAGTGTCACAGGAATCCACGCTAATATGCAGCGATATAGCGCCCTATCCAGCTTTCCACGAGCGATAATGGCGGCTGATGGGTACAAGTTTCTGAAGGGCACAGTTCGGTATTGACATTCAATGCAGGAGCAGGCACTGTGGTTACTATGGAAGCCACTACGGTTGTTTGCCGGTTCAGTGGAAAAATGTAAACATTGTTTAGTTTTCGCAGACCAGACAAAAAAGAATTTAGTTTTATGGAAGCGCAGTTTTGTGGTTATTTTTTACTGAAACATTGTCACATTGACCCAATGTAAAGATTATTTCACAAAATGATAGCTAAGAAAGTACAAAAATTCGCTTCCCTCGCTAGTGCTGTGTCCCGCTCACTAAATATTGGTCATAAAAAAAGTTTTTGTAGTGTCCAAGAAGAATCCAAAAAGAGTTTAAAAAGAGTCCAAACCGAGTCCAAGAAGATTCTAAGAAGAAAGAGTCCAAGAGTCCAGAAAGAAGTTCAAGAAGAATCCAAGTGGACCCCAAAAATAGTTCTAGAAGAGTCCAAGAAGTATCCAAGAAGGGTTTAACAAGGATCCAAAATGGGTCCACGAATAGTCTAATAGAGTGCAAGAAGAATCTAAGAAGAGTCCAACAAGGATCCAAGAGTTCAAGAAGAATCCAAAATAGTCCAAGAAGGGTCCAAAAAGTGTCCAAGAACAGTTTTAGAAGAGTTAATGAATAGTTCAACAAGTGTCTAAGAATCCGCGAAGAGTTCAGCATTGGTCCGAGATGAGTCCAAGAATAGTCCAATAACTGTAAGAATAATGCAAGAAGAGTCTGAAAAGAATCCAAAAAAGGTCCAAGAAAGATTCAAGAAGAGTCCAAGAAGTGTTCACGAAACTTCTAAGAAGAGTCCAAAAAGAATCCAACTTGAGTCCAATAAGTGTCCAAGAAGAGTGATAGGAAAATCCAATATTCGTCCAAAAATGTTCCAAGAAGATTCTAAGACGAGTCCAACAAGAGTCCGAGAAATGCGCAACCAGAGCCCAATAAGAATTCAAGAAGATTCCAGGAAGAGTCCAAGAAAAGTTCGAGATGGGGTTCAAAAAGGATTCAAAAAGAGTCCAACCAGAATCCAAGAAGAGTTCAGCAAGAGTCTAAGAAGCATCCAAAATGAGTTCAAGAAGAGTGTAAAATAAGACCAAGAAAAGATCGAAAAGAGTCCAATGAGAGTCTAAGAAGAGGCCAGGAATAGACCAAGCCAAAAAGAATCCAAGAAGATGCAAGAAGAGTTGAAGAAGAATCCCAAGAGAGTCCAAGAAAGTTCCAGTAAGAATCTGAATAGACCTGAAATTAAATAAAAAGAAAACTATTCCATTTAAATTCTACTATCTATATTTATTCGTGACAAATTACGTATTTCGCCTACAACTTGCATGCTTCCTCAGAGTCTGTTTTCGAACTTCGAAGTTGATGAAGCCTGCAAGTCGAAGGCGAAATACGTATCTATCGCGAATAAATATAGATAGCAGAATTTAATTGGAATAGTTTTCTTTTAATTTAATTTCAAGTTTCGCATTCTACTAAGACGCTCCAAAAACTTCAGTCAATCCAGATAGAGCTGAAGAGAATAATCCAAGGAAAATAGAATCCAAATAGAGTCCCCGAGAAGAGTCCAAGAAAAATTCAAAAAGAGTCTAGGAAGAGATCAAAAGTTCAAAAAGGGTCCAAAAAGACGTCTAAGACGAGTCCTAGAAGAATCCACGAAAGGTCTAAGAAGAGCACAGGTTGAGTCCAAGAAGAGTCACAGGGTCTAAGTTTCCGAGATTTAAGGAGTTGACATGCTCATGAGTCCAACAACTCTGGAATCGAAGTATAGAAAATAGCAAAGATTGAAGAAAATAAATAAAGATTGAACAAACTGGAATAGAAAATGCATAATAGAATAGAATGCATAAATGGAAGAATATAAAAATAACATAATGGAAAAATGCAAGTAGAAGAAGAGATTGTGAAAGCATAGAAGAATAATGAATGGAAGAATCGAAATTGTATTGTGTCTCTTAGAATCATTCTATTTTGGTTGGTTTTGAGAGTGCTGAAGAAGAATAGATTAGATTCTTCATGAAAGGGCGTTGAGCCTGCGGCTTGTTCAGTTATTTGTACTGGAGAAAAATTTTCCATTTGAAAACAAAATCTTCTATGACCACTTTCTATAATAGTACTCAAGTTACAGGTACAGATTTGATATTATATTAAGTGTTTTCAATAGTCTCGAGTACGTTCTGTAACCTGTGTAATTTGTTTGGGCATACTTCCCAAAGTATGGGAAGTCTTTTAAAATATCTATTTCAAAAATCCTCCGGTTCCGAAATTGCTATTTAGAGTTTATCAGTGCTGTTATATTGCTTCTTGTTCTTATAGATCATCATAAGCTAGGCAACATTCATATCCAAACGAGGTATTACAGAAACAACAATATCGACAACAAGGTTAAAACGAATTAATAAGCCATTGAAATTTGATGAAAATAGACAAAAATTCCAACAGACAATGAAGGATCACAGTTTCAAAAATCCTTGAAAACTTCGTACATACCAAGGTTCTTTTATGACCGAAGTTTGAATTTTTTAAATCACGAGATAAGCAAATGACAGTACGTCTCCTTCATCTTAAAATGCAGTGGAGGCGCCTTGTTGAATATGATTTACTTTGTGTGCTTTTTTGCGTGAGTAATTTTCATTTATGAATGACGGAAATTAAAACAATTAGTCAACATTTTCTTCTTTGTCGCACGAAAAAACGTAGTAAATTTGGCTGGTAGGACTTCTTTAATGATAAAAAGCATTTAAATAGATCTCAGCTCACTTTGATTGATCGCGTACGATAGACAACAAACTAAAATATTAGGAAATAACTAGTTTTGCATTGTGTGTCATAAAAATGGTAATATTTTTAATAATTTGTGTTGGATAGGATGGGAATGGGCAATTACGACGAAGCAGCGACATACCCTACGTAATGTTAGAAGTTAAGGAAAATTCTTTTAAGAAAACGCAATCGTTCACAAGTCCACAGAACAAAATCTTAAAAAAAAGCTATTATACTTAATCTCTCTAAATTTTGTATGTCTAGCTAACTGATGCCATCGAAACGAGAGGCACGATTTTTACCAAGAGTAGCCAACTTCTAGGCTTTGCAGATGACTTCGATATCATTGCCAGGAACTTTGCGACGGCGGAGGCAATCTACGCCAGACTGAAAGCGGAGTCTAGGAGAATTGGGCTAAAAATTGTAACCTTTGGAAAAGTTACAATCTGTTTTCCAAATATTCGGTTGTAGATTTGGAAAATAAGGACCGCAAGATTCGGCCAAATTTGTTATTAAATGTAAATTTTCACGCAAAAAATGCTTGGATTATATAAAGTTTATTAAATAAACCAGTTGCCTAATAGAGGCAATTTTATGTAGCATGTCGTGAGGAGTTGCGGATGGTTACCACGCCTGATTTTGAAAAAAAGGGAGTCAAAATATGGGCAGAGCAGCAAAAAAACCCGTTGTGCTGCCAAATGGGACCGTTCGCATCTCCAAACGTCGGAGAGGAGCAGGATAGGGCAGAGCAACTGGTATATTTAGTTAGAGATGTGAGGGGACTCTACTGCTTGCTCGAAACTGTTGTCAGCCTGGATCACCACCACCGTCGCCCACCCCAGCCGTTCTATATGCGGAGAAAAGTATTCGAGAAGTGTGAGTGGCTACGTGCCACCCGGCGATTGGATGAGCTGAGCATCTTTACTACTTGAGCGCACTCACAAAAGACGTCGTGTGCGTCGCGTCGCCCAGTGATTGGTCGAACTGGGCGCCTTTTGAATTTAATTTCAATTCCAAAGGATGCCATGTGCTTGAGGCGAACTATAAAAACTGTCCCCATCCAAGGACCGGGGATAGTTTCCTGGGACAAGCCTGATCGTTAAGTTGGCTACCGCGCGAGTTCTCTACATTAAGCGTGGCCGAGAGTTGCCTGCCATAAAGCAGACCACGATGTGGACTAGAGTTTACTATTATCTAGTACGGTAGAACTGTTTGTGCAAAATCGATACTTACCAGAGACGCCGAATACTAGTGCCAAGCCTGAAAATTCCTTGATCCATAGTGCGCGAGTGTCCCAGAAGAACAAGCCGTCCGTCAACATACGGCTTTATTAGCACATGTAATGCTGTGAATTAAAAATACTTTACTGGGTAACCAATGAACCCGGTTAAAGTGGCCCAAAATCGACTTTAGAAGCGGCCAAGTGCGCGTGAGTGTTCCAGACTGAATATCCGCCGTTCGTCAAATTACGGCGTCGATAACACGTGTCCTGCGGTGAGCAGGAAAAGTCATTGTATCGTTTCGATTTCGGCGGCGAAAAGCGGCCAAAACCGTCATTTGTAGCAGTTTCGTGGCCGGTGATGAATCCGGTAATCCAGCCGAACATATCGTGTAAGCGGAGACAACGGGAAGCGGTATCATCGACGGGAGCAGAGTGCTGACAACGAACGGTGTGGGGCGACGGAAGTGGCGAGAAGTAGTGAGTCGAAAAGCATGTTTAATGTGAATTTATAATAAATTTGAGCAAAATACGAACTTTAAAATCCAATCACATGGTGTAGTGTTTTTCCTTGATAATAAAATGAATATCGCCGATCCAGTAGCTAGTTTTGTCCTTTTTGCGTGAGCCGAAATATTTGTTACAGGTAGAGATTTTTTCGATAGCGACATTGTGAAGGTAAGTCTCCCAAGGAACAATTTTTGCTTATTAAACGTTTAACCGACAGCTTTTATTCAGCATGTGCTTTATAGCTGCTTTTCAAGTATGTCTAAACACCTCTGTTCAATGCTTATCCAGTGGGTTTTGGAGAATTTAAACAGCACAGTGCTGGTTATGGGCGTGGAAGATGCATTTGTATAACTGTTATGCAACGCATAGTTAAACGTTTATTCAGTACGTATAGGTATGTTTATTAAACTACTGCTGATGGCACTGAAACTACGTTTATTCCACAGCAGTTCAACATTTAAACAAGCAAAAAGAAAAATATATGTAGGAAGTATTTATATTATTTTGTGGGTTTCGTTATTTTCATGTCCATTTTTGTATTCATATTATTATTATGATTTATATGAGAGACTTAGTAGGAAATCATTGATTGTCTCAAAATTCATCTAGCCCGCCATTTTACTTTTTCACTCATTCAGATTCGAACTTACATCCTGTGGGTCGGAAGCCGTCGACGAACGCATCTGAGATAATCTGACATATGACAGGCGCCGAGTTTTTAGCCGATGTAGATTTACAAGTTTAAGTTTGTCAAGCGAGAAACAAACCTCGGCTAAAAGATATTTAAGCGCTGAAGAGTAGCTTCTTAAATCATGTTAGGCACCTGCTGTACAAATTACGCTAGAAACCTTTATTTAGCACATATTAAACAGTTATAAACTATTTGTACTAGCTGCGAACAATGTTTGCGGCTGTTCATTTGTGATTAGTTAGCAGCAGGAATGGTTCGTGTTAGTGCCGCAGAGGAGGATTACTTTTGTCATTCCGTCATCACCGATAGTCCGGAGCTTATTGCTGCTGTAACCCGCTCGCTGTCTGTGCACATCTAATTGTCATCGGGTCGGATTCAAGGTTTTTCATCCAAAAACACAGCAGCGGATGGCAAGAGAAGGAGTGGGGTTTTCGCGCAGCGGCAGCGGGAGCTGGCCATGCTATTGCGGCATTACCAGCAGTGGTGGCATCGCCACTGGATTCATCCCGTTTAGCGAATCCATTGCGAGTAACTCGATTGAGTCGGTAGTATAAGTTTACTGTTGTATTAATCCACTTGCGAAGAAAATATTTCTGGGATATAATTTTTTTCTATTAATCTATCAAAAAAATAAAGTGGGAATAATATATATAAGAAGTATAAAGTGTAAAGTTCAAAGTGTCATTCAAGTTATTGGTGTTATTGGCTGCCATCAAGCACTTTTTATTTCACACCTGTTCTTAGTGATGCTGCTGCTGATACGTTTGTGTTTGTACTACAATTATTAGACTCTTATTAAAGACTTCCTCTTAGCAACGTTTGCGCAACATTCATTCCACTCTTATTCCACTCTTTCACCACACTTGCTCTCAACAATGCGGCTGATACGTTTGCGCAACGCTCATTCCACACTTATTCCACTTTTATTTCACACTTGCTGTCAGCAATGCTGCTGACGAGCTGCTGATGCGTTTGCACAACGTTTATTAGACATGCATTTCCATGGTTGCCTTTAAGCAACCGGTATTCCACACCGGCTCTTAGCATTGCTGCTGATACGTTTCCGCAACATTAATTCTACTCTTATTCCATACCTATTCCACAGTTGTTTTAGTGATAACTTTCAGAGCGATAAATAAACAGAGTGTAAATTCGCTATGACGGCGCCGCAGTGGAGACACCTACATTAGTTTCGAGTATGCGTGAAGCGGAATAGCGATTTGTTAAAGAGTGCAAAAGACAGAAATATGTCGGAAATAATTTTCATGCATTCAGCTGCGGGCAGTTCTGTAAGTGGAAAAGAGGTCGTGCGGTGCCGTCATTGCGAATTGTCGAAAATCTGAGTACTTTTTGTAGGTGTTTGATGGTGCTGTGTAAATCTACTACCCAGCGATTTGTATAGTGAACGATTTGGATTCGCAGGTCTAGTATACAATGATCCCGCAATGGAATCGTTGGTTCCAAGACCAAGTGTTTCTTCCCCACGGTTCTTTTGTTTGGCATTGTAAAGTATATTTTTGACGGAGCTACCGACGAAACGTACGAAATTGAGACATGTATCGTTTCCAGTTCTCCTGCTATACGAAATGTATGCGGTAGGATTTCGGAAAGTTTCTTCGTGCGATTATAGTTTTTAAGGGCGAGAAGTGCTTTGTTTTAAAATTGAAAAAAGCTGAGTAATTTATTTGTTTCCTGACATGTGTAATAAAGAGGATCTAATAATAATTTCGAAGTGTTGTTTATGTTATTGGTTGTCCTCAGGCGGCTCTTATTCCACCTCTCTTAGCGGTGCTGCTGATACGTTTGCACAGCGCTTATTCGACATGCATTCTCTTCGATGCCTTTAAGCGACCAGTATTCCACACTTGCTTTTAGCGGTGCTGTTGATACAATTGTACAACGTTCAATCAACTCTTGTTCCACACTAACATAACAACTGTAGATGTTGGTTAGAAGCTAGAAAAAATCTGGGATATGACGTTTACACAGCACGTACTTCAGCAAATTCGTTTATTCAGCACTGGATGCTACTAGACAACTCTTATTCCACATCTAGTCTCTTAGGTGCTGCCGTTTTGTTCCTTGGGCTTCTTTAAGCGCATTGAGCCGACCCTGAAACCAAGAGTGCTGGGCAATCAAAAAGTAACAAAATAAATGCGTCGAAGACCAAATACATGAAAGGAAGAGGCTCAAAGGAAACAAATGTGCGCCTCCCACGGACGGTAACCGTTGACGGCGACGAACTAGAAGTGGTAGAAGAGTTCGTGTATTTGGGATCGCTGGTGACCGCGGACAACAACACTAGTAAGGAGATCCAGCGGCGCATCCAAGCGGGAAATCGGGCCTACTTTGCCCTCCGTAAAACGCTACGATCAGGAAGCATACGCCGCCGCACGAAGCTAACAATGTACAAAACCATTATTAGACCGGTAGTTCTTTATGGACTTGAAGCCGTGACGCTGCTTACGGAGGACATACGCGCCCTGGCCGTGTTTGAGCGGAAAGTGCTGCGGACGATATTTGGCGGAGTACAAACTGAAAGCGGAGAGTGGCGGAGGTGTATGAATCACGAGCTACAGGCACTGCTTGGGGAGACTCCCATCGTACATCTAGCGAAAGTTAGCAGGCTACGGTGGGCCGGACACGTCGTAAGGATGCCGGACGACTGTGCGACGAAAATAGTCCTCTTCAACAACCCCACCGGCACCAGGAACAGGGGGGCCCAACGTGCACGATGGCTCGACCAGGTCGAGAGCGATTTGCGATTTCTGAGACGACTAGGAAATTGGCGACGAGTGGCCCAAGACCGAGTTGAATGGAGACGAGTGCTTGAAACAGCACGAGCCACCCCGGCTCTATGCTGCTGAAGAAGAAGAAGCTAACTGATGCCAAATATACAGCATTAAGTTTTAAATTCATAATAAACATATTACACGCATGATCATTAGAATAATGCACGAACCTGCTCCAGTGTTATGTTTACATGCGTATGTGTCATTTTTATGCAAATACATTGAAATTATGTATTCGTTATTGCTGATTGCAAGAGAAAAAAATACCATCAAAAGTGCGTAATCACTCATAAAAGTGCTATTTGGTCGGTGTTAAGTCAGACCGAACCAAGTGACAAAACTCTGATTTCGATAAAAACGCGTTCAAAGTTTGAGGCTCTGTATGGTTAATAGCAATTAATCGTTCAAAATCATCTCACAACTCCGACTGTTTGCCACGTTTATGTAGTCTGATTAGAGTAAAATGCTGCGCTAGAAAACCTTTGATCGGTTGCTGTCATTAACACATTTTTTTTAAATTTTGCTGCTTGGTCCGGTCTGATTTAACACCGACCATTTTAGATTGAACCGTTTCGGTGTCTGTGGCGCACTTATTGCTTGGACTATAACGAAAAAGTGCGCCGAAGATACCGAAACGATTCAATCTAAAACAGCGCTTTTATGGCCGATTGCGCGCTTTTGATGGTAAAATTTTTACAGCTGTTTGTATGAGCACTTTGCAAATATAGAATAACGCTTAAAATTTGTCTCAGTGCTAGAATAAACCTAACTTTAAAAACTACTAGTTCAAGGACGGATTCTATTCAACGCATCGCAGTAAGCAATGATCGGTAACGGACATTGATGTCAAATTTCGCCTCGATTTTATTTCACTTTTCGCGTGTTCTCATGTTTTGTTCTACAAGTGTCATTTGATTGTGGACAAGTCAGTGTTCTCCCTGTTGACGTTCGTTTTCAGCATTTAATTTCGGAGTGTAACACGGTGGATAAAGGTAAGCATCCTTACACCGAGTGTCAATACCAGTGGAGTATTAATCAAAAGATTCCACCTAAGCTGACATGGCTGACTGTGAAAATACCCGGTTTTACCCGCCGATCAGTGGGAATGCATTCAGCAAACTCCTCCGTTTCCATTCATCAACCGGGGGTAGAAAAACATTACATCGCCGTACCGTATCCAGTAGTTCACCACGTGAGCTCCCGTACTGCATAAGTTAGGCTCCCGCTGCCACAACAAATATTTACCGGGAAACAATAACCATACATTCAATCAAAAACCCGCGCCCTGCCCCCAAGGGCCATACCATGCTCGGACAGATATCGATAAATATGAATCAAAAAATCTCGATTCAATTCTACCGCCACCGCCAGTTAGCGCAGACATGCGCTGCGCGGCCTGAATGCAATCTGACCCTCGGGAGCAGACCGGCAGTTGCATAAATTGTTTGCAAACCTATATTTTGCCGGGCACATAGACACCACTACTGCATAGAGCTATGCATTCGGCTGGCTGACTGGCTAGCTGGCTGGCTAGCGGTTCCGTTCAATGTTGCTGTGCTCTATGTGCCCACTGAGAAAGCCCTCTCAGTGCCCCAGGTCTCGGGTACCATATGGGCAGAAGGTTACAAGCTTTTGCAATGTGATAAATTGTGCAGTTAATATTTATTACAGCCAATCTGCTGGCCTAGCACTCGCACTCATGGACGGTCCTGAGCGTCAGAGTCGAGATGCTAAAGCAAAATTTGCAACTGATCATTCATGTTCATATGGGCAAAAAAATTTTTGTTATATTTTTAAAAAATTGGAGGTTTATGTCCTTAGTAAAAGTTCATCATGACTAGAAGCCTAGCACGCAGAAAAAAATGGCCTATAGAAAAAACAAATCTGTTTCTGTGTCATACGAGCAAAATCGTGACGCGTCAAGCGCCAAAATTGACACCGAAGCTTTTTTTAATCCTTCATCAACATCAGCGGTCCTAACGCTGATTCAACAACGATGGGGGCTGTATGGGGAGAGATTAACCTATTTTGCGGTGTCCGAAAAAAGAAATTCCATATTCGGTGGCATGTATGCGTGTATGTTAGGAGCCCTAGACGCAAAAGCAAGAGCAAAAGCAAAAAAAAAACACTTAACGGCAGAGCTTCTAGACCCGCTAGAAGAAACACACGCACACTTCGACAGCAGCAGCAGCAGCAGCATCAGCATCTCGTGGTCTTCAGTTCGAAATTTCTGTCCCAGTCAGTCAAACGGAATAGTTACTACCAATAACAGCGGAGGGAAAAGAAATCATGACGTCCAAGAAATAAACATCTTTCTCCTCTCTATTCGGACCCAGAACCGGACCGCGATCTGGCCGGTGTGCGAGTCGTGTTGGCAATTCCTCTTTAGTCTTCCCATTTCTACCGAGCGATATCAAGTGCTATTGCGTCGATCGTGTGTCTGCTTGTCCCAAGCTGGCTGCAGACCACCAACTTCACATTCGGTTTTTTTTAAACTATTGAAACATTGAACTTCTCAACCATTGGAAAGGAAGCTGAATTGAACAGCAACATGGTACGCATCGCAACCCAGCATGATTTGCCTCAATGAAGAGCGATGAGAGGAGGGTGCGTGGCTGGTGACGTGTTGCCTTTTTATGAAGCATTTATGTATTTATTTATACTTTTCAAGTGTTTTTATACCCCCTCCCACCCGATTTATTCTGACGGAAAGCACGCAGTAGACCACGTTCGCACTGAGGAAAATATTTGGAAGCTGCAGGCAATGAAATAGATTTACTCGTGGCCGAATTCAAACAGCGAACGTCCGCTAGTTAACTACCCAAGAGGATGCTGCAGCAGCAGCGGTGTGAAGCCGAGCACACACAAACACGCGCACAGAATCATGCATAGTTAAAATACAGTTTCTGAGCTGTTTGCGGCGCGGCAGCGGAAATCTCCAATCGTTCAGCAGCGCATTGCGAGCATCTTTCATTCGATATTCAAATATCTTCTATTACTTCGGGGCTTCGGGGGTATACGCTGCTGTTGCTGCGCTGAGTTTTAAAAAGAAGCAAACTCAGACGTTGCTCTTTTGATGCAACAATGCGGATATGAAGTGCACTAGATTATTACGTATGTACCTACTGGATGCTGCATTCCCGATGCCACTACGGTCGATTGGGACTAGGCCCGCAGGCCATGGCAATTAAAATGTTGCGTTTTGTGTTTATGCAGATCGAGCGATCCCGCTTCGAGCTAACGATGTAATGTACGCAGACTAAGGGATTACTTTGGTCATTGGATTCCTAGAATTTTTTCGTTTCAAAAGTCAGAATCTTCCACTCCACGAGAGATCAATGAAAATCAAAGCAACAGTAGTGTCCTCTGGCTTGATTGGACACTGGTTTTCTATATATTGTAAATTACAAAATTTGCCAAAGCTGCAAAGTTTGAAAAACGAATCCCCATTCTGAGCAACGACGAAGTAACGTGAGAATTGCGGAATGGATTGATAGTATGGAAGCTCCATTATGAATAGATTTGCACGGAAGGATGACAACGAACCCGTTCTAGTTCCGGTGTCGCTTTTCTTAGAGCAACAGAAAAAGTGGAAGTCTCAATTCAGTATTAACTTGAAGTTCTAAAAATTAATAGCAGTAAAATACGTGTCAATAGTTCAGTTTCGATGCATACAATTTTAAATTTAAATATTTTAGAACAAAAATCACAATATGTGTATGGCTTTAAATAATTCTACCGTCAATTCTTTCTGATATTTTTGCGAAGAACAGAAACTTTGTTTCTTGAATTTATGGATTCCTGAATTTTTGAATTCTCGAACTCTTGGAGTCGTAGACTCTGGATTCTGGGATCTTAAACTCTCTGACTTTGATGCTCTTTGGGCTGTTTTTTGAACTTCTGTTGAACTCTTATTGGATTCGTAGGACTCTTCTAAGAGCCTTCTTAAACTCTTCCTGGACTTTTCTTCGATTCATCCTTGACCCCACTTAAACCATTCTTGGATTTTGGATCTTCTTAGACTTTACTTGGAACTTTCAAGGACCCGTTTTGGACTCTTCTTGGGCCAACTTTCGACCTTTCTTAGATTTTATTTGATTCCTTGGACCCTTCTTGAACCCATATTGGATCCATTTTGAACCGTTTTTGGACTCTTTTTGGACTCTTTTTGAACCTTTAGTGAAGTCTTGTGTTACGACGGGATCCCTCGTAGTAACGTTACTGAGCGTGCCGTAGTTTGGTAACTGTTAATACATGTCATCGGAGATGACAACGCTTTCATCGATAAGTAACACTGTCATCCATTTTGACTTAGCAAATTCTTTACAACACGTTTTCACACGCTGTGTATAAGTTCTGCACTTAAAATTATAAAAGTTGGCTAAAATAATACTTAGATCTAGACTTAAAACTACTATTTACATTACTAAGCTAGAGTGAGTATACATGCAATTAAAATTTAATTAAAAACTCTAATATCTATACATAAAATTAGCTTTCACGAGTACGGTAAGCAATCGGTGAGATAAGACCCTAACCTCAAATCAACTCGAAAAGGGACACCAAGAAATTGTAAGTTGGAAAGATCCGTTGATTAGTTATACTAAAATAAGACATCATGTAAACATTTTCAGTTGAAGCAGTTACAATTAGGATACAAATATAAATACGAATATAGAGACAAATATTCTTTCTGCTATCGGAATTTGGTCGATCACCACCCCCACATCTTGGATTCTAGGACCTTTCTTGGACTCTTATTGGACCTTTCTTAGACATCTTTTGAACCCTTCTTAAGCCATTCCTAAATCTCTGGGATCTTTCTTGTACTCTGTTTAGACTCTTCTTGGACTTTTATTAGAGTTTTCTTGGTCCCCTTTTGCACCCTTCTTGGACTTATTTTGGAATTTGAACTCGTCTTGGACCCTTCTTGGATCCCCATTTGTGCTTGTTAGGTCTTTATTGTACCCTTATCAGATCTTGCTTGGACTCATTTTGGACCGTTAGACTCTTAGACCTTTCTCGGACCATTCTTGGATCATTCGCAGAAGTTTCTCGAACTATTGGACCCTTTTTGGACCTCTTTTTCGGCCATTATTGGACTCTTAACGGACCCTACTTGGACCATTCTCTGAATCTTCTTGGGTCTTTCCTAGAATCATGGACTATTGGATCCGTTGTGGACTCTTTTCGGACCTTTTTTGGGCCATTTCTGAAACCTGTTTGGACATTTTTGGAACTCACTTAGATCCCCTTTCTTAGGACCCCTTTGGACCCCTTTTGTACCCTATTGAACCCTCCTTGGACTCTTTCTGAACTTTTGGACTTTTAATAGGGTTTTCTTCGATCCTTCTTGGACCTATTTGGAAATTTGAACTGGTCTTGGCCCTTTCTTGGACCATTATTGGACCTTGTTACACCCTTATTGGACTCTTGTTGGACCCTTATTGAACCCTTATTAAATACTGCTACTAAATACTACTTATTAAATACTACTCTTGTTTAGACCCTTACTCTTATAGGACTTCCTTACGTTTTTAGGACCTCTCGTAGATCATTCCAAGAATCTTGTTGGACTGTTGGATCCATATTAGGCCATTTTTGGACCCCTGTTGGTCCGTTGCTTGATTCTTATTGGACCTTTGTTGAACTCTTAACGGGCCGTGCTTAGATCCTCAGACTCTTCTTGGATCTTTTCTAGAATATTGGATTCTCGGATCTTTGGTGGCCTCCTCTTCCACCCTTTTTGAACCCTTGGGCCCATCTCGGATCTTTTTTGGACCCGTCTTGGACCCTCGAACTCGTCTAAGATCCGTTTTGGATCCTGCTTGAAGTATTTTTGGAACATTTTTGGCCTCTTCTTGGACTATTGTTGGACCTTACTTGGACCTAAGACGAGACGTGACAATTAGCCTTTTTGTGTTCTTTTCAGCAAACTTTCTATACTTCTCAAACGTTGTCTAGCAATATTACCAAAAGTTATGAATATGTTGTTCTTGACAACACTTCTGAGTGTCCTTTTTGTGATGGCGTGCAAAGCAATACAATTCGGTCAATCAGCGGCTGGTCTAATATGGTCCAAAGATCTGCTGCGAGTTGGCACGTCTCATCTCAGACTTGGACCCCTTTTAACTCCTCCTGGACCTCACTAGAAACAGTTTAGATTCTTCTGCGACCCTTTCTGGATCCTTTTCGGGCCTTCCTTAGATTTCTCGTGGACCTTTCTAGGACTTCTCTTAGTATCTTTCTAAACGCTTGTTGCACCCTTACTGAATCCTTTTTAAACCTCTCTTGGACCTTTAAACTTGTTCGATTATTGTTGGATAATGTTTGGACCTTTCGAATCCATCATAGACCATTCTTGGATCCTTTTTGGAATCTTCTACAACCCTGTTTGGATTTTTCTTAGACCTTTCTTAGACCCCTTTAGATCCTTCTTGGACATCGCTTGGATCCTTCTAGGTGACTTCTAGGACCTTTCATAAACCCTTCTTGGACCTCTCTTAGGCTCTTCTTGGACTCCTTCTAGACCCTTCTCGGACCCTTTTTGAACCCTTCTTGAACCCTTCTTGTACTCGTCTTGGACCATTCTCTTGAAACCTTCTTGGACTCTTCTTGGGCACTTTTTCATTTTTGGAAACTTTTAGGACCCTTTTTCGATTTTTTGCAGCCTTTTCTTAGACCCCTTGTAGACACTTTCTGGATACTTCTTGGATTCTTCTTGAGTCATTTTGCAACCTTGCTTAGGCTCTTCTAGGACTTTTCTTGGACCCATTTTGGGATTTTATTTGATCCTTGTCAGACCTATTTTTCCTATTATTCTTAGACCATTCTTTGAACCCTTCTTGGACTTATTAACGCTTCTCGGACCATTCTTGGAACATTTGTGGAGTTTTTGTGGGCTTTATTTGGACCTTTTTTACCCCTTTAGGACTCTTCTTGGGACCCTATTAGGCCCTTCTTGAACACTTTTGGACCGTTCCTAGACCGCTCTCGGACCCTTTTTGAACCGTTCTTGGACCATTCTTAGACTCTGGAAGCCTTCTTGGAGATTTCTTGGACAATTTTTTATTCATTCCTAGAAGTTTGTTTGACTATTGGACTATTTTTGGATACTTATTAAGCCGTTTTTGGACCCATGTTGGATCCTTATTGGACCATTGTTGGACTCTTAACGAACCCTGCTTATAGCCTCCTCAGACTCTTCTTGGATCTTTCCTAGAATCTTGGATTATTGGATCGTTCTCGGATCTTTCTTAGCGCCCTCTTGCGTCGTTCTTGAAACCTTGGACGCATCTTGGACATATCTTGGACCCTCAAACCCTTTTTGGGTCCGTTTTGGACCCTTCTTAGACCTTTCAGGAACCATTTTTGAAACCTTTTTGGACACTTTTCTTGGACTTGGACCTTACTTAGACATCCATTTCGATCCTTCCAGGCATCTTTTTAGATTCTTCTGCGACCCTTTCTGAACCCGTCTTGGCCCTCTTCTAGATTCTTTGTGAACTATTGTTGGACCATTTATAGAATCTTCTGTAACCCTATGGATTCTTCTTAGACTTTTCTTAGATTCCTTTCAAGCCCTTTTTGGACTTCTTTTGGATTCTTCTAGAACACTTCTAGGACCCTCAGGCTCTTCTTGGACCCTATTTAGATCCATTTTGGGCGCTTTTGGACCCTCCTTTGACTCTTTCTGGACCCTTCTTGGACCATTCTTAAACCTTTGAATGACTGTCGCAGTGGCCTTTCTTCTGGCATTCAAAACAAACCTTTGAATCCTCTTTTAGGACTCTTGAACCATTCTTGGAAACTTTTTGGACCCTTCTAGGACTTTTCGGGATTCTTTCTTAGGCCCTTTTTGGACCCTTCCTGGATACTTCTTGGACTCTTCTAGTACCGTTTTTGTACCTTCCTTGGGCTCTTGTTGGGCCCCTCTTGGACCTGTTTGGGGCTTATATTGGATCCTTGTTAAACTTTTATTGGATCTTAGTTTAATTCTTGTTGAACCCTTCTTGGACTACTCATGGCACCTTCTTAAATTCTGCTCGGACCCTCCTTGGGTCCTTATTAGACTATTATTGGATCCTTCTTGAGCCTTTCTTATGCTCTTGGAACCTTCTTGAAACCACGTTGGACGTTTTTTGAACCCATTTTGGTTCATTCTTGGACCCTTGAGCCTTTCTTGAAATATTTTTGGCATTTTGGACAGTTCGAAGACTTTACTTGGGCCTTTCTTGACCCGTTAAGAACTCTTCTTGGAATTCTCTCGGATCCTTCGTGGACACTCCTTAGACCCTTCCAGAACCTATCTTAGGCTCTTCTTGGTTCCTTTTTGAACGCTTCCTAGACCTCTCTTGGACACTTTTTGAATCTTTCTTTGACTCGTCTTGGACCATTCTTGAACCCTTGAACCCCCTACTTGGACTCTTATCGAGCCTTTCTTGAACCATTGAACCGAACTTGGACTTTTATTGGATCATTTTTGGACTTATCTTGGACAATTTTGGTACCCTCGAACTCTTCTTAGGTCCGTCTTGGACCATTCTCCGACGCATCTTAGACTCTTGGGTCCTTATTAGACTATTATTGGGTCCTTTTTGAGCCTTTCTTGAATTCTTCTTGGAACCGTGTTGGACTTTTTTTGAACCCATTTTGGACCATTCCTGGACTCTTAAACTTTTCTTGAAATATTTTTGGCAGCTCTTTGACCAATTCGCAGACTTTACTTGGACCTTTCTTGATCCCTTAAGAACTCTTCTTGAAATTCTCTCGGATCCTTCTTGGACTTTTTTGAGACACTTCGTGAACCTATCTTAGGCTCTTCTTGGTTCCCTTTTGAACCCTTCTTAGACTGCTCTTGGGCACTTTTTGAATTTTTTTGACCTGTCTTGGACCATTCTTGGACCCTTGAACCCTCCTTGGACTCTTATTGAGCCATTCTTGAACCCTTGAACCGTTCATGGATGTTTATTGGACCATTCTCCGATACTTCTTAGACCCTTAGACGCTTCCCAGCTAGCATTTTCATATGTATAGAAAAGGTAAAAATCAGCATTACGTACAGATATATATACTAAATAAATCATATTTCATGCGCAAAATTTGCATATCCGTACTATTTGGGAGGCGATATACGTGATTACGAATAATTTTGAGCGTTACGACTATATAAGTATTTATATACGATAATATCCGATTAAGCGCGAGTCACTCCGTACTACTCTACGATTTTGTGCTAAAAATCGTATGTAAGTTAGTCATTATCATTATATACGACAAAAAATCAACTTGATCCCACTTTATTCAGCTTTAGTTACGATTTCGTGTTTGTTAGGAGATATTTACGACAGTTTTCATACATTGATATACGAGTTGGTGCTAGCTGGGCTCTTGAATCCTTCTAAGACCCTCCATGGATCATTCCTAGAATCTTCTTGGGCTATTGGACCCTTTTTGGGATATTGGATATTGGATATTTTAGGTAGAATAAGTAAATACTTCTTGATAGATTTCTTTTAGTAATTATTTTAAAAGAATTTAAAAAGTGTTAGAATTCAAAATCGATATACATTTTATCATTTTAAATTATGATCGAAGTGATGTCAAGCAGCTGCCATGAAGTTTTGTTTTCGAACGAAAAAATGATCCTGCTACAGGATCACCACAACCAACGTAATGATCGAATATATGCAGCACATCTTTCTGATATTCCTTCGGACAAACTGGCTGGTCAAAGGGTCCAGACTATTTCCAGGGTGATTCCATAGCTGTTTGTTGAACCAGGTGTTAAAATCAACACTAAATATTACATCGCTAATGTTTTGAAGAACCATTTGCTTCCCATTGTTAAAAAAACCACTACAAGAATGCACCATACTGCTTCCAATAAGATTCTGCACCGTCTCACAAGGCGAAAGCTGCACAGGTTTAATGGGAGGACAATACTGTGGATTTTATTTCTTTGAAAGAGTGGCCTGCCTCTTCGCCTGATTTAAATACTCTCGACTTCTATGCATGGAGTTACATGCTAGGCAAACTAGGAAGCATCAAACGATTGATTGTGGATACTTTCAAGCAACGTTTGGAGAAGATTTGGGATGAAATGCGTGCCAAAATCAAATTGTTACTTGGGCAAGCCTCCGCAATTGCTGGCTTTAGCTCATTAAGTAGAATATCGCTTGCCATGGGCAAATATTCTGCGGACTAGGATTTCCCGGATGTTTTCAGCAGGATTCGACGTCCGGGGAGTGATCTGGCAGGTTCTGCTAGTCAAGTTTCTCCTCAAGATCCTTAATCCACTGGTTGGTTCCCTTGTTGGTTTGGACAGCGGAATTATGCTGTTGGAACGGAAATTTTTTACGACGATATTTGCGCAAAAATGGTAGAAGATAGCCCTTTAAAAGCGAACCATGTAAGAGCCGCCGTCAAAGTTCAGGGTGAAAAATTATTGTTTCTCCTTTCTTAAAGCATGCCAGATTCCCTTTCATCAAACGGTGGAATCGCAGTAAAAAACCCAAAATATAAAAAATTGTCCTTTCGTTGAAGAACTTTAGAAACAGTTCTTACCAAAACTTTAGTTTTGACGAATGAACTTGTGTTCAAAACTTACCAAATCCTTCTACCATTAGCAAAGGCCAATTGGCTCTGCATGTAAGAAGTGAGTTCCGAAAATTTCAATTGTCTTCACTAATCGATTAATTCAAGTATTCGTGCTAGTAGTATTCGAATAAAAAGTTGTACACCAGTCTAGAAATATGTTGAAATAGTATAAAGCTGACTTTTTTCGCATCTTCATTACTTATGATCCACGATGTTCTACAAAATATTAAATCTCAAACTAGAAGTTGAGCTCGGTAATCCGTGCCCTTAATTATATTCAACTTTCTACTAGTTATGTCGGTTTTCTGGCACGATTTCACGACTGACAGAAGAAAAATGAAAATTAATTATTTTTCTATTATCTCTTCAAAAAAAAGTGTGATGCTTTCCTTTCTCTTTCTCTTTCGTCAGCATTTTCCTATTAATTTCGCGTTTGCTCCTTGCAGTCATCGGCAAGAATTATCACGTTTGCAACTTTGTTGCACAAACTTCAAATGGAAGCGTTAATGGCAGGCCACACTAAACAGGTGCCAATTATAGTCATGTTATAAACATTTATTCGTTTCCTGGGAGACCACGATTTCGAATCGTGTTTCTAGCATACTATGACATTTTTCACCCGCATTAGCCCCACTCCGGTCGGTTCGCGGAGACGCCAGCCCCCGCCTGTCTGCCATTCAGCTGCCAGATCAGCTCCTGAAGAGGCGTGTAAGCCGGTAGCCTCATCAGCGGGAAAAATGACACAAAATCGAAAAATTGTATCCGGCTTGATATCGATCGAGATTATCATCAGCGCAGCCAGTTACACTTTTCCTTATTTGCAACATTCTCACCTTCAATTTCAGTGAGCTCTCATAAGCCATCACACCGATGAATGATGACCGACAGGGAACGACGGTTTGCCTGAATCCGTGTATGCTCAAACGCACGGACACACAGCGCACAGCCTGGAGGGGTAAGACAGATGGCAGCCGACACCGTGTGGCTCAGCTGACGATATCTTAGATCGTCAAGATTGTTGCGCTATGAACCGGCAACCTGATCTCACCAGGACTAGGGTTGTTCGGATGATAAGATAAAACTTTGCCGGTAAGCGCGCACGCCTTTTTCGAGTCCCTCGCGTGGTAGTAGGCCAAAGCAACATTCTCTTTCGCCATAACGGCGTGCGCATGGTCCAAGAGGGCGGGGAAATGTATGTGCGCGATTGATCACTATCGCTCTAGGCGCTGGCCATAGCTGCTATTCACTCCGTTCGCTCGTCTAGATCTCTTGGGTAACAAATGGACCCTCGACTCAGTTAGCCTACACTAGCAGACTGACGGCGCGGTAAGGCATACTTAGTCGACCAGTACCATATGAGTCCATAGACATTCATCATCCACGCTGTCCATTCGTTGATTTAGGGTTGCAATCTCAAGCACTCACCAAACAAGCAGGGTTGTACCTACCTTCGATTCGATGTCTGATTGTTCTCTTTGTGTGACACGCGTGCAGCGTCAAAGTGCTAAACGCTGTAAATGAAACGTTGCAGAAAGAGAAGAGGAAAACAATTGCGAACGTTTAAAATGAATTTCTCAATTCCTAAGAATTTTAAAATTTCCTCCAAATCTTCCAACTACAATCGTTTGCGATCGTCGGAGAAGAAGAAACGAAACGAAAAAAAAACCGAAAACGGCAATGGGACGAATTTGAGAACCCAAGCAAAACGGCAGCTCATCATGGCATTCATTCAAATTCTTTAGATCAATCATCATCATCATAAAATTGTCTGGCATCAACATATTTAAAAATATTTTTATGATAAAATAGGCAGACTAAATGTTTTATATGAGATCCGAATGTTAAGTAGGCGATTCCTTCGGGTATTCTACGGCCGTACGGCCAGTTCCGTCTCGGCTGATGGATTTCGTCGTGCCGATTGCTGTTCTTATTAGCATTACCGAGAACAACAATTTACCAATCGACGGATAGTCAACGAGTATTAATATCTTTCTTTTTCTCCTTGTTTATTTCAGGTAAGACTATGGACCGCATCTAGATTAACGGCAAGTACAGCTAAAATCTTTGCCTCCCTGCTGGGAGGATCGTTCGCCGAACCGAATTCCTGTCCCTTCATTTGTTCGGCCAAACTCTTTTTTCGATTTGACGAATTTTTACATGCCTTCAAGCCGCACCACATTTCATCGATTTCGCCGCTGTGTCCCTGCCTCCGAGCCTCCTTTCCCTTTCCCCTTTCGCTCCCCACCGACCCCTCGGTGGTTGAGCGATGCGTCAAGCCTCCGTCATCGGAACAAGCGCATGCGCAGCACCATCATCACCAGAGCAGAGCTCAGAGCAAGCAACAGTGCTACAGTCTTGGGGTGCCAGAGCCGCGCAACGGATCGAATCGCCGTGCGATCGTGTGTAAGATAAATCCTTCACGAAGCAAAACGGAACGGAACCGAAAGAGGCCGCGATCTCGTCGAGTACCACCACACTAGCACCAGCATCAGCACCGCCAGCACTCATCTGGGCTAAAATCGCCTTTTATTGATGTCCACAAATTTATTTTTAAGTGCTTCCCTCCCCATCGTCGTGTTTCCACTTTCCGTTCGCTCACCGCGCGCCGATGATGATGCTGGTTGTTTGTTACAAAACGACCACTTTCGTATGTACAAGCCGGAACGAAGCGCGGAATACGGAATATCGTAAAGGATCCGTCCGTCCGTTCGTCCGTCCGAAAATAAAACACAAATTAATCCTAACGAACTGAAAATCGATCCGGATGCAGCATCAATCGGCCTCCCTGTGCATACGCTAGGTCGTAGCACCTAGAGGGGTGCCTTCTTCGGTAGGAATGCACACCAATCTGTGGCTGACGGTTTTTTTTGTTTGTTTGAAAAATAAAACAATTAAGTTGACAAATTATGGAAAAATAAAACCAAAACAGAACTGCAGCATGACGGAAGTAGGGTGGATGATAAGCAGCTTACTGCTGATAGGTTTTCAGGGTGGATTACTGGGAGCTACCAATGGACGATTGAACATAATTATTTAAAAATTGATAAGATTATTTTGTTTCTTTTTCTATATAAGAATGAGGGAATGCCTAATGTGATAATTGAAATATTGGATGAATTGGAAAATATGATAACAATATATCATGGAATGTCGTATTTTTCTGTTCATCCAATGTTTCAACCTTTACATTAAGCATTTACTCTTTCTATAAAGAATGTAAAAAAGCTTAACCGAGAGGTCGATGAACAAAAAAAATGGAATAACTTTTTAATGAAAACCGCTATATCACGATTTTCTTTTCCTAGAAAATCAGTCTCATCTAATTATTGGAGGCTTTTTGATGAGTATAATAATGCGTAAGCGTGCCTAATTCTGCGCATGGTTACTAATTCTGGGCACCCCACCTTTCAGTCAAAACTTCCAACTTTCTGAAAATGTTTAACTTAATTAACGCTATAGCAAAATATGGACATTTAGCTTAGTGCAGATATTTCAGGGGGTGTTAGAGGACCATATTTGACGAAAAACAATCCATATACGCATATGGTTAAATCTCAATTGTTACAGTGTTATTGGATATTTTTAGTTTTCGGTTCCGTTTGCCTAAAATTAGCTCTAGTACAATAACTATGCTAGCCAGTTCAATTCGGTTCATTCAAAAGCTAAGAAAATTTTGTACTGAAAATTGATCTTAAACCTCCTACTTCATGAGATTTAGTAACTTTTTAGAAGCAAAAATCTTATTTCATTAAGAGTTTCTCACGGCGTTTTTATTGAATTTCTCCTAAAAATGAGTCCTGGTGAGATAAGAACAGCAAACTGATTGCTGTTATTCACCAATTTAAAGCTCTCGTACCGTTCTCCAATTCGCGCCTACCTCTTTTAGTTTCGCTGCAATTTTTTTTAAACGTTTGGGTTTAAGTTTTGGGTGTTGAATTAGTATCTGAAAACTGCACGAGCTCATACATCACGCATAGCACACTAGATCACCGCGTACGACGGACACCATATGGAAAACTATAACGAAACAGACTTCTAGAGTCTCTCTGGGACGGATGTTCCGGAATACCCAGATCGGCTCCAAATACATCCAAATGTCCACTAAAGAGCTCGTGTTGAAAAATCCTGTCTTTTGATACCCCATTTGCATATTTTCGAAGAGTAGAGTAAGGAGGGGTAAAAGTGCGATGAGCGTAAAAGTGCGATTCAATGATTTAGCAGTGATTCCGAGTAAATTGACTACATTGACATGGATGGGTGAGTACTTTGACAGCTATCGTAATCTATCGTAAACATTTGTTGTTTACGAAGCATAGTTGCTGAGTTATGGATAAATGTTATTTTAGAACGGTTTTGATGTAATATTTCGTTATACGGCAAAGACGATATCAACAGGAGGATATTATTTGTTGACAAATTGTAACAGCGTTCTACATCACTCAGATATCTCTCTTGAAATTGCGGTGAGAAGAATTTACAAAATATATTTGGCTTTTCCGTAATTTGATCAAACCCCGTCAAACGTCTAGCGGGGCAAAAGTTCGATTTACTGGTGGGGTAAAAGTGCGATTCATGGATCAAGAATCTAACTCATTTTTAGGACGGGACGAGCACACTATGCAAGTCCTTGCGACTTATAAGGTACTGCGCGCGACGCTGTTCGTCTGTCAGCGTGTTAGCCGCGATTCTCAACGCGGGTGTTCGGGGAAAGGCTTCGTTTCTCCAGTTTGTTTCAAACAACCTAAAAATATTTTTGTTTCAAAACGAAATTATTTGAATCAAGAAAATAACAGTTTTGAATTAAACGTAAAGTATATTCAAACTAAGTTTAACATCGATATAACAATAAATATTATCATTTCAATCATACATATCAGTTTGAAACAAAATGAAATTTCAAAACAATTATAAATGTGGTTGAAACTACATTTTTTCCGTGATGGAATAGACCAACTGCCGGTGGTTTCTACAGTAAACGGAGGAAGAGGCACAATTTGTGTCTGAAAATAACTCAACCTGCCAAGTGTTGGTAGAGTTTGTAATACGTCGCTCGCTTAATAGGGGGGTTGTGAAGTCTTTTGAACCACTTCTGTGGTTCAAAGGATCATTACCACCGGCGAGCCACATGTCCTGGTGGAAGGAGTGGGTTCGAGGCCGGCTGTAATGCTCCGATTACAGCTTGTTTCGATCCATGGAATCCCTCAGTTTGGATAAAAGATTGTGGTACACAACTTCTTAAGCTTGCTTCATATGACCCTCCCTTACCCCCTCATCTTTCGCTTTTTCCTCTTCACGACTGGTCACAATCTGTTAGATTCTATCGACTCTTTGTTTCATTACTTTCTTCTACCGTTCCCTGCGTAAATTGTAAAATCAACCGCCATAAAAACTTAATTATATAATGTAGTTTGGTAAACTTTCGATCTGGTAGAGGTTGCAGTACGCTAGCGGAAAATAGGGAAGGTGCCAATTAAGTATATTCCCTACCAAAAAAACATATCGCAGATTGAAGATATTATGGTTTTGTTAGCTACTGCTGTGCTAATTTTATGGAATTAAACTTCACACTTTTGTCCCGCGGTATTCGCACTTTTGCCTCGCTAGTGGGGTAAAAGTGCGAATCGGCACTTGAAGAAAAAAGAATTTATTTTGTATAACACTATTATTCCAGATGATTTATAGTTGAATGTGTAGACATTGAGTTACTGCATCACTATAAAATATATTTTGTTGTTGTCCTTCTTTATATCTCACGAAAATTGATGACAACTTCAAACATCGCACTTATGCCCCGCCCTACTCTATTCCAAATGACCACTTTTGAGTTCCGGTAGAACCGACAACGGATGTTCCAAAGTGTGGGGTGTAAGCCAGCACTCTACAGGATAGTGTAAAAGTCATTATTGGTGACTACAAATAAAATGGATAACTTTTGCGCAGTCAATTAAGCAGATTTCTAGTTTTATTTCATCTGCTACTTATGACGTCAAAAAAAATCCCTTCGCGATCTGGAATATCTCCGAGGAAATGGAACCATAATTTACCAGCATATTTTTTCATTAAAGGACAATCTAATGTGGTTATTTTAGGACTATTTGCATAAAAATCGATTGAAAATCAGTGGAGACAGAGCCAAAAGTGTAACTGAAAGTATCTTCATTTTTGATGTCGGGGACGTAAAGGATAAAGATATATTTTTCCATCAAACCCAATGTAATTAATAAGCCTTTAAGTGAAATAACACGTAATTTTATATGATTTGCGAGGCACCATTTATGTACAGGTTTGAGCCAAGAGATTCCAAAATTTTATAAAATTTTGTTTACTCCACTGTACGCAATATTACCTAAGTTTTGTTCGAATTTTGTCTTATAAATCGTAGCTTTTGTCCTAATTTTATATCAAATTTTTCCTCAATTTTGTACTATGTACAGTTTATGTTAATTTTGTTTTTTGTTAAGTCCCCGTCTTCTACTGCCTAAGCTTTGTCATAATTTTATACCGATTTTTTCCTAGTCTTGTTTTGTTCTAATTGCACAACCACAGAGTTTTCTGTGGTTAAAATTTCTCTTGTTTTGTTCTTAGTGCGTTATATTATATGATCGTAATTTTGTTGATTTTGAGTAATTTTGTTCCAATTCCCTCCTCATTTTTTCCCCAATTTAATTCTAGTTTAGTCATAATTTTACTGTAGTGTTGTCCCGATGTTGTCCAAATTATGTCTCATTTTATATCAAATTCTTTCCAAAATTGTCCCCATTCTCAATAAGTACTGATTTTGTTCTAATTTTGCCTTAATCTTAATGTTGTTACAATTCTGTTCGAATCTTGTCTTATTCTAATTTTGTTTTGATTAGATCCTAATTTTATTATAACTTTACCATAATTTTGTGCTTATTATGTATTACGTTTGTAGTAAATTTTGTCAAATTTCGATTTTTTTTTGTCCTAATTTAGTTTTAGTTTAAACATAATTTTGTCCCAATTTTGTTTCGTTTTATATTGATTTTATCGTTCTTTGTTCTGATTATTTTCTAATTTTTGATAATTTTGTCGTAATTTTGTCCTCATTTTATATTAATTTTGTTCTAGTGTTGTCATAATTTTGCATTATTTTGTCTAAATTTTATTCTAATTCTAGCTTAATTTTGTCTCTAGTTTGTTTTGATGTTGTTCTAATTTTGTATCGAATTCATCCCAATTTTGTCTCTATTATATGCTGATTTGATCCCGATTCTATCCCCCGATTCTATTTTGCATTAACTTTGTTGTTATTCATTTTGATTCACTACCAACTTTTAGTTGTCGTAATTTTGGTCTAGTTTTGTCCTAATTATACATTATTTTTGTCCCAATTCTGTCCTTATTTTGCACTAATCAGTCCATCCCCTTGCCGCAACCCTCTGCGCGATTCAAAAGCACTCGAGAGTGTCCCCGAAACATCACTCGTTCCAGAGTAGCTTTGATCAGCCACGTCAGTTTGTCCGGAAAACCGTAGTCGTGCATTATCTGCCATAGCTGTTCGCGTTCAACGGTATCGTAAGTTGCTCTAAAATCCACGAAAATATGATGCGTGGGCACGTTGTACTCTCGACATTTCTGGAGGATTTGTCGGAGAGTAAAAATTTGATCCGCAGTAGCACGGGCCCCCATAAAGCCCGCCTGATACTGCCCTACGAATTCTCTTGCTATTGGGGATAGACGATGCAACAAACAATCTGGGAGAGCACCTTGTAGGCGGCGTAGACCAACGTGATGCCGCGGTTATTACAGTAATCTAGCCGGTCGCCCTTTCTGTAGATGGGACAGACTACACCTTCCATCCACTCCTCCGGTAGTTTCTCTTCTTCCCAAATCCTTGAAATCAGCCACTGAAGTGCCGTTGCTAGCGGTTCCTTGCCATTTTTATAGAGTTCAGCTGGGAGGCGGTCCTTCCTGGCGGCTCTATTATTCTTCAGCTGACTCTTTTGCCTTAGTGCTAAATTTTAGTTGTTGTAATTTTGCTCTAGTTTTGTCGTAGTTTTCCATTATTTTTACCTACCAGTTCTGCTCTCATTTTGCACAAATTTTGTTTCTTTTTTTCCTAATTACATAATTTGTACCATGTATTTTGTACCATTTTCTTACCATTGTTACTCAAATTTGAGCTAATTTTTATTATTACTTTGTCTTATCTTTCTCCATACAGCAATTCCCCAATAAGAATACTGATGGGGACTGCCTTAATGGCGATTACGTAGCATTTGGGAATTGACTAAATTGATTTCAAGTTGGGCTAACTCGAGATCTCGATCGCATAGAACGTTGGTGACTTCGACAAAGTTGTTCAGTAGATTAAGGATTTTTCGTTGGATCATAGTATTTTGGAATTGTCTCACTATGTGGCGCTAGCGTACATGTAATATTCTTTTTCTTGACTAGCTAGAAAGCTGCGATCCTCGGGAATATTATTCTAATCACTATCACCTTCAAGTTGGTTTGGAAAATAATTAAGAATTTTCTTAACGGACGGCGCTAGGGCATACGTGACTTTTTTGTTTTTGCCATAACTCGTGATTTAAGTGTTATTTAACTGGGAAATTAGTTAAAATTTTGCTCATTATATAACACGTGATTACCAATAAGTCTGGAGTTCCTCAAGGGAGCAACATGGGACATCAGCTTTTCTTGCTATTCTTTAACGATGTTACTTCACTGCTGGGTGTTGGTTGCAAGTTAGTTTACGCCGATGACTTGAAATTATTTGCTTCGATAGGAAATATAGACGACTACCGCCGCTTGCAAGATTTGGTTGTTTTATTTACTGACTGATCTACTAAACAACTTAGTCGAAATCACCAAGGTTCTATACGGCCAGGTTCTCGAGTTATTCCATGTTTGAACCAATTAAGTCATCTGCCATATGCTGCGTAGACTCCAATAAGAGAGACCGTACCTATTGGAAACGTTCTTTTTCAAAACCGCTTTATTCGGGGGACTGCTGTATTTCAATTTGTTCATAATATTCAATTTTGTACCAATTTTATATTAATTTTCTTTTGATTTTGTCTTCATGCTATGTCAATTTTATTTAAATTTTGTGTCACTTTAGACCAATTTTCGAAAAATACCGCTTTTTTAAATCAATGTTGTTTTGATTTTACTAAAATATTGTTCCATTTTTGTTTTTTACAACTTTCTTCAAATTTTGTCCTTCTTTACACTATTGTTGTCCTAAGTTTGTCTCATTGTTTTTCAACTTTTATTTTAATTTCGTCCAAAGTTTTTTAATGTCGTCCTAAGGCCAGTACAAATATTTTTTTCCTTCCGATGTTGGACAAAAAAAAACAAAACAAAGTGATTTAAGATTTTTATGCATTTTTACTTAAAGTATAATCGTGAAAACCGAATCTATTTTTGCTTTTCATATAAACGTCGTTATTTTTCTCCATACGGAAACCTTCCAAAATAGAGCCAAAATTTAAAACAAAAATTTTTTGCCGATTTTCACAAATTACATTGTATTAACATCCATTTTGGTTTCGTGCTAGAAGCGTTAACACTCCATACATACATTTTGTCAGTTCTTTGGGCTGTAAAACCCGCAGATAATTAAGGTTATACAAAAAAAAAAACATGACTCATATCCAACAAATTATATTTTTGCCCTCCGGTTTTTAGAGCCAATTTCGATGAAAACTTGAAAAATAACTTGCAACGGCCCAATTTAATCTTGATTTTGCAATAATTTTGTACCGGTTGTACCAGTTTTCTCCCAATTTAGGCCTAATTCCGTTCCGATTTTGTCCAGTTTTCGTATGCATTTTGATCATTTGACGCCTTACGGGTATGTAAGGGCGTAAAATGTTGGCAATGGCTCTAAACTGGGCTGTTTCCAATATCTGGGAGTATGAGAAGCTACAGGAGGAATGGATTGTCCCATCTACAAAAATGGTGATCGGCTCGACTGCTGCAACTATCGCGGCATAACGCCGGTAAACACGCCGTATAACGCCCCTTACAAGATACTCTCCCATGTCCTGTTACGCCGGTTGTCACAGAGAATTTATGGAGAAAGAAACGGCGAAATCTTGCAAAATTGTTGGAAATACAATGTGCCTACGCATCACATCCTTATTGACTACAAAGCAGCATACGATACAGTCGATCGAGACCAGTAATGGCAGATAACGGACGAACATGATTTTTCGGACAAACTGACACGACGGATCAGAGTGATGTGTTTTGTGCGCATCTCGGGAACACTCTCGAGTTCGTTCGAGACGCGTTTAGGGTTGAGACAAGGTGACGGCTTATCCTGCATGCTGTTCAACATTGCTCTTGAGGGAGTAATCCGATCCAACGGCGTATTCTTGCGGGAGATCGGCTTTGCTTCGCCCTTCGCAAAACGCTGCGATCAAAAAGCATACACCACCGTATGAAGCTGATAATGTACACAAGCTCTATTAGTCCTTCATGGATTGTTAGCTGCTTGCGGAGGATAAATACGCGCCCTGGCCGTGATCAAGCTGAAGATGCTTCGGACGATATTTGGCGGGTCACAAACTGAAAACGGAGAGTGACAAAGGCGTACGTATCACGAGCTATAGGCAGGCAGTGCTTGGAGAAATTCCAATCATACTTCTGGCGAAGCACGGTAGGCTACGGTGGGCCGGACGTGTCGTAAGAATGCCGGATGAAAGTGCGATGAAAACAGTTCTTTTCAATAACCCTAAGCAATTGGAAAATAATAAATTTCATTCTTAACTCTTTTTACTAGGAGGGTAAAAATTTACTAAACATCGAATCAATGATATTTTAACAAACAGGTCACTTTCTCCCGGAACACACCAGTGCAAATTGGCCTTGCCTCGTTCCTCCGACCCAACTAGCACAACAATGTGACCCGGTCGTTCCACGTTAGGGATCGCTAGGGCTCCTACGTGCCGTGGAGGTTCTTTCCCATGCCAACCGCGTCAAGTCAAGTCGTCCGGACGCCCGGACGGACGGACGGCCCGGCAATTGCAGCAGAACGTGCAGACAGGAACAAACACACGACAAAGAAAGAGAAAGTATTTCACAAAACCAAACCGCAGAATTAACCGGCATCAATCTTCATTAATCTATCAGATGCACAGTATCTCACCTACGTTTTTGCAGCCAGCAAAGCGGACGGCCACGATTCTGTCCGCTGTTTGCTGTTCGCTTCGGTTGGACAGTTTCGGCCCGGGCAGCCAGCGAGCGAGCGAGCATCATCGGCATCGGCGCTCGGGTTGGCAGATAATCACGAGCAAGGAAAAAAGGGAAAATTATAAATAAATTATCAGAACTTCTGGTATTACGGAAACATGAAAAAGGGCGGGCCAACGCGTATGTTGCACTGCTGGCTGGCAGGCTGGAAGGCTGGAAGGCTGGCTGGTGCCGCCGTGGCGAAGCACTTGCGAACGGCAGAAGGAAGACAGAAAGGGGAAAAGAACCAGACCGTCTCGTGCGTCGTTTGTTGCTTGCGATTGCGCAAGTCGTCGCGCAAGCAAGAAGCTGACGAAGTTACCGCGACGACTTCTTTGCTACGGATTTTGTCTTAGAAGGATGGCTGCGGCAGCATGGCCTAGACAGAGACGGCAACAGCCTGCGAGATGAGCAGAAGAAAAAAAAAAAGGTTTATATATGTATTTCCAAAACATACGGTCGTTCAGCTGCTGCTGCTTGGCGACGATGATATGTGGTGGTAAACCGAGCATCCTTTCCGGATCTCTCGCCGGCAAAAATGTGCACGACCAAAGGACAACAACGACAGAACGGCGACGATGACAACGATCGAGCAGCATTCCGGGAGCCAGTATATTAGCAAGCTGGATGCCAACCAATGGATGCCTCGGACGGTGTATGCACAGGGCGGACGAACGGAGGGAAAACCGCAAGTACAGCATTACTTTCCCTTGCTTTGAACTCTTTGGCATGACACATACAGCATAATAACAGCAACGTGCGAGAAATTAATAAGAAGAGCCCTTCCACAAGCAGCAGCAGCAGCAGCAGCTTTTGCAGGTTGAGAGAGCGGGACATCATATTCCCGATGTACCCGCCACCACCGACCGTCGGGACACGCTTTACCTCCCCGTTCCCTTCTTTCCGGTTGTAAAGCATTGTGCTCTGATTGTGGGTTTTTTCGTAATTTAAAACATTGTGGCGGTCTCCCCTTTCTGAACGATCTAAAATGTTCAACTATGTGGCTGACTGCAAATGAGATTGTTTAAGCTTACTAATAAGTAAGTTTTAATGTACAAACATTAACGATATATACGTAATATGTTTGTCACATGACCTTTCAACTGTTTCGTTAATTTTCGACGAAAGATGAAACTGCCTTAAGTTGAAAATCCAACCACGACAACAGACGGGCCCTCCACGATAGAGGCAAATTAGAGACTTTCTAAAATAGAGATAACATTGATTAGCATAAATCAGCGCGCTTATGTCACTTTTTTAAACAAAAAGGAACTGTAATAACTCCATTCGTGCGGCGACCGGCGAGCGTTCTCTCTACTACAGCCGCTCGGTTCGTTGGTTCGTTCGCTAGTGTCCCGCTGCTGTTGACAAATGAAAAACAGTTCAGAAAACCAACAGAGAAAAAAAACGAAAAAAAAAAAGATTTATTTATAATAAAATTAAAGCCCTTCCTGCCCATCTCGGAAACAAAAAACCCCCCTTTAGCTGGCGGCACAGGCACCGCACACAAAACAGCCCATCGTCGTCTGCCAGTCGACCGGTCGGTTGGTTCGTCAGTCAGCAGCATACCAGTAGACCTGAGTCAGCACAGACGAGGCGCTCCCCCAATTTGACTGAGCATAACAAGCGACCACCCGCCTCCAGCCAGAGCCTGACGAGCCTAGTAGTAGTCAACCGAGCGAGAGGAAGTGATGACGAAACGTGCAAAAAAAAAGACAAAAAAAAGAGTCTTCACCTTTTGCATAACTATGTGAGCGTCTGCGACGATCACACGACCCTGCACCGCGGAGTCGAGCGAGGTCTGTCGGCTCGCTTCGTTTTGAGCAGCAATCAATCGACAGGGACGCTGCTGCTGCTGCCTATACGATGATCGGAGGTCTCAGGCCGTACGTCAGCCCGCAGCCCCGTACCGGAGTTATGATAGGAATCTAACGACATACTTTCACTCGCTCGAAAAAATGTATGTATTCATTTCAATTAAAAGTACATACTTTCAGTTTTAAGCCCGTCATTCTGCTGTGCAGACTTTTTTTTCGGTCTCGACTTAGATTTAATGACGGTGAGGGTGGGCGCGAGTTTCACTTTCGTTCGTGCGGGAACGACGAATCGATCGATTGATCGAGCCCGGCACTGTGTGTTCTACGAAAACCTATGTTAATTTGGTTTGACTCGATCGAGCCCGGGCTCGGCGGGCACTTTTCGTAAATTGCACACTGTCTGTCTGTCTGCCACATTTTGCCCGTCAGCAGTTCGTCAATTGCTGCCGCCTGCCGCACTGAACCCTGCGGGGAGGGATGGAAGGTGGATAAACTGCGGCTGAGCGTATTGTATGCTTGGGGTGCAACACGCCATTTTTGCTCTCTTAATTAAATCACGAATCCAGACAGCAGTAACAGCAGCAGCAGCAGCAGCAACAGCGGAGCCCAACAATTCACCCGTGTCTACATAATGGGGACCAAATCACTCAACTTAGCTCAACTCAGCTCGACGTGCTGGTGACTTAGCGATGAGCGATGCAGCAACTGTGGGTCGAGTAGTTTGACAGCAGAGTGATTGCTTCATTCCTTGGATTTGGCTTCTGTTTTCGGTGCAACAAACACAGTTTGAAATGAAGTTGAGTACGAATTTATTACGGAATTAAATGAAAGTATGTATAAGCGAAGTTTTTTCACCTCAACAAGTTTATGGCGCAGATTGTAATGTAATGTACCTTGCATAATTGAAATTGAAAACAGGAACACAACCATGCACGGGTTTCCGTGGAGCAAAGGCGGGCGGTCCCACACTATCATTTTCGTTGAATTATAATACAAATGCAATAAAATTATTTATTCGTTAATCATTACAGATGCTATTTCCTTGCATTTAATATATTTTTAACGACCTTTTACCTACGGGAAGTATGCGCTTTGTTTGCCAATCAATCAATCAACCCAACGACTAAAAGCTAATTTGGCCTATCCAGCTTTCCACGAGCGATAATGGCGGCTGATGGGTACAATTTTTTGAAGAAATAGCCTCAAAACTGCGCTTCCGTAAAACTAAATTGAAATTCCTTTCCGGGTGGTCTGCGAAAACTTAAACAATGTTTACATTTTTCCACTCAACCGGCAAACAACTGTAGTGGCTTCCATTGTGACCACAGTGACGGCTCCTGCATTGAATGCCAAAACCGAACTGCGCCCTGCAGAAACTAGTACCCATCAGCCGCCATTATCGCTCGTGTAAAGCTGGATTGTTTGTGAAACTGCTGCCAGATGGTAATATTCTGAAACTAAGAAGAATCGTTTAGGTCTCACCCGCTATTCTGATGTATGAATGAACATGGAAAACGATGTTCTAACATTATCTGCCACTGCCATAGCTCATTTCGTTTGACAGAATCTCACGCCACCTTAAGGTCCACAAACAGATTATGACTCTGCAAGTTGTACTCCCGTAATTAGTCTAGTTGCTGACGCAGGGTAAACATTTAATCCTTCGTGAAGCGACCCTCATGAAAACCAGCCTAAGAAGCGAACCTTCGCCGCGTTCGACAACCTCGCGCGAATCTTACACACGACGAGGTAGTGATCAGTGATCGACACTTGGTCCCCGAAAAAAAACCATCGTACATCGATGACATCCAAAAAGTGGCGACCATCAATCAAGACATGATCGATCTGAGAGTTAGATTTTCCATTTGAATGCCTGCAGGTGTGTTTCCGAATTTTCAAACGTGGAAAGTAGGTGCTGCAGATGGTCATTACGCTGACCGTGGCACAATTTATGAGCCTTAAACTGTTATTATTGGTCGACAGATAAAGGCTATGTCTTTCGATGACAGGACAGAAGATTGAGGCTTCTTCGATTATGATTATAACGAGATGTTTTGGGCACTCTCCATCCGCTGTCGTAGGACTCTTCTTTCGCATCATCGGATTTTTTATTTATCGGAACGTAGACGTTGATTAAGCTGTAGGTGAAGAAACCGATTATTTGTTCTACCTTTCTACCTACACTGTAGTAGATATTTGAAAAAAGTGCCTGCAATAGGGTCTGCTGCGGTAGTAGAAACTCCACTTCTCAGGAAAATACCAACGACCTCCACTCTGAGTATTCATATATCCCATTTTAGTTGTCGCTATCTGCTATCTTAGGTACAGTTTGGGGGATACAGCGTTTCATATTCGTTCGCTCTAAGACAGACGCACTTTGGAGCCGCCCCTCATTTGGAGAACAGACGTTTAAGTTCGCACTTCCTAGCTTAGCTGCTCCAGTAGGCACATCATTTGACTTAGATGATGTTAAACGTTCCTTCAAGATAACTCCCCCCATTTTGTACCCACCCAAGTAACATTTCAATAGAAAATTGGTTTTATTCATTTCGTATAGTAATTTTATCAGAGCATTGCAGAGTCTATCAGCTTTTATAATAGTTTTCCTAAAGTGCATGCTTATTTGAACGGTTCTGAAGATTGGGGAAAAGACCTTTAGAAACACCCACAAAACTATATTATCTAGTGTAATTTACCTTATAAGCGGGGTTTAAAGATACTTGCTTCCCATTTAGAAACGATGTATTATTGCTTCCTTCAAACTTGAGAATAGTTTTAACAAAGATATATGACATTTTTCTGCAAGATGGATTTATCTTAACAATACTGCCATTAAATTCTCTTAAAATCGTATATTCTTAAGAAAGAAGTCATACGCTTTGGAAAGAACATTCTGGCATAAACAACTAATCTGTCAAAATAGACGTCAAAACCTGTAGAAAATTTTAAATTTTTTCTTCTTATCTTATCTTATCTCACACTAACGCAGCCAATACCTGAAGGCATACTGGAAAATGACGATTGCTTGAATCGATCATTTTTCTTGTCAACGACCAGGCCAACTGCGCAGCATGTACCGCAGAGAGAGATTTCCAAAGAATTAAGTGGAATTAGAATCGATACCTAATTCCATGCAACTCATTGAAATCAAGGGGAAAGAAGAAAGCGTGGACCGCCCGTACCAAACGCTTCTCTTGAAAATATTGATTAATTTACAGATTACAGATCGCAGTCGTTGGGAGTATCTTTGCTAATAAAGGTTAAGTGATACTCCGGATCCTCGGGGATGAACTTATGGCATTAACCAAAGTCTGGCTACCATAGGTCAAGGTAATAGCGCCTTTTTTCACTCTCTGAAAATAGATTAATTCCATCTACCTATCTACTGAATATATATTGGCATCATTTTAAATAATTAGTAAAAGAATAAAATTTAGCAATAATGAAATATATGAATGCAGGAAAATCAAATAGATAAACAAGTAAAGTTAAAAAACGACCCCACCGGCATTTGTTTCTTCGTCCATTCCATTAAATCCCGCCAATGAACAGTATTTTCGATTAAATTTGAGACAGTTTTAAGACCTCTTCGAAAGCTAGCTTTTGGGTGCTTCCTGGGCAGGACTTAACATAAACCGCAAAAGTCCCTACCGTACCGTAACGGTTGCCGCCAGTAATTCCGTCTGCATAATTTTTTGCTGGCCGATCTGGAACAACTAATCTGTAGCTTGATTATTCCCAACGATCAGACGGAACCGATAATTCGTTTTATTAAATAATTTTTCACAAATTGTAAGAAAATTTTGACTGCGCAAAATTTTGCTGCCGTCCACACGCGCTGCTTACTGCGGTCCCTGGAAAATAAAAACTTTGATGGTTCTCAACAAGTCCAATATAATAAAAAATTTGAGAACCCGTCAAGCAGTGATTGAAACATTAAAAAAATGTGGGTTTTTAAACGGAAATTAGGCGAAAGTTTGTCCAATGACAGATGTTAAACACGCCTTCATTTGAGCACCCAGCTGGCACCAAATCGTACATCAATAACCGAAAATTATCGTAAATAACTTTTAACAAATTCAGAATCGTAACTAAAGCTTGATAAAGTCTGTCCGAGTTCAGTCGTCTTCTTCTTCTTCTTCTTCTATAGCAGCATAGAGCCGGGGTGGCTCGTGCTGTTTCAAGCACTCGTCTCCATTCAACTCGGTCTTGGGCCACTCGTCGACAATTTCTTAGTCGTCTCAGAAGTCGCAAATCGCTTTCGACCTGGTCGAGCCATCGTGCACGTTGGGCCCCCTGTTCCTGGTGCCGGTGGGGTTGTTGAAGCGGACTACTTTCGTCGCACTGTCGACCGGCATCCTTACGACATGTCCGGCCCACCGTAGCCTGCTAACTTTCGCTAGATGTACGATGGGAGTCTCCCCAAGCAGTGATTCGTGATTCATACGCCTCCGCCACTCTCCGCTTTCAGTTTGTACTCCGCCAACTATCATCCGCAGCACTTTCCGCTCAAACACGGCAAGGGCGCGTATGTCCTCCGTAAGCAGCGTCACGGCTTCAAGTCCATAAAGAACTACCGGTCTAATAATGGTTTTGTACATTGTGCTTCCTGATCGTAGCGTTTTACGAAGGGCAAAGTAGGCCCGATTTCCCGCTTGGATGCGCCGCTGGATCTCCGTACTAGTGTTGTTGTCCGCGGTCACCAGCGATCCCAAATACACGAACTCCTCTACCACTTCTAGTTCGTCGCCGTCAACGGTTACCGTCCGTGGGAGGCGCGCGTTTGTTTCCTTTGAGCCTCTTCCTTTCATGTATTTGGTCTTCGACGCATTTATTTTTAGCCCAATTCTCCTAGACTCCGCTTTCAGTCTGACGTAGATTGCCTCCGCCGTGGCAAAGTTCCTGGCAATGATATCGAAGTCATCTGCAAAGCCTAGAAGTTGGCTACTCTTGGTAAAAATCGTGCCTCTTGTTTCGATGCCCGCTCGTCGCCCTCAAGAGCGATGTTGAACAGCATGCAGGATAAACCATCACCTTGTCTCAACCCTCGCCGCGTCTCGAAGGGACTCGAGAGTGTCCCAGAGATGCGTACGAAACACATCACTCGATCCAATGTAGCTCTGATCAGTCGCGTCAGTTTGTCCGGAAAACCGCATTCGTGCATTATCTGCCATAGCTTCTCGATCTCGATCTCGATCGACTGTATCGTATGCTGCTTTGAAATCAATAAAGATGTGATGCGTGGGCACGTTGTATTCCCGACATTTCTACAAGATCTGTCGGATAGTAAAAGTTTGGTCCGTAGTTGCGCGAGCCCCCATGAAACCCGCCTGATAATTCCCTACGAAACCTTGTGCTATCGGTGAAAGCCGGCGTAACAGGATCTGGGAGAGTACCTTGTAGGCGGCGTTTACCAGCGTAATAACACGATAGTTGCAGCAGTCTACCGATCACCCTTTTTGTAGATGGGATTTTCTGTCGTATATAATGATAATAGCTGACATACAAACGATATTCAGCACAGAGTACAGAAGTACGAAGCGGGTCGGGCTTAATCGGATATTGTCGTATATAATTACTTATATAGATGAAATGCGTATGTTTATTCCTCATCACGTATATCGCCTCCAAAATACAACGGATATACCAATTTTGCGCATCAAATACGATTTATTAGCATGTAGATATGTACATAATGCTGATTTTTAACTTTTATGTGCATATAAAAATGCTAGCTGGATAGTCAGTGAAGTCACAAAAACAACGAAGATTTATGTACAGAATAGTGATACACAGTGTCACAAGTATGAATTCCAACCAAACAACACAGCACTTCGTTGACGTTGTCATTTTTATACTAGAAGGGCAGAGTTTATGGCTATCTTGCAAAAAATTTGGTGCACCAAGAATCCAATCTAAGTGTACAAAAATCCAATAAGTATAAATGAACTTATCGTGCTTTTGGAAAAATCGTCTTTGTCTTGAGCAAAAAATATTGAAAAAATGGCGAACAAGGCTGTCTTCACTGTTTTCGAAATGATAACCAATTGCAAATGGCCGTTTATAAATATGGTATTCTTCAATATTATAAGAGATCTATCTCTTTAACTATCAGCTGCTGAATGAAATTATTTAATTTATTTTAATTAACATTACTTAAAAAACCTAACAAAAACCATCGGCGCGTTAAAGTTTTTTAACTTTAATGTAACAAAAAACATCAACAAACTAAGCGTGGTATGAAAAATTTTTCATTTATGTTCAGGAAATTATGTGCAGGAAAAAAGTCTGAAAATTTCAAATGTTCTTTAATAGAAGAATCATAAAATCATTAACATTTGTGGCGATCAACAGTTTAAGCAACTCTTGGAAGTCTCTATAAGTAAATATCGAAAAAATTTCAAACTTTAAGAGGACCTATCAAAATAATCTTGAGAACCATCTTTGGTGTGGGCACCTCTATTTTTATCAGAGTTTTATGGCCGTTTTGTCGCAGCCTTGTGGAATTTAGGTTAGGTTTTATAGAGCAAGTGCTGAAAACCTCTTCAAGTGCATTTTTCAAAGTTCTTCTGAAAGAAATAAACAAACAGAATAGCATAGAGGGTCTACTTTGTGGAGTAATGAATTAAATGCATTAAAATTATATGCGTTGATGGCATAATATTCTTCACCTTCAAGACTTTGGTCTATGACCGTATGTTCACATGACGTCAAAACAGTGACACAAAAAAAAAACAAAGTACAATACAAATAACAAAAAGACGCGTAAGAAGCTTTTTTAAGGCGGAAACACGAGAAAGGTCGATGAAAAGACGACAAAAGTACGATGGAAATCATATGAAAATACGATGAAAAGCCGCCAAAAACAGCAACAGAAAAATGGACAAAAATATCCTTAAGAAGTGTTAAAAAGAAGTCAAAACTTGCAGAAAGAGATGACGAAACAATAATAATAAGAAGACAGTAAAAAGACAACAAACAACAAATATAACTACGAAGAAATGGCAGAGCTGATAAGACAAAAAATGGCGATAATGATGATGATGAAAAAAAGACGACCAGATAACGTAAAAACGAGAACAGCAACAAAACCAGACGTCATAAAATGATAAATAAACGTACAAAAGAGGACTAAAATAGCACAATTAAATGACAAAAAGACGATGAAATGAATAAAAGGAAACGAAAAGACATCAAGAAAAACGCGTCGTGAACGCCAAAGAACAGTAAAAAAGCTATTAAGAGCAACCAAATACGCCAAGTAACATGATAAAAGATGACAACAAATCATTGACAGAAAAGAGACATACCAGAAAACAAGTTATTAAAAAAAGGAAAAACATCTAACAGACAACAAAAAAAACTATAAGAAGATGACGGCAAAATGGGGCCAAGTACACATAAGAAAAATCATAAATGTTTCGAAATTATTGTACAAATTTGGGACGAAGTGTTTCAGAATTTCAAGATATTTCGCAAACAGGCATAGTTGAGGGACTTATTAAAGAAAATAATATTTAATAAACTCGAAATTTCTCCGATTTTTTTTGAAGTAATTTTTCTGTCGTAAAGCTAACAATTATTGGCCGTGGCTTAGGAGCAAAATATAACAACTTCGTGAATTTTTTTCACTAAAAGACTGAATTGGTGAAAGAGAAAACAATATTCTAAAAAAAATTCCAAGAATTAGAACATAATATTTTCGACTTTTCTTTGGGAAAAATTTGTGGAAAAACTTTTTTCAGATATTTTTTCCTGGATAGCTAAAAAATTTACTTGCATTTTGTTAGCCACGAACTGCTCAATGGGTTTTCGTATTGAAACGGCTGGCCACCGTAGAGCATGGTTTAATCGGCTGATTTTCTCAGCAATGGCCACTGCAGCGAATGGTTCTGCAGTGGCTTGGCGGAATGCTCTCAGCAATGACCGCCGGTCGTTAAGACGCTACCTCGAATATTGGCATTTTCGAATAGCACCCACAGTTAGTGCACGGATGATGCGTTAGCAACATTGATCAGCCTTGCTGTCCACCATGGAATTGCCTGTAATATTGCCCGGAAAGGCCGGCACCAAAAACGAAATGGTACCAAATCTGCACAGCCAACACAATATTTTGTTGAAATAAAACCCTAAATTCAAAAAAGACTCAAAATTTTAATCGCGACGTGCACTTCACTCGCTTGACTTTCGGGATCGAATAATGTTTGATTATTTGACGATATGGAGCTTTTTCGACGTAGCAGAACGCGACTATGTATGAGTGACACCTCCGTCCCACAGTGGTCCGGTTTCGAAAAAGTGCGGACATTAGCAGTTGGGTAAAACATGCGTAATTTTTCAAGAGTGGTGCCTTCAGAGAAGTTTAATAATAAAATATAGCACATCTTTTTGTACCATTGGGGTGACCGTGAGTCCACCTTTTAGGGTGATACAAACTTTTGTTTTGTTTTTTAAATAAAATTTCAAAAAAAAATTTCTCTGAGAAGTTGCAGAACTTACTAAAATAAGCAACTTTGCTGAATATGGTAACTATCTATCTCTTACCGGTTGCGAAATATAACGATGTGTTAAAATGAGCGCTTAAAAATCAATTAATCAAATCAATAACTTTGTACATGATTTTTATATTGCTTTCGAGTGTTCCATAAAGTTATTCAGTATGCTAAAATATACATTTTCTGTGAAGACTGTTTTTCAGTAAGATGCATATTTAATGAGTTATGAAAAAATTTATCAAAAATATGCGTCCTAGCGACAAACTGTCTTTAGAGAAATTGTGTATTTTAGAATACTGAATAACTCTATGGAACACTCGAAAGCAATAAAAAAATCGTGTATAATGTTATTGAGCATAATTGATTTTTAGGCGTTCATTTTTAACACATCATTATATTTCGCAACCGGTAAGAGATAGATAGTTACTATATTCAGCAAAGTTGCTTATTTTAGTATGTTCTGCAACTTTATGGAGAAATTTTTTTTTTAAATTATTTAAAAAAAAAAACAATAGTTCGTATCACCCTTATAGGTGAATTTTCGGTCACCCTAATAGTGCAAAAAGATTAAGCTTCAACGAAGACACCACCCTTGAAAAATTACGCATTTTTTACCCAATTGTTAATGTCCGCACTTGTTCGAAACCGGACCACTGTGCGTCCTAAGGCTTGGAGTGTTATATACAGTTGCTAATCTTCGTGGATGTATTAAAAAAGCTTTGCCGTATGAGTAAACCTTCTATCCTAAGACTTAGAGTGTTATCACCCAAACAGCCATCTGTTTGCCATTTTAGTAAAACCATCCCGCATGAGAGCTAGAACATGGTTTTCTGATTTTTCTTTAGTTTTCCATCATAGTAAAAAGACTTTTGAAGAAAACTTTTCCGGCCGTTAGTTTTCTTAGATTACTGACAAAATTTTCTTATATTTGCATGAAAAAAAATGTATTCTACGACATTTCAGTGTAGAGTTATGAACTTTTGAATTTAGAGATGTCCGAGAAAATTACGAAAATTTCTTTTAGAGTTTTTTTTTGGAAAATAGGAGAGCTTGAATTTTTTTATCTATCATTGTGACTATCAGCTTGAGAAGCTTCGGCGATAATTCCGAAAAATGAAAAATTTAAACAAAGTTAGAACCTGACTGGGACAATTTAGTATAAACTATGAACCGAAAACTTAAGAATAACGTTAGGTTTGCTTCAATACATTGGTTAGTTTCCGAGAAAAAAGAACAGAAGGAAAATTGCATTTTTTACAGGAGCGGCGTTTTATTACGTCGAGTTTGTTTCGCTATGAAACTGGAATGCTTTATGTGTATGATCACTTTTGAACCACTTCTCGCGGTCGGATTATTACAAACTTAGTTTTAAAAAATAAATTCAAATAAAAATAAGGTTTGTAAGATCGAAATCTGAAATCAATAATTGTAATTTTTCCAAAATTTTTATTCAAAGACACATTAATGGGGACAGCATCACTGTCGGGTGGAGCGAAATGGTGACATTTTTCCTTCACAGAGCACTCTACAAAAACGTATCGACAATCGAGCTCGACTTCTATAAAATCAAACACTCCAGCCAAGCAAATTGACATTCAACGCAATCGGACCTATAATATGTCAAGTGCTTCGTTCATCAATAGACGTATAGCCTGGTAAACTTGTGTAGCTTGTATGTGAGAAACACAAAGTGTCTCTATTAAGCAAACAAACCCCCCGAGTTTATTTGATAAACTCTCAAACATGCTCTCGCTCTGAAAGTAGCACTGTGCTAGTAAACTTCTAAAATGCCATTAGCAATAAACTTTTCACTACTTTCTCCCTTTTTACTCCAGCTATTGAATCCAATTAAAAAATTGTAACTATTGATCGGTAGCAAATATAAACTGAACGACGTACTTTCTAATTTTCAATATTAGACTTCTGCGTACACATCCTGATCTGATTGTGTTTTCACGCACTGGTAGGAATAAAGCGGTTTCTGAAGGCATTAGGGTCAAGATGTGTGATCGTTTTGAATGGGTTTCCCTTTTACGTGAGCGCTCTTAGAATGAAAAGTTTTTTTTTCGCCTGATAACTCCGACCGGAAGTACTTCCAATGTGCTTAACTAATCGAAAAATATTGAGCTTGTTACAAACCGCAAATTGAAACACACATTTTTACGGTTGGCGCAATTTTAAACAAGTTTCTTCCGCTGCTCGTAAGGTTTCGAAGGCCAGAAAAGTTGACGTGACGCTAATTGAAAAACCCGGTGTAAGGATTACTTTTTACGGGTAGTTTCTGCGGGTAAGTATCGGGAAAAAACTACATCCCGGTGTGTTAATTACTCTGTGCTTGCAGCCGGAGGGTTGGTTGGTTGCCTGGTTGCAGTCTCAAACGCACTCAGCCTCTGTTCGTGACTGTTCGGCCGTTCGTTCGAATAGCTAACCAATAAGCCATTTCACTCGTTCTAACTTCGTAAGTACACTTATATATTATGTACATATATTCACAGATTATCATATCGTCAAATCCAAGCTACAAGTCGCGCGGTTTTAAGCATCCTTTTTTATGACGTTGTATATCTTGAGGGGGGAAGCCAATAACAACAATAATAGCTGCAATAATAAGACCGATTTTTAGAGAAGCAAGAAGGGAAAAGTAGTTGTAAAACTGTCAGAGTTTAAATTTAAGTATTATTTTTCCTCTCTTGCTACATTAAAATTTATGATCATATTGTTGCTTTGGGCAAATGTTTACTGCGCACATATGCGCCAGGTTCTGTGTCGTGACTTTGTTCGGGGCACTTTCCGTTCCGAAGGTCCCCAATTGGCAGCGTGCGGTGGTTCGCACAAGAGCGCATTGCAAATTTCCGTGTTTACCTGCGGTGACGTTCGTCATTCCGTCACTAGTTCCAGTGTCGATGCCCGGCCCCAAAACGGTGTTTTATGCACATTAAGATGAAACAAAAAATATGACCGAAAGAAAGCAACAATATCCGTCCGACTCACGGCCGGTCCGTCCATCCGTCCGTACTCCGTACGGAACGGATTCTCGGCCAGCAAATAAACGTCGAAAGCTTTTCGTAAAGTCATTCTGTAAACACTAACGAGTAGGCTAAACGTGAAAAGAGAAAAAATCCGTCCGCCAAGTGAAATAATATCGAGCGAAATTTGATTGAAATACAGCTTTATAATTACCGTCACTTTTTTCGTCCCGTTTTTTTTCTTTCTCGCTGCGCGTAGGACCGGCAGGGTGTGAAAGAAAGGCAAGCATTCGGTTTTTATGTGGTGAAATTTATTGCTTCGCAAAAATTCAAAACCAGAGAAGCGAATAATGTTAATAGACCTTTGCGGGTTCGCACCCTGGCTGCCACTTCGCTCGCACCTCGTTGATGCATCCGTTGACAATCGCAAAATGAGCGTCAAACGACGCGAAAACTGCAGGAAATAAAATGCCAACACTCGCGCCGCGGTTTGCACCCTGTACCGCTGCGTTTCGCTGCGCCGCGCCGGCCCGGCACCGGCAGTTTTGCACCGATATCGCCCGAGGGTTTTCAGATCCCGGCAATCGCTCGGCACGGTTGCTGCAGCATCGACTGGAAATAAACTTGCGAATATAAAATCGCAGCCCATCGGTTTTCGGTTCCAAGCACCGGAGACTACTGAGAACGTTGGACATCAGTTTATCAAACGATTCCTAAATGCTTCATCATGGTCTTTTTTCCTCCTTGCACCAAACGAAACGGCAGTCAGTGGAAAAAAGGAATCTTGCCAAAACAATAACGACCAACTTCCCACTTCCCCTTCCTGGGCAAGGTTCTTTCTTCTCGTGGCAGAAACTTGCTCGCCGTGACTTGTTCCCCGGGTCTGGAATGACCTGGCTGTGACTCTCTTTACGATACATTTCGTAAGACTGTTTTATCTTGTTTCAAATTTATTACAGCGCAACTTCTTACTTTCGAATATATCAAACTGCTTTATGACAGTTTTCGAGGGGGTGTCAACATCTGCTGACTGCTGCTGCTGCTGCTGCTGCTGGCTGATGGCTTGGTCCCACAACACAACACAATAAGCGCTACTTCCTCGGCCGTTGGAAGGCTGCTGTTTCCAGTTCTCCTGTGTTCCAAACACACGGTATAGAATGAATGGTTCAGGAATTCCATAATTTCAGCTCTCTCCTACTTACGAGGCGTGAATTACGACGTGTTTCGTGTTTCGGACTGATCGAAATCCGACTCGACTGTTATCCGCCTCTGTGTGTGTGTGTGACGATCGTCCGAAGGATCATCATTTTCTCGCGACCGGAACAGGCAGTTTGTTTTTCTTTCATTTTCTCACTAAATGATGGAAAACCTTTTAGACACTGTGAGCATTCTTTGACGTTCCCAACGGAACGGAAACGTTCGCAATCAAAAACAAATTTAAAATAACAGTTAATGATGGCTTCTCTCACATACTTCCATTGACGCAGAAATACCTGTCGATTTTTGAAATATGTATTTTCTATTGACACCTCAACCCTTCGGGGCAGTCACAAAAGTTTACATAACAAGTTAATAAAACTCTGACTTACCGCGATTCGTGTTGTTTTAGAAAAAAAACAATAATGATGTTTTCTATGGTACTACACTCGAATTGATAGGAAAAATTTCAATCCACTTGGATCGCGCAATCGCGAATCCACAGCACTTGTTTGTTAACTACATAACCAAGGCAACGCTCATTAATATGAAATCAGTGCAGTCCTGAATGATACACCTAGCCTGAAGTATTCGCTTGTTTTTCAACCCAGCATGGCGAATAATGGTTTGACCTATTGCATAAAAATCTCTGCACCTCTCATGGAGAGGGTCATATTTTTAATGTGCCCCGTGCAAAATAGTTTCGCAACCTGACGATAATTACCTGCACTATAATCTAATTTAAAGGTTAAACTTGCAATAACACATCAATGTTATGATAGAAATTCAATAAAGTACATTGAAATCACAAGCAATAAAACGGCTTGTCTTGTTTATAAATCCGGACACCTTTTGACATTTCATTGAATTAAAATCCGAACACTTTTGAATCGTTTTCCGGACAGACAAAACTTTCTTATATTTTGTCTAGGCAATGTATGCCTAAAGGGTGCCCCACATCAAATTGCATCACGGAAAAAGCACTGTAAGCAGTTAAGTAGTAAGCACATGGCATATTTAAGTCATTCAGCTGCAATACCATAACCGTATGCTTGCACCTTACGCTTAACTCCATTCATAACGTTCTGTACAACATCTGGCTGCAGCTTCTTCTGTACGGAAACCCACTTTTTCTTCAGGTCTTCCTCAGATTTGACCTTCTTGGGATGCTTCCGAAGTGCTTGGTTCATAATAGGCCAGTATTTTTCGATGGGTCTTAGTTCCGATGCGTTGAGGGGGTTCATGTCCTTGGGTACGAAAGTGAACCCGGTGGTCTCGTACCATTGCAGGACATTCTTTGAATAGTGGCTCATGTTTGTCACATCAGCAGATCGCTTGTCAAATCGTGTATTTCTTGGCAAATTTTTCAATTTTCTGCTTCCTTACTTCCTCCGGAACATCAAACTTATACTGAGCGGTGAAGAACAGTAGCCACGGAAGCTGCCGGAAGTCCGCTTTGACGTAAGTCTCATCATCCATGATAAGACAATGCAATGAGGCTTCGTCAGCCTCTGAGTGTACTGTTTCCGGGCCCGTGACTTTCCCACCGTATTTTGTCGTTCGTCACGATTTGGAGCCTTCTCCTCTCCTAGTCCTTTGCTCGCTGAACGAAAGACTCAGACAGATTTAACTTTTTGGTCACATCCATGACCGAAGCAGTGGGATTCCACTTGAACGCATCCATGACACACCTGTGATCCCGATCACAAATAGAATATCCATTCCGACCGCATTTATCCTTCCGTTCCAGGCTCAGAGTTTCGTAGTAATGTTTCATCACACGACTCACCGTTGACTGCACGACTCTGAGTTATTTTCCAAAGCCCCGAAGAGAGAGTTGAGGAGTTTCCAGGTGCTTCCGCAAAATCAATTCGCGACGTTACTTGACGGGTGATGCCATTTTATCCAATTTTCGAAAAACTGACAGCAATAAAAATACAGTGTAAACAATACACCCTAAACTACTTCTACCCAAGTTTTCAAGAGAAAATACCCAACAGGTAATTTTTTACAGCGTTTTTTCCGTGATGCTATTTGATGTGGGGCACCCTTTATAAGTTAACATCCCATGAATTGTAAAAAGAAGTGTTAAATATTCATTTTTCTATAACGTTTGTCACTTTCAAATCCACATTCCCTAACGGGACAATTTTAGTCAAGCATGACACTGAACAAATTACGTACGTACCCAGAGAACTAAAGTATTTCTAAATTAAATGCCTCCATTCAATTAGATCTATTATTTTTCTCAACTATAGTTTGTTCGATCAGAATCTCAAATTGCTAGAATCGTCTGAAGCACCCTCGACCTGGAAATCCGTTTTCCAAATCTTGAATTCACTTTATCTTCTAAAGTAGTTTTTGAAATTTTAAATTTTTTAACGGTTCCATGGATCGAGGTTCCTTCTCGTATCGCTTGGTTTAACGGTTCCTCATTAAAATACACTTTATTTGAACTCTTTAATGAATGACACTGCCTCAATTAATCAAAACTTATAAGTTCACAAAACCCTACAAATGAAATTAGGCGCCATTTTGCAATGCAAAATGGCTGATTGTGATTTGACATATTTCTGCAAAAATCCTACAAAATGAACGTTGCCAGACTGAGGATGGTTTTCAGAAATCAAAAATAAATATTTGACACTATTTTAAGTTTAGGTTAACTGCTCAGCAAATTGCAAGGAAAAATCATGACCATTGGCGTGAACGCTAAACACTCCGGCATCCTAGCGGCGTGGCCGGCCCATCGTAGTCTCCCAACTTTCGCCACGTGTTCGATGAGAATCTGGTGCCTGCAGCTCGTAGTTCATACACTTGCACCACTTTCCGCTATCCATTTGTACTCCGCCAAAATTGGTCCGCAACACCTTTCATTCAAATACGGCAAAGGCACGTATGTCTTCCGTAAGTTACAATGTTAAATCCCTAGAGAACTAGGTCTAATTAGCCTTTTGTGTATCTTCAGCTTTGTGTCATTAGCTTCTTGATCGAAGCCCCTTGTCGAAGGAATAGTCGGGTCGACTTCCAGCTTGAATGCGTCGTTGAATTTCCTTACTCGCATTATTGTCGGTGGTGACCAGAGATCCCAAATATATGAACTCATCAACCACTTCCAGTTCATCGCTGTCAACAGTCATTGTCCGTGGGATCTTATTACCTTATATTTGGTTTTCGAAGCCATGATTTGTAAGTCAATCCTCCTAGCCTCCGTTTTTAGTCTGGCGTAGGTTACCTCCGCCATCCCAAAGTTTCTAGTAATGATGTCAAGGTCGTCTGCGAAGGGCAGGAGTTGGCTACTTTTGCTGAATATCGTTCCTCTCGTGTCCATTCCCGCTCGCCGGAGAACACCTTCAATAGCGATGTTAAATAACATGCAGGAGAGTCCATCCCCTTACCGCAACCCACTGCGCGATTCGAAAGGGCTTGAGAATGCCCCCGAAACATGCACGTAGCACGTCTTTTACACCAGGGTAGCTCTGATTAGCCGCGTCAGTTTATCTGTCATAGCTGTTCGCGCTCGACTGTATCGTATGCTGCTTTGAAATTCACGAAAATATGTTGTGCGGGCACGTTGTGCTCCTGATATTTATTGAGGATTTGTCGGAGAGTAACAATTTGATTCGTAGTAGCACGGGCATTCATAAAGTCTACTTGATACTGTCCTACGAAATATCTTGCTATTGGGAACAGACGACGCACCAAAATCTGGGAGAACACCTTGTAGGCGGCGCTGATCACCATAATGCCGAGGTAATTACAGTAATCGAGCTGATCGCCCTTTTTAGATGGGACAAACCACACCTTCCATTAGCTCCTCCGGTAGTTTCTCCTCCTTTCCCAAATCCCTGAAATTATCTAGTGAAATGCCGTTGCTAGTGATTCTATGTCATTTTTGTAGAGTTTTTCCGGGAGTCAGTCCTTCCCGGCGGCTCTATTATTCTTCAGATGATCGATTTCTCGATCTCTCTTCGAGATCGGGAGCTGTGGGCATTCCCCGTCTAACCAGTCATTTCATTCAGTCGACGTATCTTCATCCAGTACCGCGGTTGACAAATCCTACTCCATCCGTCTTCGAGGGTCGAAGCACATAGCTTCACCGGAGAAGGTAGAGATGCCAGATCCCAGATCTACGGATTCATCCGTAGCTCTACGGGTTTAGGAATTTTCTACGGACCTACGGATCAAATGCTCATATCTACGGATTTTCATAAACTTTACGGAAAAGGTTGAAAGTTTCATTTAGCTACAAAAGAAGCATAATTTTATTCTTTCTGAATAAAAGAATTTCTATTTCTTGCCACATTTTGACCGTTCCTAATAAGAATTCTGTAGTGCTATAAAAGTTCAAAATCAAGCCAGTAAGGTTGTTCGTTATAACCAACTAACTGGAATTCTTGTTCTGTATGCTCTTTTTATTATCGCGTAAAATTTTTAGAATATTAAAGCCTCCAGAGAGCAATAAAAAGATTATTAAAATACGTAGAAAGATAACGAAAGAACGACGATAATACAAGAAAAAGACAACATTTTTGTTGTCTTTAAAACAAATCGGACGAAACATGATGAAAAGATGACAAAAGCGAAGAAAAAATGGCAAACCGACAGCGAAATATTCCCAGCCCCGCAGAAGTCACGAATGACCCAAACTGTTAAAGTGACTATAATCAAACAAAAAAAAAACGAAATGACGTCAAAATATCAACAAAACCGGTAAGAAACCGCCGAAGACAAGCGACAAAAAATGCCAAACATGACGAAAATATGATGGAAAGATGGTGAAAATGATGGCGACCATGAAATGACAACAAAAACGCGACAGAGAGATGATAAAGAGGTGACGAATATGAAGAAATGGCAACGAAGAGTTGACAAAAAGAGGCATCGAAAAATGAAAGAGGAAATATAGAAGGCGATTAACGAAAGTATGCGTATAAATTAAGGAAAATTAAAAATGTATCATGAACTAACTGATTTAAGGTGAAGGTCTTCAGAGGCCAGCTGCTTTTTTACTGATTTCAGTACTTGTTTCCACTATCGTTTTGTTTATGCTCAGTTTATGCTGAGTTGCTAGGAGTAGGTAATAATCTGTTATGAACAATTATGAAACGTAGAATCGCAAATCCATTTTAGCTGTTGAACTAGATCCGACAGTAATTCTATCACATAAAATGTTGTTTATGGTGAATTTTATAAGTATATTTTCGACACTTTACGACCGTTAATTTAATAGCGAAAATCATTGGCCAATTTCATGCTCAACGTAAATATGGCATCACTCCCGTTTCCTTGGTAACGTATCAACAACGACGGTCGCGAATTCGGAATTGTAATCGAAACGAAGTAAAGTTTTTCATATCAATTCAAGTGAACAGAATGGGCAAAATCATTATAATATCTTACCAGAACTGTTCAGGTGGTAAATTCAAGTTGTCTGTGTTTCAAGTTAAGTTTCGCGAGTGATGTGATTAATGGAACGGCCGAAAAAAATTATAGAAAAATCGACGGCGAAAAAGTGAAAATATAGTGATGAATTTTAATTGGGCAGAAATCTCAGTATTTAGTGTAAGTTATGCCTCAAAAAGTAATAGAACTTATAGAATGCAATATTTAGTGCTTTGAGTTGCAAGATCTGATTACGGCTAGCAGGTTAGTTGAACTAATTTTATTTTTTTTGTGATGGTTTCCCGAGTCTATGGGAGCATGTTGATACACTGAAGAAGGGAAGGGAAGGGTGAGATTCGGTGCCATACTGACTGCCATAAATGGATTCTGACGACCTTGTCCTTAAATCAAAAAATTATTAATTTCCTTCAATTATCAATCAAGAACAATACAGGTCCTTTGCTGACCCCCACCCTTCTGTTTGGGTTGGCTTGTTTCGACTAGTATAGAAGACGAGTTTTATTCATCTTTCTTCAACGCGGGTGGTGCGTTATTGATGATTGATTCGACTGCCCTTTTCCATAGTTTTTGTGTCGTTGAATTTAGTGTCGTGCAAGAGGGATTCTGGTTCAGTATATATTTCGGTTGCTTTAGTTTTCCTCGGTCTATTTGTATCTATTTCAAATTTCGTATTTGTTAAGTTTTTAGGTTGTCTTACTGCGATAATGTCCGAGAAAAGAAGCTTATGATTGGTAAAGTTGTTTCCATTTTGCCCCTTTTTATGATGCTGAAAAAGTCATCGAGGCAAGGCCATCATGTTTCTGGTAGTAACTCTTTTTGCAACTTATTTTCGAGGTCGTTTGCCATAAAAAAATTTCGTGCTGGAATGGCGGTAGCGGTTTGTCCATTGGTGCTCCTTTACGTTGCTTGTAGAATTCATCGTTCTTAGTAAACATAAGTTCTTTAAAAATGCTTATTTTATTTTTCATCGGGCCACTGGAGAATAGAATCGCAACATCTTCTGTTAGGTTTCCTGATGATTTAAGATATTCGTTGGAATTTCGGTCCCTGATTTGTGTATTTTGGGTAGCTTTGACTAAGGTATCTATAGTTTGGTGTCCATAGACCAACTGGTTAAGCATTTTTATATAGTCCAATTGACTCGTTTAACAATCTTCTATGTGTCGTAATCCGTCGTCGTTCTTTACGAAGGCCTTACTTTATTATTTGCCTTTGCATAGTACGTTGGCTTTGCTTTCAATTCCTTGAAAATCCGGAGTTCAGTTGATTCTTTTAAAACGTTAAACAAAGTTTGAACAATACTGCCGAATTCAGAATCAGCTAGTAAAATACAATCTAAATCCGCAAAGCACTACTTTTAGTAAATAAATACTATTTTAATGATACATTGATTAACATACAGCTGTACAACAATGAGCAGAGGTAATTAGGTTCAAATTGACCATCTCTAATTAAAAGAGGAAAATCACTTCAAATACGCTTTACAGTTGATTTTATTTTAAGCCTGATTTTCCTAGCCAATTGCCAACAATGGAACCAATTGGCAAGCAAATCGTCTGATCGGCACTTACGATTTACTTTAATTACTCGTAGCTCATGGCCTAGTGGTTAAGACATTAGCGTCTTCGCAATAAAAAGAAAACGAGTTTGGACCTGTGTTTGTACTACAGGGTCCGGCAAAAAATGTTCTACTAACACGCTCCAAAAACTTCAGTAAAAGATTTTTATTTAGTTCAAAGCACGGAGCGTGTGAAAATAATCAAAAAAATTAGAATCATTTCACCTTGTCCCGAACGTTGCAGCCTCTCGAGGTTGATGTGATGTAGTTTGAATGTTGGTTCAGAGAGAATAATCCACTGGATTTGCGTCCGGTGAATCCAAGTGCCCTTGTTTGGTCATGACACGACAATTACGTTCGAATTACATCGTTTATAACGATTTTTAGCGTTCACTTCTGCACAAAATGCTTTTGCAAGCTTGTATACAATGGTCAGAACTGTCTACGCGTCAACTGCGCTGTGGTTTGAAATTGGTTACACTTTGAGCGCCGGACCCTGTAATATTTTAATTAGTTGGACTGATTAAATACATATTATTCAAGTAAATTAAATTAAATTAAGGACCTATAACGTAGAATAAAATAAAAGATCAAGACGACTTTTAATAAAGAGGAAAAATCTTTGGAATTAAGACGTGTAAATTTCTCTAAAACAGTGAACTTTCACTTCTCACCTGGCTTGCAATTAGTTTGTTTTTTTCCTTTTAAGGCACTTTGCGTGTGTTTGATAGTTTTGCGGTATAAATTAGGGGTAAAGAAATAGCTCTATGTTGCACGACTGACGAGTAAGGGAACTTGCAGGATTATGCACCTCCAATTATTGATGTTACATACATTATACTGGCGATAAATTTCCACTTCCGTGTCAATGTCCGTAGTAAACATTGTTAATTTATAGTCTAGCCTGGCTCAGTCCTACGTTAAGTTTCACACTATAATTGTCCATGCTGTCTACGTTTATAACTAGCTCAGCTCATATCAGAGCCTCAAGTTGGTTTATTTCAAAGTTGATTTTTATTAGCGCTGCGCGCTGTGATTTTAAGTTTTCTGAACCATTTTAACTAACCGAACCAACTGACGCGCAAAACGTGTGGAGACTTTCGCTGGAAAACTACCTCAGTTTAATATGTTTTTAATTATCCAATGTTTCACCTGAAAATCGTTCGGTCGACCTTTAATTATGCAGTGTGTAACTGGATTTTGTTCAAACAACAAATAAAAACAAAATTTACGACGCTCCACTGCATCCGTATCGAAACCAATAAAATAATGCTATTTTTTTAATGTTCGATATCTGAAACATTGTCGCTTCTACTACTTTGTATGCGTTCATTCCTTTTTTTCGTATGCAAATCCATGCACGGTTAGCACGGTGAACTTCCGTAGCATCTAAGGCCTTATGAGACTCGCGACAGCCATTACCGTGAGTGTGAGTGTGTCTGGTTTTTTTTAAACATATGCTCATACGTTAAGTCCATCCAGAACATGTAGTCCGTTCGTTCGCCTCATCATCATCATCATCATCTGGTTGACTGTTGAGTTGTTTATTTTATTTCACTTTATTATTGCTGCAGCAGCAGTCAGCCACGCAGCCACCAAGCACTAAGCAGCAACGGCAGCTCAGCCCAGCCCAGCCAGGCACGGCACGGTACGGCAGCGCGTACTCCCCTATAAATATTCCGTGCTCCATTATTCAGCCACCCCACCTGTGTTGACCTCCTCAGCCCTACCGGCCCGGCTCGACCCAACCCGTCCGCAGCCCACACCTAGCGCGCCGGCTTTGCTTACCGCGCCCAGCACGGTGAGAGACAGAACACGCCGGGTTGCCCTCAACTGTTGTTGTGGTTGTTGTTGCACGATAAATTGTCATGCTTAAACATTTCGCGCTTACCCGCGGTTCCCGCGCAACAACCGCTCGTCGGATGCACCAGCCACTCATAATATTTATGAGTGAAGTCCTGATTGTTGCGTGCGCATCGTTTCGGCACAACACCGCGGCCACTGGCTGGCCCGTGTGGCTCGAAACTGCCCGAACATGCAGTTCCTGGAACTCTCGCTTCGCTCAAGATGTAGACATATTTTTGCCTGCTGCCTGAAATGCCCAGATTCCTGGAGCATGCCCATGTTTGCGTTGTTTGTGAGGATGAATTTCGACATACCGGAGAATAAATCGAACGAAGCAGCTAACCAATTTGTTCTAACCTTGTTTACTCTTTTGCCACGATCACACTGCTGCAATTTACTTAACGCAGGACACCGTATCTGGCAGTTTAATATGCCACACTGTTTTATTTTCCAGTTCAACTTGCACTACATGGTTGACGTTTGATGGTAAACAAACAACGAGACGCACATCCGCACGCTTTCACAGGTTACTGCGATGACGGTCACAGAAGTCAAGATATTACTTCTCAACGCCCCAAAATTCAGGTCATTTCACTTGGGTGAATCGTAACTGTAACCGTAACCAGCAGCATCCAGCGAGGGTAAAGAAGCACCCCATAGGCTGGGAGGGGGTGGGGGATTGGCTGTTAATCATTCGGATTACGCCGCACCGCGCGGCCGTCCGCGGAGAAATGATAAATTCAATCATGTGGCACCAAGCAGCGACGAACCGGTACTCGCAAGCCACCTCCCAGCACAGCCTCACAGGCTCATTTGCATACCACAATGAACCGCGCCGCCACGCGGTAGCCCCTTCGTCATAACACTACTAGGTAGGCAGGCAGAGTAACCCGCGCGCGTTTTAAGCGAGCGCAAAATCAATTTTTTTTTTCGTTTCGGTTCGTCTCGGTGTGTCCTGAAGGACGCTCTGATCAGTCGCGTATTTATTGTTAATTTTTTATCACGTTCCAGTGTCCCGTTTGGGTAGCTTAAATATTGATACTGGCCGCAAAGTTAGGGGTTGACCTGCGTGACCGGTCGGTTCCGTGCGGTTGAGCCATTTCCCTTCCGCTCGGGCTTTCGCCCGACGCGACTGTGACCGTCGCGTCGCTTCGCGTCGTGCCGATATCGCAAGCGTGGCGGCAAGTGGAATAAATCTTTCGATTCGATCGTTTCGTTTTTGGTTAGGGCTGCTGCGTGTCGAGCAGAAGAGAGAAAAAGAGATGATTTTGGAAATAACCTCACTGAACTGAGCCTGCAGGAGGCAGCACGCGAATTCGTTTGCGATTTTGGCGAACGAGAGAAATGGTTGGTTGGTGTAGATTTTGGTTACAGTAAATAAAACTTTATTTTCGACTTTCATCTTAGAAACCAATGAGTGATTTATCTTTGGATTCTTGCATTTTCGAATCTTTAGATTTTTGAATTTTGGATTCTTATATTCTTGGACGCCTGCAATCTCGGACTTTGGAATCACAGATTTTTAAATATATTTGAATTTCTTGTTTGTTGGATTTATAGATTGTCGGATTCTTAGACTGTGTGATTCTTGGAGTCTTGGATTCTAGAATTCTTAAATTGTTACTCATAGATTCATGGACCTTTGGAATCTAAGATTCAAATATTTGGGATTCTTGGATTACTGGATTCTTAAATTCTGGAAATTTTAGATTCTCGGATACTTGGATTCTTAGATTCTTGGGTTCTTGGATTCCTGACTTCTTAGATAACTAGATTCTTGGAATCTGATATTCTTGGATTTTTGGATTTTTGGGTTCTCTGGTTCTTGGGTTCTTGGATTTATGGATTCTGAGGTTCGTGGATTCATGGATTCTAGGGTACCAGGATAGTTGGATTCCAGGATTCTTAGATTCCTGAATTCTTGGATTCTCGGACTTCCGGAGTCTTGAAATCTTAGATTCTTAGATTCCATGGATTCATGGATTCTATTGACAGTGTGCACCTTAATGCCCAAGCAACAATGTGAGTTTTATTGTAATCTTATGCCAGTTTTCATGGCCAATTTCGGTCTCAAATGCCATCATAAGAGTGTAATAAAACTCAAATTGTTACTTAGGTGGCGATATAGACAGAACTCTACAAAAATGACCAAGAACCGCTACCAACAGCACTTCACTGGATAATTTCAAGGCTTTGGGAGGAGGAGAAACTACCGGAGTAGTGGATGGAAGGTGTAGACAGTCCCATCTGCAATACGGGCGATCGCCTAGATTGCTGTAACTACCGCGGCATTACGCTGGTCAACGCCGCCTACAAGGTGCTCTCTCAGATTTTGATACGTCGTCTATCCCCAATAGCAAGAGTATTCATAGGGCAGTATCAGGCGGGCTTTATGGGAGCCCATACTACTATGGATTTTCGTGGATTTCAGAGCAGCATACGATACAGTTGAACGCGAACAGCGGTGGCAGATAATGCACGAATACAAAGCTACCCTAGAGGGGGTGATGTGCTACATGCGCATTTCAGAGACACTCTCGAGTCCTTTCAAATCACACAAAAGGTTGCGGCAAAGGGATGGACTGTCCTGTATGGTGTGATCCGGTGAGCGAGAATCGCAACGAGAGGAACGATCTTCAGCAAGAGTAACCAAATCCTTACCTTTGCAGACTACCTTGTACCTTGACGTCATTACTAGAAACCTTGGGATGGCGGAGACAATCTACGCCAGACTAAAAACGGAGGTTAAGAGGATAGGGTTACAAATCAATGCGTCGAAAACGCGTCGCGGTAGAAAGAGTCTCGAGAGAAAGCAACGTTTGCCTCCCACGGACAGTGACTATTGACGGCGATGAACTGGAAGTGGGCGGTGAATTCGCCGCCGACAATAATACGCGTAAGGAGATCCAACGACGCATTCAAGCTGGAAATCGAGCCTGCTTTTTCCTCCGCAAGACGCTTCGATCTAGGAGCATACGATGTACAAAACGCTAATCCGACCGGTAGTTCTCTACGGACTTGAGACAGTAACTTTGCGAACAGAAGACATGTTCATTTGCCGTATTTGAACGAAAGGTGTTGTGGACTATTTTTGGCGGAGTACAACCGGATAGCGGAGAGTGGCATAAGCGTATGAACCACGAGTTGCAGGCACTGCCTGGAGAGATTTCCATTGTATACCTGGCGAAAGTTGGGAGACTACGGTGAACCAGCTACATCGCAAGGATGCCAGATGACTGTGCAGAGAAATCCGTTCGTTTCAAGAACCCCACCGGAACTAGGAATAGTGGGGCCCAACGTGCCAGATGACTCGACCAGGTTGAAGCCGATTTGCGTGAGTCGAGACGCGCAACGAATTGGCTACGAGTAGCCCAGGACCGAATACAATTGAGAGGAATTTTTGATACGGCAAGGTAAAGTAATAGATTCATGGATTCTTGGATTCTAGGTCTTTCGTATTCTTGCATTCTTGGAATCTTGGATTCTTTTATTCGCGTGTTCTTGGATTCATGGATTATTGGGTAGCTGGTTTGTTGGATTCTTGGACTCTCGGATTCTCTTCTTAGATTTTTGGACCCTTGGATTCATGGATTCTTGGTTTCTTGGACTCATGGATTCTTGGATCTATAACTCTATAACTCTAGATTCTCGGATTCTTGAAATCTTGAACTCTAGGTTTCTTAGATACTTATATTCTTGGATACTTGGATTCGTGAGTGCTTGCATTCTTACATTCATGGATTCTTAGCTTCATGGATTCTTGGATATTTGGATTGTTGGATTCTTAGTTTCCTGAATTCTTGGATTCTTCGTCTCTCGGATTCTCACAGCCTTGGAATCTTGGATTCTCGAATTTATGGATTCTAGGATTGATGAATGCTTGAATTCTTGGACCCTGGAACTCTTTGATTCATAGATTCTTGAAACCTTGAATTCTTAGATTCTAGGTATTAACAGCTTCATGGATTCATAGATTCTTGGAGTCTTGGATTCTAACATTAATGGATGCTTAGATTCCAGGATTCTGAGATTCTTAGACTTTCGAATTCTTGGATTCTAGGTGTTCTTGAAACCTAGAACTCTTGGAGTTTTAGATTCGTGGATTCTAGGATTCACTGATTCACAGCTTCATGGATGCTTGGATTCTTTGATTCACTTATATTTTTGGATTCGTGGGTTCTTAGATTCTTGGGTTCTTGCATTCATGGATTTTTACTACAAAAATTCTTGGATTCTTAAATGCGTTGATTCTTGGATTCTTGGAGTCTTCAATTTTTGGACTCCTGGATTATTGGGTTCCGGGATATCAGTATTCTCTTAATCTTGAAAAGAATATATATCCGAGTGAAACACTTGAAATTAGGCATGCATTGAAAATGTCGGAGAAAATAAAAATCGAGTGACAGAATTATTTAATAGTAAATGTATTCTTGGAATGGGGATAATTACTGGAGGCAAAACTACAGAGTTCGAATCTGTGCCCACAAATGTTCATAGAAATAAAACTGTGGAGTGACTGTAAATATAATAAAAGTTATTTACTACCATTTGGTAGTACAAATAAATGGCAACATTAACATTTTTTTTCTTTCTTATATTTTCAGGTATTCTACAAAGACGATCGAATTACAAATAGTTAATAATTAAAGTTTTTTTTGGAGTGGGGATAACTACTAAAGATAAAGGTACAGTATTCGATTCTGTTTTGCCCGCAAATATATTAATCTGATGAATAGATTAAGTTCACTTTTGTTTGACAAAAATCAATATTAACAATGTGTATGGTAATAAGATAGGATGGAAAACCTGGAGCAGCTTAAAATCAAATATAGACGACTTTTTGAAATCCAATATAACCTGTGACGTTATAACGGAGAGGCTAAAATCTCTTAAATAGAGTAGGGCGGGGCATAAGTGCGATGTTTGAAGTTGTCAATTTTTGTGAGTTATAAAGAAAGACAATATAATATAATATATTATATAGTGACGCAGTAACTCAGTGTAATAAATTCTTTTTTCCCCTGATCAAGTGCTGATTCGCACTTTTACCCCACTAGCGGGGCAAAAGTGCGAAGCTCGAATACATGAAATTAGCACAACAGTAGCTAGCAAAACCATATTATCTTTAATCTGCGGTATGTTTCGGTAACGAATATTCTCAATTTGCACCTTTCCTATTTTGCGCTGGTGCATTGCAGCCTCCGTTAGATCGAAACATTTCCAAACATTTGTTTTTTGTTTCATCAGCGGAAAAACATTGTTTTCTTTCGGCCAACGTCTGTAGAGCACACAGTTTTCTGCAGATCTTCCATTTCTAGTATCTGTAATATAGTGCCTAAAGCTGTATATAATTAGCTATACATTTTTGCCTCGTCCATGAATCGCACTTTTGCCCCGTCCGTGAATCGCACTTTTACCCCGCTAGGCGCTTGACGGGATTAGATTAAATTACGGAAAAGCGATATATATTTTGTAAATTCTTTTCACTGTATTTTCAAAAAAGATATGTGAGTGACGTAAAACGCTGCTATAAATTTTCAACAAGTAATATCCTCCTGTTGATATCGTATTTGCCATATAACGAAAAATTACATAAAACCGCCCTAATATAACATTTGCACATAACTCAGCAACTATGCTTTGTAAGCAACCAAAGTTTACGTTAAATTCAAGCTGTCAAAGTAGTCACCCTAGTAGTCACTTACTCGGAATCTGCACCGATAAATCATTGAATCACACTTTTACCCCACCTTACTCTATTATCGAACAAAGATGAAGAGTTCGCAAATGCATAGCTTCAACGTTTCGCTCGAAATGACTCACTCCAACCTTCTTAAGCGGGGTACGCTGCTGAAAAGTAATGGGTAAAAAGATAGGACAAGAAATGCTCAAGAAATCGATTTCGTTTACGATTTCTTAAGCAGTACGCACTTCATAAGAAATATTATTTCACGTTCAGATGGCGCAGTTTTACATACAGGTGAATTAAAACGTCACTTTTCCGTACGGAATAATATCCGGCGCAATTATTACCACAAGAAAAAATGACAGGTGGTTGCTTGCATTGGAGTTGTCAAAATTTCTTCGGTAAATAGCAAGATTTTTTCTTGAGCTGTTTTCTTTTCAGTAGCGTACCCCGCTTTACGGTGAATCTGCTTATGCTTTATATTGAAAGTGATACGAGTACATTGTACTAGTCCGTTATCAGAGGTGTGTGCAATGAAAGTATATGATGATGATTAAACTATCTACGATTTGGATCTGACTTTTTTTTCGTATTTTTCTGTCCCAGTAAATAGTGACGTAGTTTCAGGTCGCATTTCCGGAATATTATTTGTTCTTTGGAATCAAAAAATCTAGATTATAAAATCGAATTAGCATCATCAATTCCGGTTATAAAGATAACATGCGCTTATAACCGAATTACCCATTATATCAATCCCCTTTTCATGCTTACTATTATTTGGCCAATAATATCATTCAGCTGAACGGTTTCAAATATTGCTGTTGTTTTTCGATGTTAGAAAGGTAACAAGGTAATAATGTCATACGTAGCTTATCTGCTTCTAAGAGCCCCCAATTTACTCTGAAAACTCGAAATAACCGACATATAAAGGCAATATGTGCCCATTATTTCCTCACTATTTCTCAAAATTCCCCGTTGCAACGATGTCCTCACCAACTCTTTTGTTGATGTTGCTTGGTCTTACGACGTACGGTTTCGGACAGGACTTAAAGTGTGCATCGAGTACTAAATATTACATCCCAAACGTTACCGTAAGTTGTTGCAAAAACATTCAAGAAACCCTTTCACCTTAAGGTTTATTTTTCCCACCCCTAATTTTCCTCCGGATTAGGGCAACTGGTTCCAAGCGACCGAGTATTGCAACTCGATCGGAATGCGCCTGGCAGTGATAACGAACGCCCAGGATAATACCGTCGTGGTTGAGTTGGCTAAAGCGGACAGCAAATACAAGCCGGCCGTTTGGATCGGTGGAAGTGATCTCGGCCGGGAAGGTGAGTTCTACTGGCAACCAACGGGGGCAAAGTTCAGCTACACCAACTGGAACGCGACACAGCCGGACGATATGGGAAACGAGAATTGTGTGGAAATTAGAGCCGAATTCGCCTACAATTGGAACGATCACAGATGCGAGCTGGTGCAGCATTTCGTGTGCGAAAACATCGAACCGAATAGAGTGACGGTACTGTTTTGAAGTTGATCTACACGATGCTTTGGGTGAAAAATAAAACAGATTTTATCATAATATTGTAATAGTTTTGGACAAAATGCCAAGGTTGGTGATTTTCACATACATTCACAATAAGACAGTACGAATGTGTCATCGTCTGAAGTTGTTTATGTTTTCCTCAGATTTGAAACAAGAACTTAACTTAATGTTGAACACAGTGTAAAATCACAGTAGGCATTTGTTGACAGAACAAGTTCATTGGTTTACATTATGGCGTCACCGGAAACCAGCGCGTCGCGAATCGATCCAGAAAGTGGTAGAAAACATCCTAAGACTCATTCCAATGTTGTGGCTCATTTTAAAACGGAACCCAGAATTGTCCTCGAGAACTGAGGCGAAAATGGTAAGAGTTTTGCAACCTTATGTCCAGAAAGCAAAGCAAAAAAGAGAGCTTATCTGAGAAACTGCAGCTAAAGAGAAACAAGTATCGCCCGGTTGCTTCGATTGCCTATCGAATCACTATGCAGTGCAGCTGCTCCGGAAGTTGAGAAAACTCATGTTTCGAATCCACCATGAATGCCAAGCCAACTGCCAAGCATTATTATAAATGAGTGAACTTAGCGCTGGCTGCCAGCAAACACCAAAACGTGCACACCAACTCCGTTACTCCGTTAAGGAGTTCGTACGCATCCCAAACGACTACCTAATTCCACGGCAATGGAAAGAGCAGAACGAGACAAAAACAAGAGGCCTCTCGATGCATCATCCGATGCCATCCCTGCCGCAGTTGATCGAGCGAGCGATCGAGCCACAATCATGGGTATGTACGTTGTTACCCGTTTGGTATGTCGGTCGGAATTAATGAAGCATGTTGATGGACCTGAAAATTAAAGCAAATTTAAATAAATTAAATAATCACATAAAATTTATTATCAGTTGTACTGCATGGCTCGGCGGCTCGGTAAGCGAAGGCAGCCGAGCAACCGAATGCATTGGACAAAGCGATTACCTGGCAAGTGTTGCAACAGCAGTGCAGTGTGGTGCTGCTTGGAATGGTGATGATATGCGGCTTAAGAGAGGAAACAAATTTATCCGTCCGCCGTCTGTCAACGGGCCAGGAATCTGACAGCAACAATTCGCAAAATCTCCCCATCTCGGTGCTTTCCCCTTCCTTCCGGAGGGTGCCAACGCTGCTGGTCAGTCAGTCAGTCAGCCAGTCAGTCATTCAGGCAGTAAGTCAGTTGCAAGCGAGAGACACAAATGGATTATTACCGACATACCGACGACCGATGAAGCGTTCGTGTCGAATTTCAAAATTAAATCGTAGAATATTTTATTATTAATTATGGAATTATTTCAACCTGATTCCAGTGCTACTCGAAAGAACCGAAGCAACAACGAAAAAAAGAAAGAACTCGTTCTGCTGAAGGATAGCATATTAAGGAAAAAGATTATTTAAAGCTCTTCGCTGACCAAGGAACACCGCCGGCCGGCCGGCCGACCGACCTACCCACGTTCCTCGGTCGGTCGACGATTTCTGCTTTTAGGCTTTATCGCTAATGGTGATATAATTTTGCTGCTTCTGCTGTACGCCGCCGCTGCCGTTGCTGTGCCCATCGCCGTCGCCGGAGCGTGAAGAGTCGAAGCAATGCGAAGCACAGCACATCAGCCGCTGGCCCGACCTGGCCCGACGGAGCGGACGAGAACCGAGACGGGAACGGAACCGGGTACAACCATTTTGCGCTGCTTAAGTCCAGAGACACGGTTGCAATTCCCACTGAACGTCCGCCCGTCTGCCTACCTGCTTGCCTGCTCCTACCCGGGGGAATATCAGTTTTGTTTTTGCGCCTTCTGTGTCCGGCTTAGAAACAGAACGGAACCGACCACAACCGGCGGACCGCGGAGTGTGTGAGAGAAGGAGAAACGGAGCTTGGCGATTGTCGTGCCAAAGTTGTCGGATCGTCGGAAGCAATCCGGGGTGGATTTAGGGAGAGTGTGACTCGAACGGTAGCCAAAATGTTTAAATTGTCGTTTGGTCGCCGACTCCCCTGCTGGCCCGGATACGGACCAACAGAGGCAGAGCAGTTGCAATTTCTTTAATTGCCCCCGGGGCGAATGCTTTCCCTAGGAGGAGAACTACTTTAGTGTAATTATGATTATTGCACTATTTCGTGTTGTTAAAACAGATCACGAAACGTTTGCTAGCAGATGGCGCGGCTATGACTTCTGTGCTGACTGGGCTGATTGAATAATTGATTGAAGCCCGCGATTACTCGCGGGCTTCTAGCTTTAAGTTGCACAAAAAAAAGTGTTAAAGCAATCTTACAAATAATTCTGTTGAACCGTTGTGCGAGCAACGTGACTGGTTTCGATCTAAAACGAGCGGTTACACTGTATTAGATTGTTTCACCGTTTGCTCATTTGCGCACACGAACCGGCGTCCGATACGCGTCCGCGCGGTAAGTTATGTTTCCCATAAAAAGTAGGCACGGAGAGACTAGCCGTTTTATCGTCTTTCTCGAGATTTAATTTTACCGATCGGAAAAATTATCACCCTGGAAGTTTCTGCCGGGAAGATGGCCTCTCACGGAAGGTTTTTCCCCCGAAGGCATATCTCATTAGCCAGACTGCAACTTGGAACGAGTGCCAGAGAGCGACGGAGACACGGCTCTCACGATTGTTGGTTCGGTTTTTCCTGTTGTGTACTTACCGACCAGGACGGTGCTTGAGCTATACATACATCACTCCTCCGGCGGTGGGCGACAGACGACAGGCGATTTAGACGACCACTCCCTCCGTTTGATGGCCGGATCTTCGCACAATGTTGTACCTTGTATGGCCAGGTTAAACTAATCTTTGGCTGTGCCTTTTTGTTGTTTAGAATTGAACGAAATTTAAGCGAGTATAGCTCGTCATATCCAATGTGATTCAGCGGCCAGCAGCTGCCGTCGAAATGTTTCTAAATAGAGGTGGAACCCACGGAATAAATGATACACTCTTTGCACAAAATTTATATAAACATTTGATAATAATTTAATCATAATGTTTTGCAAAGGAATCAATAAACGGCTTCCACAAGTTATTCATATTTCACGAATGATTGTGTATGGTGGAGTTATAAATATAAAACGTGTTAAAAATCCAAAAATCTCAGAAACTAAGAATCCAAGAATTAACAATCCATGAGCAAGAATTCAAAAGTTCAAAAATCCAAAAATCTAAGAATCCCAGAGCCTGAGAATCCAAGAATCTCAACAATACAGCAATTTAGCAATCCAAGAATTAGAATACTCAAGAATCTAAGATTCCAAGAAACCGAAAATTAAAAACTTTTAGAATTAAGGAAATCCCACATATACTGTTGAAGGGCGTGAAATGTTAACCGCCATACAAAATTGAACGCGAAAGATCACAAAGGCAAACTACTGTAAGCTTGGCTAAGTCGAAACTGAAGTGAAGCAAAACTTAAGACTGAAAAGTTGAAGCTGAAAGGTTGAAGAGTAGAGAAAAGGATCATGCTGGATATACTGGTCGTTCAGGTAAAATAGGTCGAATTTGAGCGGAAAAACCCGTTACTAATTCCCTCATTGTGTTCAGGACCTCATATTATACTTTGCCGAAATAACTATCAATCGAGGATTATTCCGATATGTTGGTGACAATTGGTGCACAAACGCATCCCCGCAACATCTATACAACGGAAAGTATTGGTGTCCAGAAGCGGCAGAAGCCTACTGCGACTGCGGAACGGAAAATAAAAGAGTTAAAACGTAGGAGATGGACAGTAAGAAAGGGGGAAGAATAAAGTGTCGACGGATTATGAATAAAAGGAAGTGTTCTTGACGCCGATTCCAAGAGTTTTCTTGTCCGGTAGCCAAGAGCGTAAGTTAACCCTAAAGCAGTGAAGAGAGAAGTCTCCGCATTGCTGAGTGATTGTTCTGTCGCTAGCTACAAATCAACTAATCTAAGAATTCAATAACCTCACAATCCCATAATCCAGCTATCCAAAAACCCCAGAATAAAACTAAAACATAAATTCAACATCGCATCCAAGAATGCCACAATGCAATAATCCAGCAATGCGAGAATTCAGGATCCAATAAAACCCTAGGATCCAGAAATCTTCGAACCCAAGAACACAATAATCCAAGTTCTACGAATTCAAGAGTCCAAGAAGCGGTCTATCTCGGTATGGTGGTTAGCATTCACGCTTCTCACGCCGAGGACCCGGGTCGAAATCCCAACCCGGCAGATGTCACGAATGATCTAAGCTTTTAAAGTGACTATAAGCAAATAAAAGAGTTCAAGAATCCAAGAATCAAATACTCCAAAAATTCGAGAACCCAATATCTAAGAATCCCACAAACCAAGAAAACAAAGGTCCAAGAATACAAAAATGCCATAATCCAGCAATGCAAGAAGCTAACAATCTAACAACACAACAATCCAGTAATTCAGCAATCCAAGAATACAAGAATACAAGAATCCAAGAACCCGTCCGTCCAGTTAACTTGGAGGTATGATACTGGCCAAGCCAGCCGTCATATGTTCGAATCTCGGCTGGGCGGTGCTGCTCATAGCGTTAATAGGATCTTTCAATTAGCCCGTTACTGTTCTGTACTCTAACAACTGGCTGCGAAATCTGTCAAGTTCTTAAGCACGTTTATACCCATGGCTTTGCTTTACTTATAATCCAGCAATCCAAGATTCGAAGAATCCCGGAGTTAAAAAATCCGAAACCCAAAATCTCAGAAATCAAGAATCCAACAGTTTAAGAATCCAGGAAACAAGCAATATTACAGCTCAGCGACTCAGCAGCTTTAGAATTCAAGAATAAAAAAAAACAGAAATACAAGAGTCGAGGAATCCAAGATTCCGAAAACCCGAGAATCCAAAAATTCAAGAATCCAAGAATCAAAAATCAAACAATCTTACAACCCAACAATTCAGCAAGCTTGAAATCCAAGAGTTGAAGAATCGAAAAATGCCACAATTCAAGAATCCAGCAATCCAAGAATACAAGAGACAAGGAATCAAAAAACAAGGATTCGAGAACCCAAGAATCCAAGGTCCAAGAATCCAATAATCCAAGAATACAAGAATGCCGCAATCCAGCAATCGTAGAATCGAGGAATCAAATAATTTCACAACCCAACAATTCAATAATTCAGCAGTTGTAGTATCCAAGAATAAAAGAATACAAGAATCCAAAAAACTAGAAATCCAAGAATCCGTGAATTTAAAAATCCAGCAATTCAGTAATCCCAGAATGCAGGAATAAAAGATTCAGGAATCTGAGAATCTGAAGACCCAAGAATCCAAGAATCAAACAATCTTACAACCCAACATTCCAGCAATCCAACAATATTTGGCTCTAAGAATGCAAGAATCCCAAAAACTAGAAATCCAAGAATCGAAGAATCCAAAAATGCCATAGTCTAACAATCCAAGAATCCTAGAATCCAGGAATCCGAGAACTCAGGAATCAGTCAATTCAAGAATCAAAGAATCAAACAATCTCACAACCTAACAACTCAACAAGAATACAAGAATCTGAAAAAAAAACAGAAATACAAAAGTCGAAGAATTCAAGAATATGAGAACCCAAGAGTCAAGGAATTCAAGAATCAAACAATCCTAGAACTCAACAATCCAACAATTCCTAGAATCCCTGAATACAAGAACAAGCATCCAGAAAACCAGAAATCCAAGAGTCGAACAATCCAAGAATCCTAAAATGCCACAATCCAGCAATCCAGTAATCCAAAAATTTTGGAATCGAACAATACAAGATCCCAGAAATCCAAGAATTTAAGAGTCCCAGAATCAAACAATCTTATAACCCACTATTTCAACAAGCCAGCAATCCTGGAATCCAAGAATACAAGAATCTCAAAAACCAGAAATCCACGAGTCGAAGAATGCAAACATGCAAGAATCCAAGAATCAAACAATCTCACAGCCCAACAATTCAATAACCCTAGAATTCAAGTATCAAAAAAAAAACAGAAATCTATGAGTTGGAGCATCTAATAATCCAAGAATCCGAGAACCTAAAAATCCAAGGATTCAAGAATTCTAGAATTAAATAATCTTACAACCCAACAATCCAACAATTCTACAATCCTAGAATCCAAGAATACAAGAAATCCAAGAGTCGAAAACCCAAAAATGCCACAATCTAAGAATCAAGGAATCAAAACATCCAAGAATCCGAGAACCAATGAACCGAAGAAGTCAATAATCCAGCAATGTCACTATCCTATCATTCTCGCGTAACTTTTCAACAGAACCTAAGTAACAATAAGAGATTCGCTTCAAATCGTCGTAATGACCGAAAGAGAGGGACTTCGTCTCGTAATGTTACTTTGATACTTTTAAAAAGAGGACCTAGAAATCTAAAGATCCTAAAATCCAAGAATCTAAGAATAGAAGAATACAAGAATCCAGCAATGCAACAGTACAAATATCGCAAAAAAAACGTGAGTACAAAAATCCAAGATCTAGGAGTCCAAAATTACAAACGAGCGCGAGGTGGTCGACAGGTGCAAGCAGTTCTTCGATGAACACCTCAATGGCGAAGTCGCAGAAGGAAGCGGAACGGAAATTAACCTAGGAGCGCCCATGGTAATAGTAATGTCCTAGCACCTGATCTCCAAGAAGTCAAACGAAAAATCGGGCTGCTGAAGACCAATAAAGCCGCTGGGAAGGACCGCCTACCGGAAGATGCTTTATAAACATGGCGGAGAAACGCTATCAAAGGCTCTACACTGGGTTATTTCGAGGATTTGGGAGGAGGAAAAGCTACCGGAGGAATGGATGGAAGGAGTGGTTTGTCCCATCTCCAAAAAGGGTGATCGTCTAGACTGCTGCAACTATCGTGGTATTACGCTGGTAAACGCCGCTGACAAGGTACTCTCCCAGATCCTGTTACGCCGGCTGTCACCGATAGCACAAGGTTTCGTAGGGAACTATCAGGCGGGTTTCATGGGGGCTCGCGCAACTACGGACCAAATTTTTACTATCCGACAGATCTTGAGATGCCCACGCATCACATCTTTACTGATTTCAAAGCAGCATACGATACAGTCGATCGAGACAAGCTATGGCAGATAATGCACGAATACGGTTTTCCGGACAAGCTGACGCGACTGATCAGAGCTACATTGGATCGAGTGATGTGTTTCGTACGCATCTCTGGGACACTCTCGAGTCCCTTCGAGACGCGGCGAGGGTTGAGACGAGGTGACGGTTTAACCTGCATGCAGTTCAACATCGCTCTTGAGGGGGGGGGATCCGCCGAGCGGGCATCGCAACGAGAGGCACGATTTTTACCAAGAGTAGCCAACTTCTAGGTTTTGCAGATGATTTCAATATCATTGCTAGGAACTTTGCGATGGCGGAGGCAATCTACGCCAGACTGAAAGTGGAGTCTAGGAGAATTGGGCTAAAATAAATGCGTTGAAGACCAAATACATGAAAGGAAGAGGCTCAAAGGAAACAAACGCGCGCCTCCCACGGACGGTAACCGTTGACGGCGACGAACTAGAAGTGGTAGAGGAGTTCGTGGAGATCGCTGGTGACCGCGAACAACAACACTAGTACGGAGATCCAGCGGCGCATCCAAGCGGGAAATCGGGCCTACTTTGCCCTTCGTAAAACTCTACAATCAGGAAGCATACGACGCCGCACAAAGCTAACAATGTACAAAACCATTATTAGACCAGTAGTTCTTTATGGACTTTATAGCTGTGACGCTGCTTACGGAAGACATACGCACCCTTGCCGTGTATGAGCGGAAAGTGCTGCAGGCGATATTTGGCGGAGTACAAACTGAAAGCGGAGAGTGGCGGAGGCGTATGAATCACGAGCTACAGGCAATGCTTGGGGAGATTCCCATCGTACATCTAGCGAAAGTTAGCAGGCTACGGTGGGCCGGACACGTCGTAAGGATGCCGGACGACAGTGCGACGAAAATAGTCCTCTTCAACAACCCCACCGGCACCAGGAACAGGGGGCCCAACGTGCACGATGGCTCGACCAGGTCAAAAGCGATTTGCGACTTCTGAGACGACTAGGAAATTGGCGACGAGTGGCTCAAGACCGAGTTGAATGGAGACGAGTGCTTGAAACAGCACGATCCACCCCGGCTCTATTAGACCAAAATTGGTAATGAAAATCGCGGTAAGAGTACAATAAAACTCACATTGTTGCTTGGAATCTGTTATTGATCCGGTAATTTGCATAATGTAAGACAAACTAAACCCTGTGCTACTTCCCATGTCAGAGACTACCTCAACCTCTTTTATCAACGACACTGCTCTAAATGTTGAGAAACATGCATGCCAAGGTTTATAACCTTACAAGCGGTCCGGAATATGGCAGAGCATTCAAAAATACATTCTCTTTTATATATAATATTTAGATTTGCACCTTACTAGCCCACTTATCTCTCTTTTTGGCGTGAAAATTCCGATCAAGTAACAAAGTTTTTTCCTCAATTTGACGTCACTGCCTTCTTTCTTAACTAGCCCCCTGTTAGCTAACATCTTTTGTCCCACAGCCAATTATACATATGTTTTCTCTCCGTATGAAATAGAAACAAAGGCTTTTTCCCTTATTTTAACTTCCTCCCAGAATGATGAGTCTGCCTCCTTCTGTTAGACACTGACGTTTGTCATTCAGTCACTTGTACAACCGCTTTCGGTCAAAATGCAAGAGAAAAGGAAACTGTTTAATTATTTGATCCCCTCTTGCTACAGATCTCTCCCCTTTTGTTCTTCCCTCCACTGATTCTCTCATGTCAAAGAACATGTGTGCCAAATTTGATAAAGAACCGTCCAGGCGTTCCGGAGTTATAGCGAAACACACAGTCGTACGTTCACGTTCCTCGTCCCCCTTTTTGGCTCCCCCCGGTCAGCTTATCCCTTCTGTTTTTCTCCGAAAATCCCTATAACGAAAGAAAAACAAAGTTTTTTTTCATGTATCCTTCCTTAGTGCCCCCTTTTTGTCTTCCAGCCACTTGAACGACTGCTATTGGTACCTGACCTTGTTGGGATTTAAACCACTCTCGAATAAAATCAATCAATACCCAATAGAGGGGACCACCCCTCTTTCGTCAACCATTCAGTGCTGATTCTCTAATGTTAAGGAATTTGTATGCCAAGTTTAGTGGAAAACGGACAAGTCTTTCTGGAATTTTAGCGGAACATATAAAGATATAAACATATTCAAGTTTTTAAATATTTTCGATTTCACTTTTGGTTCCAAATATCGTTTTTTGCCCTAACGCGGAGATAGAAGAAACAAATCACGTGTACAACGGTGTACACGTACAACGCTAGTATAATTGTATGTCTGTCTAGGGTATAAATCTGAATAACTAGCTGAGTGCTCGATCTTGTTCGGAACCAGCCACTTTGACATCTGTTTTCTTTCCGGAAATCTTTATAACGAATTGGATATTTGGATCTCCGGCTTGTCAGGAAACACCCCTTTGGACAATGCCAAGAAACATGAATGTCAAGTTCGACGAAGAACTCTACAGACGTTCCAGAGTTATGAGGGCAGTTATGTAGGCAGTACAAGTTTTTAAAATCTGTAATTTTCACAAATGAATTCTCCGTTTGCTGCAAAGCCAAAAATCATCACAATGGTAAAATCCTCCCGCGACGCATTTCGTCACTAATGGTGCTTCTTCAGCTGCCCCCCGAAGAATCAGAAAGTACAGCAGCCACGGTCTATGGATGGGTCAAAAAACCGTCTTAACCTGGCATCGGAAAAGGGCGAGCTGACAGCAGGAAGCTGGCAGAAAGTGAGCGAGCGAGCGAGTAGGAGCAAAAAAAACATTTCAGTTTAGCGCGAAGCCTGTGGCCTTGCCACAAAGCGCCAGAGATAGACTGAGAGAGCCGAATGATAAAGTGATTGATTAATTGACGTGTAAAGAGTGAGCCGTTGCCCGGTCGAGTGCTGACCGCTGCTGCTGCTGTGGCTTCTGACTGCTACACGGTAGTGGCGGCGACCGGCGCTGAAACCGTAGTCCATTCGCCACATGCATCTGTGCGGACGCGCTATCGACCGAGCGAGCAGCGCGACGACCAGAACCGAGGAAACGGAAAATCGCGATACGCGCCGCGGCGGTACAAAAGGGGGAAAATTAAACCGTATAAGAAAGCGGTCAGATAAAATTACATTTTTGCTAAATTAAATTCACAGCAGTCGATTACGAAACAGAGCAGGCGGCGCGGCGTGCCGGTGCGAATAGTCACGAGGTTATGTTTTGTTGGTTGGGTAAAAAAAGCCCAACCGTGATCGATTCGAGAAGGAAACAGCTTCTGGTGACATAAATTCGTCCAGCAACGGAACGAGATCATTCGAAGCAAACCTGCACCGTCCGTTGATTCCGTGAGTGAGTGAGGTTAATCTGAAGCAGAAAAATCCTAATCTTAATTACTGCCAGCTATTCTGTACCGTCGTTTTTCTTATTTTTTACGTTTATTGTTATGATTCTCATATATAACACCAGCGGACAACGCCATTATCATTATCTTTCGCTTTTAATATTTTCTACTTTTTCTCCTGAAAGCATCGCAGCCGGGCCAGAACGCGCACAGCATTCCAGCGTGCCTCCGCTTCGGGATGATCGCCTGGCTCAGGTTTCATCCTCTGTCATGGTACGGTTTACATGCGAGAGCCAAGTGGGGTCCGAAAACCACCGTAGATCCATAACGAGCTTTTATAATTCTGCTTCATCTTCTTTTTCTTCTTCCCGTTGATCTACAAGCAGCACATGTAGTCGGTTTTCCTCCTCTCGGCACAAAGTACTCCAGTCCAGTGCAGTGGCTGGCAATGGCCATACGAAAGCAAAGCCTGCAGCATGATGAGAACTGAACCGAACCGAACCGAGCAGACCCCGGCCGGCCGGCGCAGTGACACACACTCGATCACTCCGGTATCTGGCTCTCTTTTTATTATTATTATTGTTAGTATTATTTTTATTGAAATGAACGAAATCCGCAAAGCCGACACACAAACGCCAATCCCGGTGCTGCCAAACTCCGACGACGACGGCCCCCGAAGCCGTCAAAACGTATTACTCAACAAAGGAAGGAATTCGTTCGTTTCGATTCAGTTTTATCTCGCCAAACGAGATAAAATAAATATTGAACTTTTCTATGGCCGTATAAAAATATATCGCTCCCAATGAGAACTTATTTCATATTTATTCTATTGGTAACGGACGAACCGCGTGACCGGGAGCGACCGGGTTCTGGTTCTGAACCTCCCGATCGGGAGTGGAGTGGAGACTCGACGCTTCGTTTGTCGTCGATGAGCAATAAATTAGCAGCGTATGGCTGCTGCTAATCCGCCCGGAGATCGGCAGCAGCAGCAGAAGGCAAAACGGAAGGCCACTACCGCAATGGTTTCACCAAGAAATGCGTGTGTGAGAGAGAGTATGTGTGCGAAAATATGCGACACCGAGTCTAGGTGCATTGTGGATTGTGGTTCTGCTCCGCTGGACCTGGCTGGAAGTGCAAACAAATCGATTTCTTGTTTTGCAGCACTTCGGCGAACAAGTGGGATTTGCAAAACGGAACTAGTTATTCCGATGATGGGTTCGATGTTATTATATGTAGAAACGATTATCAGTGTTTGTTTTATTTATGTTTTGCAATAATCAGCAAACCACATGCACTTCGAGGGAAGGCTGTGACGCGTGCTCGATCGGTGTTATCTGGAAAATTTAGTTCAGGTTTACTTTTCTCGTTTTTTTACAAACCAGTGGAAAAATAGGTTGAAATTCCGCCAGAACCTGTTTATTTTATAAAGTTAACAGTAATTTTTAGCAGGACTGTTTGTTTTTGATCAAATTCATAAGTTTCCCAAGCAGCCATGTAAGTTTTAATGCACTCTTATTACGGTTTTCATGATCAATTTTGGCCATAAGAGAAAACCGAACTGTGCCCTTCAGAAAGTTGTACCCGCCATTATCGCTCGTGAAAAGCTGGATAGGAGAGTATCCCCGGTTGTGAAACAGGTGTTGTTGTTTGGTCTTAGCTTTTGATCGGATTATTCAATTTTGTCCGATTTCGTGTCTAATTTAATTCCTATTTCACACACGATCTCAAATCCAGTTGAGGCCCAATTGAATGTTCCGTTTTAAAGGGCAGATTCAAGTCTAACTTAATTGTCTAGCTTGACTCCAATGTGAAGTCCAATTTAATGTCTCATTTAAAGTCCAAATTCAAATCTAATTTAATTCCAATTCAATTTCAGTGTGATCACTGATTTGAAATCTAATTTGTGAAGTCTGATTTAAAATGCAATCCCAACTTCAATTTCAAGTGCAATTCCTAACTATAATTAGCAATACCAGCAGTACGGTTTGTATCACGTATTTTACTGTGCCACTAATAGTTACATTGGTCGTTCACGAAAGCGATTCAACAAATTGATGAAACTGCACAGTTATTTGCATTTCGGATCAGTGATCGCCATACCATAATATGAAAAAAAATCGATACTCGTTAAAGTCTCGCCAATATAACCTGTAGAGTAAAGATGAACAGTTTGCAAACGCAATGCTAGGAGCTATTGCCGTTTGTTTACGTTAAAATTGTTTATATTTACGACAGGTACAAGCATCTTAACTTAATCTATTGACGCTACATAATAAAATTATGTCGTTGAAAACAAAGATGAGCTAACTAAACCTAATGAAAAGTGGGTGAAATTTTCATTTGCATTGCTGCATTAATTTGTATTTAATTTGAATATATTGACATGCCGAGGGTTATTTCCCCTGTTCTCGCTGGTTTTCTTTTTTAATATTTTCTTTTTTGTCTTTGCCTCTCCAGTTTTACCTTTGTTTGGACGGTTTTTCTTCTTTTCTTGTCCCATTTTCCCATCCCGTTCCCATTTCCATTTTGGCTAATCTCTTTCCTCTTATATCTTGTTTGCCCTCTTTTTCCCGTTTTTCTCGTTCCCATATTGGTTTTCTTTTCTCTCTCTCACTATTCTTCATTTCTCTTCTGGTTTCTCTTGTGTTCTGTTCCACTTTCTACTACTTGTCTCGTTTTCCTTTGTTTTTTTTTCTCGTTTTCCCACCTTTTCTATCACGCTTTTCCTTTAATCTGCCTGCTGTTTCCACTTTCTCTTCTGTTCTTCTTCCGTCGTTCGCCCTTTTTAGTACTAAGTTCAGTTCCTTTTGCTTTTTTCTTTTCTTTTCTATTCCATTTTATCGAGTTGAGCGGATGAGTCGAGTAGTAGATTCGAGCAGTTGAGTCAAACAGTCGAGTAGAACAATTCCAGTCGGGCAGCCGGTGTATGACGCGTTACGCAGCAAGCGAAAAACAGGATCGGGATTGAAGCCGACGACGAAATCTGGTGGGTCCAAGCTTAGTTCGAAAAGAAAAGCGCCATGAAATTGCTTTCACGCTCAGGATTTTTTGTTCCTCCTTCGGTCACTGGGTAGGGCAACTGGTTTCAAGCGGGGGAGTAATGCAACTCAGAATGCGTTTGCTTCTACAAATTTGAAGAAAAGTTTATGTCACCCCCTCCTTCAAAAATTTTCAAAAAGTGAAGGAACAAAAAAATAAAATATCATAATATTATATTGCATTCTTTAGTGATAAGCGGATTTTTTACAGTTCAACGAGCTATAACTAAGATAAAAATAGAAAAACGACCAATTAGACACTCCGAAAAATGAGCTAACAGTGCTTTCAGGGCTCCAAATTGATTGTTTTTTTCCGTAGTGTCCAAATATTTACCCTAATTTTTTATGTTAGGGACGTAAAACTAAAAGATACAGTCTTTTACCATGCATTGGATGCCTGCAGAAAGAATCGAAGCAAGCCGTGGTCGCGAGTGGACGTCAAATTCGTCGCGTTCGAATTTTTTCTTGTTTTTTTTTTTGCTGGAGAATATTTTTACTCAAAATACGTTATTATCAGTGATAAAGAAATTAAACTACAGTTGGAAAAATGCTTAAAGCAGAGTTGCTACTTACAGTAGCTTGCCCAAGGCGCCTTCCGTTTGAAGAGATTGTTGCCGTTTCTTTTTTGGTAGTTGGCAGGGCGGAAAGTGAATCGAATTATTCAGGATGTTTGATATTTTACGCTTGAATGAAATGGAAGAGATCTCAAGAAGAGTTTCAATAAAACAGGATGTGATACGAGGTCAGCCGAATTTCCTGTATGAGCTGCGCTTGATTTCCAGAGGATTGGCACATGAAGTTTTTACTTCGAAGATGAGTTTTTTGACAGAGGATTCCATCGACAAATATGGAATGGAAATGCGAATTTACCTGTATTTGGAAAAAATTATAAAATTTCTTGTTGTCGTTAGGCAGGACAGTTCAAGGTTACATCCAAGATTGGTGAGATCGGTCCAATTGAATATAAATTTGCACGTTGGGCCCCCCTGTTCCTGGTGCCGGTGGAGTTGTTGAAGAGGACTGTTTTCGTCGCACTGTCGTCCGGCATCCTAACGACGTGTCCGGCCCACCGTAGCCTGAGATGTACGATGGAAGTCTCCCCAAGCAGTGCCGTGATTCATATGCCTCCGACACTCTCCGCTTTCAGTTTGTACTCCGCCAAATAACGTCCGCGGCAATTGCCGTTCGAACACGGCAAGGGCGCGTATGTCCTCTGTGAGCAGCGTCACGGCTTCAAGTCCATAAAGAACTACCGGTCTAATAAGGGTTTTGTACATTGTTAGCTTCGTGCGGCAGCGTGTGCTACCTGATCGTAGCGTTTTACGAAGGGCAAAGTAGACCCGATTTCCCGCTTGGATGCGCCGCTGGATCTCCTTACTTGTGTTGTTGTCCGCGGTCACCAGCGATCCCAAATTCACGAACTTCTCTACCACTTCTAGTTCGTCGCCATCAACGGTTACTGTCCGTGGGAGGAGCGCGTGTGCTTCCTTTGAGCCTCTTCCTTTCAAGTATTTGGTATTCGATGCATTTATTTTTAGCCCAATTCTCCTAGACTCCGGTTTCAGTTTGGCGTAGATTGCCTTCGCCGTCGCAAGCTTCCTGGTTATGACATCAAAGTCATCTGCAAAGCCTAGAAGTTGGCTGCACTTGGTAAAAATCGTGCCTCTCGTTTCGATGCCCGCTCGTCGGATCCCCCTTCAAGAGCGATGTTGAACAGCATTCAAGATAAACCGTCACCTTGTCTCAACCCTCGCCGCGTCTCGAAGGGACTCGAGAGTGGCCCAGAGATGCGTACGAAACACATCACTCGATGCAATGTAGCTCTGATCAGTCGCGTCAGTTTGTCCGGAAAACCGTGTTCGTGCATTATCTGCCATAGCTTGTCTCGATCGACTGTATCGTATGCTGCTTTAAAATCCATAGAGATGTGATGCGCGGGCACGTTGTACTCCCGACATTTCTGCAAGATCTGTCGGATAGTAAAAATTTGGTCCGTAGTTGCGCGAACCCTCATCAAACCCGCCTGATAATTCCCTGCGAAACCTTGTACTATCAATGACAACCGGCGTAACAAGATCTGGGAGAGTATCTTGTAGGCGGCGTTTACCAGCGTAATACCGCGATAGTTGCAGCAGTCTAGCCGATCATCCTTTTTGTAGATGAGACAAACCACTCCTTCCATCCATTCCTCCGGTAGCTTTTCCTCCTCTCAAATCCTCGAAATAACCCAGTGTAGAGCCTTTGCCAGCGTTTCTCCACCATGTTTATAAAGCTCTGCCGGTAGGCGGTCCTTCCCAGCGGCTTTATTGGTTTTCAACAGCCCAATTATTCGTTTGACTTCTTGGAGACATTACTATCTTCCATGGGCGCTCCTTCTGCGACTTCGTCATTGAGGTGTTCATCGAAGAACTGCTTCCATCTGTCGACCACCTCGCGCTCGTTTGTGATTATATTCCCACCCTCGTCCCTACACATGTCAGGTTTCGGTGTGTAGCCCTTCCGAGTTTGGTTCACCTTCTCATAAAACTTGCGCGTGTCATTCGGTCGAAATAGTTGTTCTAATTCTTCACGATCTCTGTCTTCCTTTTGGCGCTTTTTCCTCCTCAGGATCGTGGTCAACTGGTTCCTAGCTCGTCGGTATTTAATTATTCATAATTTTATAGCTTTTATTTTTATGCATGTATAGTATATAGCTATCTATTTTTGGTAGATGTTTTATCTCTTTTCAGAGAGCGAAATAAGGCGCTGTAACCTTGGCCTATTGCAGCCTGGCTTTAAGTCTAAGAACTATAAGTTTAGGGTCCGGAGTATCACTTAACCTTTATTAGCAAAGATACTCCCAACGTTTGCATACTGCATAATGTAATCTGTAAATTAATCAATATCTTCAAGGGAAGCGGTTGGTACGGGAGGTCCACGCTTTCTTCATCCCCTTGATTTCAATGAATTGAATGGAATTAAGTATCATTTCTAATTCACTTGATTTTTTTGGATTCTCTCTGCGGTACATGCTGCGCAGTTGGCCTGGCCGTTGACAAGAAGAATGATTGATTCAAGCAATCGTCATTTTCCAGGATGCCTTCAAGTATTGGCTGCGTTAGTGTGAGATAGGATAAGATAAGATGCATTGGATGCATGCAGAAAGCATGTCACTGAACTGTTCGAAACTTGAAATTTTATGACTATTGGCATGTTATGATCATCATTGGGTGGGATCAATGGTGGCCCCGACCATAACATCAAATCAAGTCCTGTTAAGTTATGTTATGTTATATGTTAAGAGTGTACCTAATTTTGCACTTATGTGTGTTTTACTCACTTGAAAGTATCTTGGGAGATGATGAGAAAAAGATACGTAATTTTCTAAGCAAAAAACAGCAGAGAGACGTACAACAAAGTCATCTTAATTCTGATTACCAGAGGGTAGGGATGGCTCAACCACTTTACGATACTATTTCGTGGTTACTGGGTTCTGAACTAGTAAGTGACACGGATTTGGACCTAACCTAACCGAGTGACACGCAAGCTAGAACAAAATTCAAATGAAGGTCAAGTTATACGTTTGTGGCTCAGTAAGGTGATCCTGTGGCACTCCATCATTATTAATCTGGTTCATTTCTACCAGTATGCGTACTTTATGTGCTTGGAGCGAAAAATTTTTAAGGTTGGTTGGTAAAATTTAAGTACTATTAAAATTTTTGTATCAAATTTTTAATTAAATGGACAAATAAACACTGGTTTATTCTCTTTTGTTTCGTTATTGAAGATTTGATGTTATTATTTTTTTCTTGTGGGGCCTTCAACAATATTTTAGGACCAGGACATAAACTTTTTTCAAATTTGTATAAGCCTTATTGCAAACGCTCATGATAGTGCTGATGGGATCGCGTTTGTTCAAATCAAACAGAAGCTGTCATCCCGCAGTTTGGATCGGTGGAAACGATCTCGGCAAGGAAGCTGAGCTCCACTGGCAACGAACGGGAGCTCGGTTCAAGCTGGATTCCGGTTCCGCAACAGCCTGATAATATCGAACCAGGAGAGGATTGTGTGGAAATTGTTTTGTTTGTGAAAATGTTGGACCGAATAGCGTAGTGGTTTTTTAGCGGTTTTAAAGAAAAACACGGAAAGTTTTTTTTTTATTATTTTACTGTGGTTTTAACCAATCGGTCATTCACCACAACAGGGACAGTTCATGTTACCAAATTTTTACCATAGAATGCCGGATATCTAAAAAATACTTAGTCTACTGTCTACTGACTCATGAGAAACACGAGATCACACCGGTCAGATAGTTTGAATTGCGTTTTGTTCTATTTTTTTACGAAGAACCCCAAACAACCACCGGGATCATTATTTTGATCTGTTATGACCGCACAGCTGCGCCCCCAAATTGAACGCAACACACACCCGGCACCGCTCGTAATCACCGTAATCGCGAGCATCGACCGGCTTCGACTCCAAGCCGGGGTGCGCGAAGTGACAAATGGGTACAGACAATGTGGCCAGCTTTGCGCTTTCACGTTCGTTGGTAGGTACCGAACCGATCATGATTGTGTGCAAGCTTTTTGTGCGCCCGCACCCGGTGAATGCCAAATCACCAAGTTCGATTCATTATAGGCCAGCCGTGATTTGGCCAACGCGCCAACTTGTCGAATCGTCGATTCGATCAACGCAGTGCAACGCTTGGTTTCCAAGCGAACAAAAAGGTGCCAACCGACACTATCCTATACTTAGCCATATTAAATTAATCTACCCTCTTAAATTAATGAATCGCGTACGGTACTGATAAAATCATCTCTCTCGCGCAGCGCGTGAGCCGATCCGTGGGATCGACGACAACGAGCGCAAGGCAGGGTGGTGGTAATGAACCGTTGTTAGTTAGGTTGCACCAATATCGGGCTATAGCGTCTCATTATGTGTTGCTGATCGGGCGCGATCTAACTGATCGGTTGCCTCGGCCGGCCGGCAGAGCGGCGGGCAATCAAACCGGCCAGGCCAGCCACGGTTCAGTCTGGGTGTTTCTCCGGATCGGCCGAATGAAGAATGAGTCATCTGAATACGATTAGGGACCGAACCGAACGTACGTACCGGGGGTCTCCGGATGGGCCCGGCGGGCACAAATTTTTAGCGATTAATACTCATTTGCACGGAACGTTGTTGCTGGCTGCCGTGGCTGCTCCTGCAACTTCGGCAGCTCGAACTGCCACAACCTACAAATCACCAGGGAAATAGAGAAGTCCACTGCAACTACGTTTGCAGGGAAGATAAGTTACATCCGGTATCAGCGGTAATCGGCACCATCATTTCTGCTCTAGCTGGTTTTCAGTGCCAGTAGGCGCAATTAGTTACAAACTCAGCCCGATGTTGATGATTTGCTTTGGTTAAGTTTTTTTTTTGTAAATTCTTGAACCATGCGTAATAGTGTTGTGACTCGGTGAGTCCTCCACACTGGGAGGTACACGCGATAATCAGCCTGTCAGTCTAATACGTGCGAATGAAGTAAGCTTTTGATATGATTTCATTAATTAAACTATTTCTCCACTGTCCTTCCCGGCCATTCCCTGGAGCACTTTAGATTGCATAATCCTAATGTGCGGCACCGCCGCCACCATCGCCGGGAAGGTAGCAAAAACAAAACAAAACTAAAAGCCGAACCGAAGGATCGGAAGAATTTTCCTTCAATGAACGATTGATGATCTGGTATTTCTCTCTGTCGGCTTCGATATCTATTCAATTCAATTTGATCCGTATGACACGATTCACTTTTTTCGTCGTCGTTTCAACGACGGCAACGTGGCCAAGTGGCTTGGTAAATTGATCCCCATTAGTGGCCGACGGTTCGCGGAGCGAAATATTTGCGCCATTTGTGCGCGACTGTATGCTTCTTGCGACGACGACGACGGCAGCACGTTGTGCGGGCCCTGTGGAATGGATTCCCGTTTAGGTCGGTCGGTATATCCTCTCCGGTTGCGATGAAAAAAAAAAACCAGTCCAGCTTGTCGGGGGATTGTTACTGCTGCTGCTGCAGCAGCGCACACACAATCAGTCCGCGCGGTTAACTCGCGGGCCACTGTTTTCGGTTTTATGTAGCTGCAGCTGTTTGTCACCGTCGACGTCGTCGCATGCTTTGTTATTGGTTTTGAAAGCCACCACACCACCACCCACCGCACAACCGGACTACTGAGGCTGAGTGGGTCTTGTTTGTTCCCACGAGCGATTGCGTTGCCAGGCAGCAGCTTGGCAATTGGAGCGATATGTTTATTAGGTTGGTCTATTGTCAGCCAGTGAGCCAGCAAGCCAGCGCCAGCAGCGGAGCTGGATCAATTTTAACGCGGGTAATGGAATTCATAGATTACCTATCACGCAGCGCAAGTTGTGGGCTTGCTGATTGGTTTGATACTTGCCATGTGTCAACCGGGAACACGTAAGCACGCCGCCCGGTGTGGAAAATTAGATTTCTTTCCACCACTAGGCGTAGGCTGTGCATTTATGCAGAGAAATATAAAATGAATTATTTATTTTCGGTGGTACGCGGTTAAAAGACCGTTGTCGTATGTCTCGAAACCCCAACCAGGAAGAAAGTTTGTTGCATACCTACTTTCATAACGTAAATTGTCACTATACACACTCACAATCACTCACAGCATGCAATCAAGAAACAAATCAAAAATTATCTTGCTTTTCAAGTTACGTAATACGTAATAAACTACAAATACCATAGTGTATTTAACGGGCCGAGTATTGGCACACAGTGACATAGACGTCCATGTTCATTTAACTGAGGTTGTGACAATTATAGTTGATCGTTTAATTCAAGATGGCTTCAAGATGGCGATCTCTCTACTCTGAGGATTACCATTGCAGACTACACAGACACAATTCGAATGATTTTTAACATCTCAAATAGGGATGTCCGGATGATTTTGTGAGAATTTTCCACACACTCCGCAAAAATTGACATCTAATCACATCTAATCCATTCTGCTTTTTATTTCATGTTGATTGCTCCTAATCATGCACAATAAACTTCTAAATCGTCCAAATTAGTTCAAAAAGTAATAAATCCTACGTTTATTGTAACGATGTGCAGTGTTTGCACCTAATTTGTAACGATAGTTTGTACTTATCTAAAGACAATTTAATGATCTATCCGGTTCAATAGTGATATTTGAGATTGATTGATTTGAGTTGTCATAGTAAATCTATCGCAAGATTGAAAAATCTGTGATGTGCGTAACAGGAGAATGAAGTATGGAGGCGGACGGTGAATCAGGAGCTCGGGTAGCTCCTTTTGAACTGGACAGATTTTTTGCTGTAAACCAGGACCAAGGCTTGAATCGATCCTTGTTCTCTACCGCAGTCACACCACCGCGCATTCAGTTTCATGCCGTCCGTTTAGTGGCGGAATACTAACACTATGCATAATACAACCAGCACTGCAGCGATTGGCGCAGTCATACCTCCGATTGTACAGCAAAATGAATGCGTTCTGATCTTGTTTTACGTTTTTGTTTCGATCAAGTTTCCTTTACCGTTTGGAGCAGCCAATGACTGCAAAACAGTTAATTGGCTGGAATCCACCGCAGTAACGTGTTTCGCTATTGTATGATTCAATACTACAAAAAAACAACCACTACATGTGCATGGAAGAAGTCGGTCGAACGTCGTCCGAAACAAACGAACATTTTGCTTTCGTTGGACTGACGTCGTGCAACTAGCTTTTACTGTTGGTAACCGATTTGGAGATAAAAAGACAAACGAAAAAATGCTTCACCTTATGTTTTTTTCGTCCTTTAGAGAGGTTTTAAACCAAAGAGGCTCATTCGCCTCTTATCATTATCTTATGTCAGTCTCAGACAGTTTTCAGTTTACAATCTTCAATATAAACGCAAAACGGGAGAACGACTGTTGGTTTCTCTTGAAAGGCCACATGGATTGTAGGCTTCGCAAGCGGCAGATTGGCTGCATTGAAAAAACAGTCGTGTTTGAAGCACAAGTTGAATGCAGTAAGTCAACTTGCGATCCCTTTTCAAGCCCTAACCAGGACCTCGTAAATCAGGATGTCTGGTCACGCGAATGTTGTTACTGTATATTGCTTCATATTAACAAAGATTCGTCACACAATGATTCGTGCATTTGCACGCTTTCCACTGGATTTAGATCCGAACTGCACTGTCTTGCTGAAACACGAAGCGTCGACATTTCGCATTTAACGGAACCAAGCAGCTATTTAGAAGAGCAAATGCAAGATGCACATTGGGGTTCCCAAACGTACAAAAACCAACCTAGCCTATTACAGTTCTTCTTCCGAAAGAATTAGGAAAGTACTCTGGACCGCACACTGAAGCATGTGCCGCAACTTCTCTAATAGATCTATTTCAAAACAAATAAATTTCTTAACGTTTATCCCAGAAGTCTAAATTGTTTATGTCTGATTCAAGTCTAATCTGAACTTTTATTTTGAATTCATTTTATTCTAAGCCCAGTTTTAAGTAAATTTTTTATTTCTTGTTCCATTTCATGTCTAATCAATTTCAAATCAATTTCAAGTTTAATTCTTGTCAATTTTTTTTCTGTTTACATGTTTCTGACATGTAGTCTCTGACTCTGTCGCTGTCCACGGTAATCTTTTTTGGAAGGTGGAGGAGCGTTTGGTGAGAAGAATGGAAGAAACTGGGAAATTCCTGGTTAGACTGGAGGGACAAAATTAGTTATAACACTATTTAATGGAAGGGTGCGGCGATAGTCTAATTGCCAAAACACTCGGGTACCAACTGAGGAAGTATGGGTTAGAGTCCCACTTGCCATTGAACGACCCAATATATTTTTGGCCTCATATCGAAATTTCCCAGGTTCATGCGGTCTCTACCATTCTTTTCATGTCAAATTGCAAGTTCAAATTCAAATCCTGTTACGAAACGACTGGGCAGTTTCGCTCAGTGTGAGTTCGGTACCGCCCGTAACAGTCAATCTGACGGTACATAAACGTCACACTGACAAATGTCAGGCAGCATTACCGCGTGGCTCGAACTGTGTCATGCAGCATATTCTATTGTGCTTAAAGTATATCAAAAGCCAGTTGCGTTTGTCTAAAGCTAATTACTAAAATTACTTAAGCTAAAATTAAAAGTTAAAATCAAAAAGTGTATCGAATTTGGAATTACAATGAACTAAAGTGTTTGCCGCTCCGTTAGTTAATTACTATCGATCGCTTATTTAAACTAATTGTTGAGAAGATTATAGCTACTTCTACGGTAGATAGTACGGGGTTTAAAGCTAATAGTACGCCAGAGTTCATGCTAGTTTGATTAAATAAATAGTTAAATAAGAAGAAATCGTTTCGGAAAAACGGAAGAAAATATGAAATCTTTGAAGCTGCGTGAAAGTTGCTATCGAGACCTATTAACTTCCCTATCCGAACAAATCCGATTTCAAGACCGATTTCAAGTCCAAATTGAAGTGAAACTCAAATTAATTTAAATTCAAGTCCAATTATCAGTCCAACTTTAGTTCAATTTCAAGTTCAATTTCATGTCCAGTTTCAAGTACAATTTCAAGTCCAATTTTACGCCCGATTGTCAGTTTAGTTTAAATTCAATTCCAAGTAATATAATAAAATTACATCAACTCCGCTTTCAGGCCCATTTCAATCCAATTTAAGACCAATTTCAAGCCTAATTCAAGGTTGAATTCTAGTCCATCCTCAAGTAAGAATTGATGCATGCTTCCAAATATAATTTCAAGTATACTTTCGTGTTCAACTTATCTGTCTTCTAAATTTTGTCTTTTACTTATTTTTAGAATTTTGATTTAACTTCTTATTTGTCTCAGCTCTTAAATTTTGTTTGATTATTGTGTTTTCTGACAATTAATTTTGTTAATCTTCAATTTTGTTTTTAGATATTCGATCTGTGACATTAGACTTTCGCCTTTGGAGTAAAATTTTTACTTTTAACTCTTGATTTTTGATTTACGACTTTTATATTTCAACTTTTGACATGACTCCTGACTTTCACTCTAGACTTTTAAGTTTTGCATTTTGGCCTTTTGAATTTCGACTTGGCTTTCATATTTGTGTTTTAACTTTTGATTGACATTTTGACTTTTGACCTTCAGCATTTAGCCTTTGATTTTTGACTTAACTCTTGATTTTTGGTCTTAGCTTAACGTTTTGTTTTTGAAATTTAACTTTTGCTTTTCAGATTTTACTTTTGATCATTGATTTTTATTTGTTGATTTTTTAATTTAGCGCTCACCCTACAATTTTTTGACTTTTGTTTTTTCGATTTTTCAATTTTGTGCGTTCAACTGTCGGCTTTAGATTTTAGAGTCCGACGTTTGATTATAGTTAATTTAACAGCTTGGGTCATTCGTAACTTCTGCGAGATTGGGATTTGAACCCGGGTCCTCGGCGTGAGACGCGTGATTGCTAGCCACTAGACCGAGATTGACCCTACAGTTCAATTTGAACAATTCGATCTAGGTTCAATTTTAATCATAATTTCAGTTCAAAAAGTCCTATTTCAAGTGCAATTCCATACCTCGTTTCTAGTCCTATTCCATGTGTAAATTCAAGTTCAAGTAATGAAGAAAAGTGCTCACGATGTAACTCGCAAGTTCGGCAGATTGCGTGAAAATAGATCCGCCAACCGCCATCCTACTTGATAAAGACTAAAGCGTGTCCCACATCAAATTGCATCACGGAAAAAACCGATCCTTTTCAAACTTTCAAACAATAAAATATAACCCATTAGAAAGCTTTCGGCATATTTATTTCAATCAACTTGAATACCACACCTTCGTTCTGGTGGTCTCACTTCTGCTTTTAGGCCTTTTTCAAAAAAATTGATAACTTTTGACCCACAGAGCCGATCTTCATGTCGAACTTAATTAAAAGATATTTTAATGCGAGTGATTGGATGGCATCATTTGCCCTATTTTTAAAACAGGACATCGACCCGAATGTAAAAACTATCAAGTCAAAACCATTCCTCGCGT